>NC_089232.1:76948168-77296376 GCF_963924675.1 Phocoena phocoena | reverse complement strand
ACAAAATCAAAACAAAACTTATTTCCCAGAGATTTTTCTACTATTCCAACAATCCAGTATAGCAAAATAATATTTCCAATACATCTTATGATTAAAACAAATATCCATATCACCTGGAACCTCAGAGGAAAGTATTTATTATAATAAAATAAGTAGATAATAATTTGATAAATGTGAACCCATGTGTGTTCATGGAGCCAATGACAAAATTTTGTCTTCATGACACCCACTGCTTATAGGACAAGCTTCAAATTCTTTCCATTAGCATTTAAGGCTCTCCTAATTCCAGCTTCTATCTCTTCATCCTCTCTTGTCTCTCATTACTTTCCAACATAAATAAAATTTTAAATCTAGGAAACTATTTTCCTCACTTGCTCATTCATTGGTTTATTCATTCAATAAATGTTCATTAAGCCTTCGCTATGTATTGGGCACAGTTTTAGGCACTGGGGATACATCAGTGAAATGACAGACAAAAATTCCTGCTCTTGTGGAGTTTATATTCTTGTGAGGTTAGGGAGAGACAGACATTAAAGCATAAATTTAATAAATATGTAAACTATATGTCAGAAGCCAAAGATTATGGAAGTTGCCCAGAATAAATGCTAGCAGGAGTACATGGGAAGAGGGAGGGGTGCAATTGATCCAGCTCAAGCCCTTGGCTTCCAGTAAAGCCGTTCATAACTTCTCCAACCTATAATGATTGTTGCATCCTATGGACCACTGTAACACTACTTGACAATCTGCATCATTCAACTGACTTTTCTTAAATACTGTCTTATATTGACGTAAGAAGTAAACTAGAAACGGAGGCTTGGGAGAGCAGTCTAGGAGTCTAGTTCTAGCTCTTCTACTTGGTACATCATATAACCTGTCTGGGTGGTTATATGATGTACCTTTAAAATGAGAGGTTTAAACTAGATGTTATCTGAATATCTTTCGAAATTGAAACATCATTATTTTTATGTTTAATGTTCTTCTCCCCTCATCCACAATTTCACCATAAAAATCCTTCATAAGTGTCCTTCCTTCTAGAACCATCCATATATGTAATGTGTAATAAGCTATAATATATGTTAGTTGATTTACTGGCAAAAACATCTTCACTCTCATCATCAAAACACCATTCATGAGCTTCCCTGGTGACGCAGTGGTTAAGAATCTGCCTGCCAATTCAGGGGACGGGTTCGAGCCCTGGTCTGCGAAGATCCCACATGACGCAGAGCAACTAAGCCCGTGCACCACAACTACTGAGCCCGTGTGCCTAGAGCCCATGCTCCACAACAAGAGAAGCCACTGCAATGAGAAGCCCACACACCTCAACGAAGAGTAGTCCCCACTCGCCGCAAATAGAAAAAGCCCGCACGCAGCAACAAAGACCCAATGCAGCAAAAAAAAAAAAAAAAAAGAAAAAAAATTAAAAACACCATTCAGCAATGGAAAATTTTCAGGCACATCCCAACTTTTCTACTGGCCGCAAATATTTCATGCAATGAACTCTCTCTCTCTCTCTAGTCTCTGAGTAATGTCTGGATTTTACAGGAATTTAAGCTCAAGTACTTATGGCTCTCAAACTCTATTACTAATATTCTATGGATACAAATGGTTTATTTAAAAAGCATGTGATTCTAGCTAGGAAAATCTGCCCCTGCAAGGCTTCCACATCATTTGGAGTTTGTATTACCACATAATCACTCCCAGTCGCTAGTCAGTCTATAACTCTGGAAAAGAAATTAATCCACCAGACTGCCCAGATGAGTGCTTTGCTGACTTTGATGTGCATAGGAATACCTGGGCAACTTGTAAAAATGCAGATTCTGACTCAGTAGGACTGGGGCGTGAAACTTGCATTTCTAACAATCTCCTTGGTGGTGCCGATCCTGCTTGTCTACATACCACACTTCCAATATTAAGGGGCTAAAAGAAATGATGGCATTATTAAACACTTTCAAGATGGAAATATGACTTGTTCATTTTTACCACCATTGAACTGCTGAAGCTACTTTTCTCCCCATTTAAAAAATATGGTCTTTTCTTATAGTCTATCATATTTGTGGACAGTTCTACTGAAAGATGCATATTTATATTATCGTTAATCTATCAAGGAGTGGACAGAGGTAAAAACATTATTTACATTATGTGGTACAATTAATCCTAACAGGAAAATGGTCACTCTGATTCAGTGAAGAGAGTTTGGGCCTAACATTTTTTTAAAAAACAAAATTTTATTGATATAAACCATATCAGAACTGTCAGGGATAGGAAGGAAAAAAATATTGTCTCTGACTATCTTCCAAGACTTGCCCAAGTATTTTAAAAATTTTTCATAATTAACAAATTAATTTTTTTCCATTTAAGTTGCTACAAAAATACTGCAGATAATGTTTTGGCTTCCATGCTATGTGCAGATGTGAGTGAGTCAGGAGAGGAGAGTTCATTCAATCAGGCAAGGTTGGAGCGGGGAATGGACCTACGTCTCACCTTAGAATGAATGCTTGCAGATAAAAAAATAAATATAGGGCTTCCCTGGTGGTGCAGTGGTTGAGAGTCTGTCTGCCAATGCAGGGGACACAGGTTCGAGCCCTGGTCTGGGAAGATCCCACAAGCCACGGAGCAACTGGGCCCGTGAGCCACAACTACTGAGCCTGCGCGTCTGGAGCTTGTGCTCCGCAACAAGAGAGGCCGCAACAGTGAGAGGCCTGCGCACCGCAATGAAGAGTGGCCCCCGCTCGCCACAAGTAGAGAAAGCCCATGCACAGAAATGAAGACCCAACACAGCCAAAAATAAATAAATAAATAAAAAATTAAAAAAAAAAATATATATATAACTGAACAGGGCCTGAGAGAAAGTGCCAATGTTGAGCCAAAAAGTTTGTCAGATGAATTATCAAAGCCAAGAGATCTTAAAATTTGGAATGCAAAATACAGCATTAAATAGGCTTCAAAAAAACAAGTGAGTTAAGAATTGGAAACCATGGTTCAGAAAGGGTAAGACCAGCCATGGTCTGTATCAATTTGGGGGAAAATTAATACCCACACAAGGCTTTCACTGCTCCTATAGATAACTGTGTGAGTGGACCAGATTTATTTATCAAGAATGGGATTGATACTAGATAAAGGAATTATTTATCTTGCATAAACCTTTATTTTAACTAAAATAAATTCAGCCTTACCTGCCTGTGCACTTTATCATATAATCTAAGTTAGGAAAATTCATATTAACAGATTAGATAACCATCGTCCATTAAAATGACATTAGAATTGTCTCTGTAGATTCAATAATAAAAAGCAATCTGTATTCATCTGTACAAATTTCTTAAATGACTAGCAAATAAAAATGAAATTTTCATCCACTGCTGTTGCCCAGTCTAGTTACTGAAAAACATTCTGTTCCTCAAAAGATACCATAAGAACTCTTAAAGTTTTAATTACTGACACAAAGTTTACTGTTCATCTTTTTATTGTTCAATGCCAGTTTGAAGTACAAATACCAGAACATTTAACTCAGATGTGGAATCACCAGAGTTACACAATTTATATCTCACAGCTCATTCCCAGAGGGTGTCAAACTGGCCAAAAAGGAAAAACACAAGCCAGGCTCTGAAAGGCTGGAAGGAGAAAGATTGTATATCCTAAGCACAGAGCCTGTTGAAAGAGAGCTCCTGGTCAAAGGAATAGTCATGGGGTGAGAGCAGAGGGCCCTAGGGGGTCCCCCTGCAACATGAAGCAGGCATGTTCTCTCTTGAGCCTGACCACTGCCAGGTTCGACGGCTTAAAGCCCCTGAACTGACACATAATGCACCATGTTGGGACGGGGTATGAGGAAGTCAGGCTGTTCCCCTTCTCAAGAGACTGCTACCCTAACCCAGACAGACAAGAAACCCCTAAGGATATTTCACCCTTTACACCAGAACATGCTTGGTGTCTGGATTAGGGGTGAATGAGAGGCTTATCCCCACAAACATGAAGCTTCCAGCTGGCAGCCCAACAAATGCATTATGGTGCTGCCCCCAGCCAGGGCAGGAGGAACACTCACCATGCCCTGTCCCAAGAGGCTGCAGGCAAGCACACCAGGCCCTGACCCCCCATGTGTCCACACCAAGGCTCCCGCTGTGGGCAGAGGACACCACGGGTCTCAGAAAAGGGCACTGAGAGAGAGGCTCTGTGGCCAGGACAACAGGGTCCCTGGAGAGGGCAGTTAAGATCTCATTTAAGAGAGGCAGCAGAAATTGAGACTCAGCCTGAACCAAGGCTCCAAACCTCAGGGTATATTCAGTTGTCCCATCAGACTTCTTACAAAACATAAATTCACAGAGAATTATTAAGAATTTTAAGATAGGGGGCCTGATGTACTTCACTGCCCACGCCCATGAAGACCGTCCTGCTCTAGACACATGAGAATAAAACTGTATAACACCATCAACATATAGTTGCCAAAACCTGGGAGGGGATCACTTCTCCTTGGAGAAATGACTGATTCCAAGTCTGGGCCAGGGAAAGTGCAAGTAGAACATGGACAACCTAGTGTCAGAAAGCAAAGAAGTAGCCAAAGACTAAAAGGAATGTAGCAAATGGACATAAGAGCCAGTGTAAATGTGCTCCCATTGCCCACATTTAGGATAACTTGAGCATCAAACTTTGTAACTGTAATCGATTGTAATATGTTGAATAAATAAAATTCCATAAGAACAAATGATACTCTAAAAGAAAATAAGAGAGAACAGGAAAGAAGGCAGGCAGGGAGGGAGGGGGGATAGAAAGAAACTCATTTGCTTGCATTGGAGGTAACTATTATCCTAACTCCTTACTCTGAAAATTGGTGACTGGAGGGAAAAAAATAAGCATTTACCCTGCTTTTTAAAAATGAACTACAGTTCACTGCCAGTTGATGAATGAAACCTCTTTTTTACAGAAGAATGATAGTCTTAAAAGGTAATTAAAAGAAATAGTTCAGTCAAGGATCATCAATGGATACTAAAACCATTTAGATGGAAGGTTGATGGGGAACAGGACAGCAAAATGGAAAATTTACTTTTATAATAGAAAGATCTTGTGGTTACCACCTCAACCACATAATCAGACCTAGCATCGCAAATAGTGACATTTTATAGCTCTTGATGTGCTACAGTATACTTGGGAAGAACTCTTTGCCAAAAATGATCAATGGAATCTAATTAAGCCTTTAGACACAATCTACTGTTATAGGAAACACAGCGGGTAGAGAAACAAATGACATCATAGGAAGCAGAGAGACAAACCCAAAATGTAGACATTCTACTAGGCAATTGATCTGGTCTCTTCAATAATTCAATGTCACAAAAAATAAAATTGAGAGGGGGGTGGTATTACACTAAAGGGGCATAACCCAAAATTTAACATGAAATTTGATAGATTCCACGTTCAAAATAGTCAGTTATAATAGCCATTTGTGAATAGCTGGAAAGGTTTTAAATACCTAGCTTTGGATAATACATGAGAATTGTTGTGAATCTTCTAGGTGTAATAATAGTATTTTGCCTGTGTGAGAGAATGTCCTTATCTTTACAAGACACAGGCTTAACTGTTTGGGTGGGTGACTTTCTCTGAAATGATTCTGCAAAGAGGCTAAAAGGTTAACTTTTGAATCTCAAAGGAGGGCATGTGGAGGTTGACTGTATTATTCTTTCAGCTTTTCTGTGTCAAAAAATTTTTACAGTGGAAGTCAGAGTCTTATTAATATACCTTACAAACTTTCTCTTTAACAGCTATAACCTTTTTCAAACAAATCTTACAAGGAGGCACAGGAAGTAAAGCAGACAACAGCTGAGCTGTTCTGACTGGAGCAGAGGCTGATGAACTAGAAGTCCATCCTTATCAGCAACCCCCTTGTCCCTTGAAGGGATCCCTGAAGCATTCAGAGGAACTCAGTTAAAACCCTCTGGCTTAGTAAACCATTTCACATAGTGAATAGAAGGGTTCGGATGGCAGTAGAGCATGAAGTACCTGAGGAAAAGAAAAGTGTACTCGAAGAAAGGGCATAAAAAAGGAAGATGACAAAATAAGAACTTAATATGTATTTCACATTCTTATTAAGACCAGTCCTCTCCTAGGACATTATGGGGCACCTAAGTAAATTGTCACTGAAGGCATATACAAGACCCAACTTCAGAGAGAAAGAGGCCTCTCGTCACTGGGTGGCATTGTCATTAAATCAGTGGAGGATTCACCGTAGAACATAGAGCGAAAGTGTCCATCCATTCAAAACATCTCATAAACAGATCCAGAGGGAAGTTCTAGCTTCACATGGTCTTTTTAAATTAAAAAAGGACATCTCTTATATATCTTTTGATATGTACTCTTAAAGTCCAATTCAATGCACTTTAATTACTAAAAAGTTTTAGACTTGGTGCAGTCTCTTTTGTAAAACAGCCCAACAAGTCTTTATTTACTTCCTATTTGAAATACATTTCACTTTAAGAAAGTAGCCTACTAAGTGTATGCATGTTTTAATTATGCTCTGTTAGAGCATAATCAGATAGTATTAGTTTTAATTAGGTACTGAGCTTTAATTTTCATTCTTTTGTATGCTATTGGGTATGTGCGGGTGTTTATGATGTTAAAGACCTGACTCTTTCTTAATTAGTTTCCACCCATTCTGATTTTTCTCCGAAATAATAAACCCACATCATCTATTGTGTACAGATAAATACACACAATTTTCTAAGAGAGAAAGATTTTCTAAGGAATTGAATTTGTGAGCATAATAAAATATCATTTTTTCTAGGTGTTTTACCTATGGATAGTTGCTTGGGTTAAAGTTTCATAGATCTTCACCATTATTCCGAAAGCTTAGGAATTACTTTTTTAAAAATAATAACCAGTAGAGTTTCTTGAAAGCATATTGTCCCACTTGCTTCTCATGGCATTCCTACAATGTAGGTATTATTTTCCCTTCTTGAGAAAGTGCCTGGACTGGAATTAAACCATACATAAGATGTATCTGATTTGAAAATCCATGTTCCTTCTGAAATATCAACTAGCATCATTAGAAATTAAAATTTAGAAAGTAAAATGAGAATATACCACATCAACAAGTTTCCACACATTTGGGGGCATATAATGTGAAATTGTTTTTGTTGCTGGTAAGAAATCATAATGAGACTAATTAAGCCATGAAAACAGTTGCTTTTCAACCTGTCTTGAATATTGAAGGGATTAGGCACTGAGAAACTACAGACACAATCATTCTCTCAAGCTATAAGAGAAACACTAAGTGGTGATCTTTTAACCTGCTTCTTCAGAAGTAAAAACAGTCATGAGTTGAAAAGAAACATATTTCATATGCTTAATCAAAAGAGGAATACCTAGAATATGTCAACAAGTAATGGTTGCATAACCGTCTCCAACCTTGCTAATGACCCCCACAAATGCATCAGGACTTCCCACTTTGAATGGTTGTATGACTATGCCAGAAAAAATCATTTTTTAGGCTGGTCTTTGCTCAGCATGTTATATTACACTTTCATGAATAACACTATTGATTTTTTAATCACAGATACAATTTTTAAAGCCAAATATTGGACCCAAGAGCAATATCAAAGTAGTTGCCTTCCATCAAAACGACAAAGTAATCTGTATTTTGACATCTGTAAAATTTGGATATTGTTACCTCATGGATCTAGTATTAGAATTAAATAAGAATAAACACATGAAAGCTACTTTGGTGCTTAATACACAGTAGGTCCTTGCAGTGGGTTGAATGGTGGCCCCCCAAGAGACATGTCCATGCCCTAATTCCTGTAATCTGTGAATGTTACTTTATTTGGAAAAAAAGGTCTTTACAGATTTTTGCCAAGAATCTTGAGATCATCCTGGATTATCTAGATGGCCCCTAAATGCAATGGCAAGTGTCCTTATAAGAGAAATAGGACACTGATAAACAGTTGTGAAGATGGAGGCAGAGATTGGAGTGATGTGGCCACAAGTCAAGGACACTAAGGAATTCCTTAGGCCACCAGAAGCTAGAAGAAGCCAAGAAGGATTTTACCCTAGAGCCTCCAGAGGGAGTGTAGCCCTCCTTACGCCTTCATTTCAGAAGTCTGGCCTCCAGAACTGTAAGTGAGTTTTTTCTGTTTCAAGCCACCCTGTTGTTGTAATTTGTCATGGTAATGATGGGAAACTATTATAGTTCTCACATGGTAGTTAATAATAATTAAAGTCATTGCTATGTCTTCCTATCAATTTAATGCAAGGGTTCTCAATCTTCAATGCACATTTAAATCACCTGGGAAGCTACTAAAACATGCAAGCCCAGACCCCGCCCCCTAAGATTCTGGTTTAATAGGTAGCGGGCAGGGAAGAGGTATGGTTCTCAGTGGTTTTTAAAATCTCCCAGTTAAATATAATGTAAAGCAAATGTTAAGATACATTGTTAACATCGCTATTCAAGAGTCTGTCTTCCCAGACTTCCCTGGTGGTGCAGTGGTTAAGAATCCACCTGCTAATGCAGGGGACCCGGGTTCGAGTCCTGGTCCAGGAAGATCCCACATGCCACAGAGCAACTAAGCCCATGCACCAAAACTACTGAGCCTGTGTTCTAGAGCCCACAAGCCACAACTACTGAAGCCCACGTGCCTAGTAAAGATGATCCAAAATCTTGTAAATAGAATGGAGAAAATACAAGAAACATTTAACAAGGACCTAGAAGAACTAAAGAGCAAACAATGATGAACAAAATAAATGAAATTTAAAATTCTCTAGAAGGAATCAATAGCAGAATAACTGAGGAAAAAACGGATAAGTGACCTGGAAGATAACATAGTGGAAATAACTGCCACAGAGCAGAATAAAGAAAAAAGAATGAGAAGAATTGAGGACAGTCTCAGAGACCTCTGGGACAACACTAAACACACCAGCATTCTAATTATAGGGGTCCCAGAAGAAGAAGAGAAAAGTAAGGGTCTGAGAAAATATTTGAAGAGATCATACTTGAAAACTTCCCTAACATGGGAAAGGAAATAGTCAATCAAGTCCAGGAATCACAGAGAGTCCCATACAGGATAAATCCAAGGAGAAACACACCAAGACACATATGAATCAAACTACCAAAAATTAAATACAAAGAAAACATATTAAAAGCAGCAAGAGAAAAGTAACAAATAACATACAAGGGAATCCCCACAAGATCAACAGCTGAACTTTCAGCAGAAACTCTGCAAGCCAGAAGGGAGTGGCAGGACATATTTAAAGTGCTGAAAGGAGAAAACCTACAACCAAGATTACTCTGACCAGCAAGGATCTCATTCAGATTTGACGGAGAAATTAAAAACTTTACAGACAAGCAAAAGTTAAGAGAATTCAGCATCACCAAACCAGCTTTACAACAAATGCTAATGGAACTTCTCTAGGTAGGAAACACAAGAAAAGGAAAAGATCTACAATAACAAACTCAAAACAATTAAGAAATGGTAATAGGAACATACATATCAATAACTACCTTAAATGTAAATGGGTTAAATGCTCCAACCAAAAGACATAGATTGGCTGAATGGATACAAAAACAAGACCCGTATATATGCTGTCTACAAGAGACCCAATTCAGACCTAGGGGCACATACAAATTGAAAGTGAGGGGATGGAAAAAGATATTCCATGCAAACGGAAATCAAAAGAAAGCTGGAGTAGCAGTTCTCATATCAGACAGAATAGACTTTAAAACAAAGACTATTACAAAAGACAAAGAAGGACACTACATAAAGATCAAGGGATCAATCCAAGAAGAAGGTGTAACAATTGTAAATATTTATGCACCCAACATAGGAGCACCTCAATACATAAGGCAATAACAGCAGTAAAAGGGGAAATGGACAATAACACAATAATAGTAGGGGATTTTAACACCACACTTTCACCAATGGACAGATCATCCAAAAGGAAATAAATAAGGAAACTCAAGCTTTAAATGACACATTAGAACAGATGGACTTAATTGATATTTATAGGAAATTCCATCCAAAAACAAGAGAATACACTTTCCTCTCAAGTGCTCATGGAATATTCTCCAGGATACATCATATCTTGGGTCACAAATCAAGCCTTGGTAAATTTAAGAAAATTGAAATCATTTCAAGTATCTTTTCCAACCACAGTGCTATGAGGCTAGATATCAATTATGGGAAAAAAATCTGTAAAAAATACAAACACATGGAGGCTAAACAATACACTACTAAATAACCAAGAGATCATTGAAGAAATCAAAGGGGAAATCAAAAATTAACTAGAAACAAATGACAATGAAAACACGATGACCCAAAACCTATGGGATGCAGAAAAAGCAGTTATAAGAAGGAAGTTTAGAGCAATACAATCCTACCTCAAGAAACAAGAAACATCTCAAATAAACATCCTAACCTTACACCTAAAGCAATTAGAGTTAGAGAAAGAAGAACAAAAAAAACCCCCAAAGTTAGAAGGAAAGAAATTATAAAGATCAGATCAGAAATAAATGAAAAAGAAATGAAGGAAACAACAGCAAAGATCAATAAAACTAAAAGCTGGTTTTTTGAGAAGATAAACAAAATTGATAAAAAATTAGTCAGACTCATCACGAAAAAAGAAAAGGGAAGAGGACTCAAATCAATAGAATTGGAAATCAAAAAGGAGAAGTAACAACTGACACTGCAGAAATACAAAGGATCATGAGAGATTATGATCTCTCATGCAACTATATGCCAATAAATTGGACAACCTGGAAGAAATGGACAAATTCTTAGAAAAGCACAAACTTCTGAGACTGAGCCACGAAGAAATAGAAAATATAAACTGACCAATCACAAGCACTGAAATTGAGGCTGTGATTAAAAATCTTCCAGCAAACAAAAGCTCAGGACCAGATAGCTGCACAGGCGAATTCTATCAAACATTTACAGAAGAGCTAACACCTTTCCTTCTCAAACTCTTCCAAAATATAGCAGAGGGAGGAACACTCCCAAACTCATTCTATGAGGGCACCATGACCCTGATACCAAAACCAGACAAAGATGTCACACACACACACAAAAATCTACAGACCAATATCACTGATGAACATAGATGCAAAAATCCTCAGCAAAATACTAGCAAACAAAATCCAACAGCACACTAAAAGGATCATACACCATGATCAAGTGGGGTTCACCCCAGGAATGCAAGGATTCTTCAATATACACAAATCAATCAATGTGATAAACCATATTAACAAATTGAAGGAGAAAAACCATATGACCATCTCAATAGATGCAGAAAAACCTTTCAACAAAATTCAACACATATTTATGATAAAACCCTCCAGAAAGTAGGCACAGAGGGAACTTACCTCAACATACTAAAGGCCATATATGACAAACCCACAGCCAACATCATTCTCAATGGTGAAAAACTGAAACCATTTCCTCTAAGATCAGGAACAAGACAAGGTTGTCCAATCTCACCACTATTATTCAACATAGTTTTGGAAGTTTTAGCCACAGCAATCAGAGAAGAAAAAGACATAAAAGGAATCCAAATTGGAATAGAAGTAAAGCTGTCACTGTTTGCAGATGACATGATACTATACATAGAGAATCCTAAAGATGCTACCAGAAAACTACTAGAACTAATTAATGAATTTGGTAAAGTAGCAGGATACAAAACTCTTGCACAGAAATCTCTTGCATTCCTATACAATAATGATGAAAAATCTGAAAGTGAAATTAAAGAAACACTCCCATTTACCATTGCAACAAAAGGAGTAAAATACCTAGGAATGAACCTACCTAAGGAGACAAAAGACCTGTATGCAGAAAACTATAAGACACTGATGAGGCTTCCCTGGTGGCGCAGTGGCTGACAGTCTGCCTGCCGATGCAGGGGATGCGGGTTCATGCCCCAATCCGGGAGGGTCCCGCATGCCACGGAGCAGCTGGGCCCATGAGCCATGGCCGCTGGTTCTGCGCGTCCAGAGCCTGTGCTCTGTGGTGGGGGAGGCCACGGCAGTGAGAGGCCCATGTACCGCAAAAAAAAAAAAAGAACACTGATGAAAGAAATTAAAGATGATACAAGCAGATGGAGAGATATACCATGTTCTTGGATTGGAAGAATCAACATTGTGAAAATGACTATACTACACAAAGCAATCTACAGATTCAGTGCAATCCCTATCAAATTACCAATGGCATTTTTTTTTTTTTTGTGGTATGCGGGCCTCTCACTGTTGTGGCCTCTCCCGTTGCGGAGCACAGGCTCTGGACGCGCAGGCTCAGCGGCCATGGCTCACGGGCCCAGCCGCTCCGCAGCATGTGGGATCTTCCCGGACCGGGGCACGAACCCGTGTCCCCTCCATTGGCAGGAGGACTCTCAACCACTGTGCCACCAGGGAAGCCCACCAATGGCATTTTTAACAGAACTAGAACAAAAAATTTCACAATTTGTATGGAAACACAAAAGACCCCGAATAGCCAAAGCAATCTTGAGAAAGAAAAACGGAGCTGGAGGAATCAGGCTCCTGGACTTCAGACTATGCTACAAAGCAACAGTAATCAAGACAGTATGGTACTGGCACAAAAACAGAAATATACATCAATGAAACAGGATAAAAAGCCCAGAGATAAACCCACGCACATATGGTCACCTTATTTTTGATAAAGAGGCAAGAATATACAATGGAGAAAAGACAGCCTCTTCAATAAGTGGTGCTGGGAAAACTGGACAGCTACATGTAAAAGAAAGAAATTAGAATGCTCCTTAACACCATACACAAAAATAAACTCAAAATGGCTTAAAGACCTAAGTGTAAGACCAGACACTATAAAACTCTTAGAGGAAAACATGGGCAGAACACTCCATGACATAAATCACAGCAAGATCCTTTTTGACACACCTCCTAGAGAAATGGATATAAAAACAAAAATGGTATCTAATGAAACTTAAAAGCTTTTGCACAGAAAAGGAAAACATAAACAAGATGAAAAGACAACCCTCAGAGCTGATTCACTTTGTTATAAAGCAGAAACTAACACACCATTGTAAAGCAATTATACCCCAATAAAGATGTTTAAAAAAAAAAAAAGACAACCCTCAGAACGGGAGAAAATATTTGCAAATGAAGCAACTGACAAAGGATTCATCTCCAAAATTTACAAGCAGCTCATGCAGCTCAATATCAAATAAACAAACAACCCAATCCAAAAATGGGCAGAAGACCTAAACAGACATTTCTCCAAAGAAGATATACAGATTGCCAAGAAACACATGAAAGAATTCTCAACATCACTAATCATTAGAGAAATGCAAATCAAAACTACAATGAGGTATCACCTCACACTAGTCAGAATGGCCATCATCAAAAAATCTACAAACAATAAATGCTGGAGAGGGTGTGGAGAAAAGGGAACGTAGGCATAGAGGGAACTCTATGCAGTGTTGGTGGGAATGTAAATTGATACAGTCACTATAGAGAACAGTATGGAGGTTCCTTAAGAAACTAAAAATAGAACTATCATATGGCCCAGCAATCACACTGCTGGGCATATGTACTGGGAAAACCATAATTCAAAAAACCACAATAAGTCACGTACCACAATGTTCACTGCAGCTCTATTTACAATAGCCAGGACATGGAAGCAACCTAAGTGTCCATCGACAGAGGAATGGATAAAGGGGACATGGCACATATATACAATGGAATATTACTCAGCCATAAAAAGAAATGAAATTGAGTTATTTTTAGTGAAGTGGATGGAGCTAGAGTCTGTCATACAGAGTGAAGAAAGTCAGAAAGAGAAAAACAAATGTTGTGTGCTAACACATATACATGGAATCTAAAAAAAAAAAAAAATTCGTTCTGAAGAACCTAGGGGCAGGACAGGAATAAAGATGCAGGCGTAGAGAATGGACTTGAGGACACGGGGAGGGGGAAGGGTAAGCTGGGACAAAGTGAGAGAGTGGCATGGATTTATATACACTACCAAATGTAAAATAGATAGCTAGTGGGAAGCAGCTGCATAGCACAGGGAGATCAGCTCAGTGCTTTGTGACCACCTAGAGGGGTGGGATAGGTAGGGTGGGAGGGAGGCGTAAGAGGGAGGGGATATGGGGATATATGTATACATATAGCTGATTCACTTTGTTATACAGCAGAAACTAACACAGTATTGTAAAGCAATTATACTGCAATAAAGATGTTAAAAAAAAACTATTTGTTATAATGGGGAAATCTACATACTACCCTGGAATTCTTTCACACCATTTTATTCCTCTTTAGAGCTTTCAAACCATCCAGCAGACACATGCGGAAAAATCTGTTTGAAAATTATAAGTGAGAGATGTTTTATAAACTCCAGATGGAATTTGGTGTCTAGTCAGATCAAATATGAAAAGACATCCAGCACCAGGGTAGATATCTAGCAAGTAAATTCTGTCTGACTTTGTGAATAGAAATTTTCTGCATTTTACTAACTGAACCTTAGTGTGGAAGCTAAGCAATTATTCTGTTTGGGGGCCAGGGAAAGTGGAGGAATGGTGAAAGGTTACCATCATTTATTGAGAACTACAACATAACAGGCACACAGTGATAGATATTTTATATCCAATGTCTTGTTATAAGCAACCGCCTCATGACCTGAGTATAACTGAAGTTCAGTAAGGTTAAGTGTCTTGCCCAAATCTTGGATGACCAAGATCCAAAATCCAAAATCCACTCAAAACTATTTTCTTTTTCCATACAGTTGATATGCACTTTCTTGTCCAACCAGTCACTCACTAATTCCCATTTCACTCTTAATTCTTCACTGCCAATTTATTCCATCCAACTTTTAACCAAAACCTTTCTCTCTTCTATTTAAACAGATGTTCCTAATTTCAATATTCACTGATTTTCTTCTCCATGTCCAAGTTATCTCACTTCCTGACTTGTGATGTTACATATAAACATTTCAAATTTTATGAAAAAATTTATGAAAGGAGTTAACATGTACCATTTTGAAGGCTTCCCAGTTTTAATTGTCCTTTGCATAAAGAGCTGCTGATGGCTTTTAAATTTCGTCCTTTCTCTTTTCTGCAGGTGCTTGCTTATGCGTCAGTGGTGGGCTGAAATATATGACAACATTCCTTGCTCAAGGAGAAAATTCAGATCAATCTAGGCACTAAGTCAATTGTATACCACCTAATAGGGAATGTATTTATTCAAAAAGTATTTACAAGATGGCTATTGTGAGTCAGGAACATCGAGTACTTATCACAAGTTGTCACTATGTTCCTCATGCTCCTAATCTATCTTTCCAGCTTTTGCCTCCACCCCTCCATCAAAGGCAATTGCAAGTAACCATATTTGGACTACCACCATTTTCTAAACACACTACAGGTTTTCCCAATCTGAGTTTTTATTTACTCCTTTCTCCCTACCTAAAAGCCTGTCTCACATCTCACCTTATAGGAATCCTATTCATTTTACAAAGCTCATCACAGCTCAAAGGCCACCCCTTCAGGAGACCTTCTCAACCACCATAGCTGGAAGTGCTCTCTTCTTCCTTCCAACTGCTGTAGCATTGCATTTGTTTTTCCAATCACTTTTATCTATCTTTTTATGGTACAATGATTCGCACAGATACAAAAAAATCATATAAGCCATTTGTATATGGCTCCATTTCCACATGGATTTATTATAATAATAGCCAGTTATTCTCTTGCTTAATTTTCTGATTATTTTCCTTTATTATACCCAAATGTCCCACTAGATATGCCATATACTTACTGTATAATTTTCAAATGTTCAAGGATTTCAAAACATATCAATTCCTTTTTTCCGGATAATCTCTCTCCAGAGCACTCCTACTCTGCTCTGGACTGGTTGCTCTCCAGGCCTGTGACAGAGCTGTTCTGTTGGGTCTTCCTTTTCCCTTCATCCTGATCACTTCTGGAAAATTCCATGATAGATTCATGATTTCCTCTATCCCATAATACTGCTTTTTAAAATTTAGCATCTACACTCCAGTAGCTTTCTCATAAAAATGCATGGGAGGTAAATTTTCTGAGTATTTGATATCAAAATTGTTTTTATTTGATTAAAAGTTTGGCTTGTGATAGGATTCTAAGTAATAAATTATTTTCCATCAGATTCTCTGTCTCTCTATTCCCAGTTTGTAATAGTATACTTCCAGTAGTATACCTCCAGTAGCAATAGTATACTTCCATATTATTTGGTATGGTGTTTTCTTATTCTTTAAGTATCTATCGAACACTTGTGCACCATGTGCAGAATCTCATCTACTTAGCAAGGCAGTATAGTGTTACGGTTAAGCACGTAGACTGGAGCCAGGCTACCTGGGTTCAAAACCCTGCTTTGCCCCTTTCTAGCCTGTGAGCTTGGGCAAATTGCTTTACATATCTTTGTCTCAGTTTCCTCATCTATAATATTCAGAAAATTAAATGAGTTGTTCCCTGACGTTCTGGCACATAGTACACACTTAGTAAGTGTTTGCTATTATCATCAAGGCTCTACTTTTCTTGTGCTATTAAGTAAAAGTCAGACTTTGCTCAGGTATGCCTTAATAAGCCTCTGCTGTTTCTAGGGTAGGTTTGTTTCCCTTAAAGTCCAGTTTGTTATTCTTTTAATTATGACACTAGACTTGCCTAGACAAACTAATGCAAAATATTTCTGGTGAGTCCAAGATAATTACCTCTTTAACAGTCCTAGAGTTCTAGGATATGAGGAATTGCTAAATGGGCTTTCACACTGTAAAAAGGTTTAATTGTTTCACCTAAGTGAGCATATACCTTCATAGGAAATGCATTCAAGAAGTGATTTGCTAAAATCTGTGCAGTGTTTTGATTTTACTTGAGTCTTACATCAAGAAACACTTGAGAAAAAAAAGCAAATTGATTTCCTGAGATTCTATTTCTCTTCATAATATTTTTCCCTAGTAGAGTTTACATGTTGCAAGGATTTTCACAGTCAGATACTACTCTCAAAAAGAAGGAATTGAAAGTTCCAAAAAGGAAAAAAATATCAAAAGAGAATAGATAAAATGGAAAAGAATAAGAATACTTAAAAAGAAGGGTTAACATGTAATTCAGTTAGTGAATGAAGAGAAATTAATTTTAAAAAAAATTTTAAAAGAAAAAGTGGCTGGGAAGCAGAACAAAAATGAAAACATACCTATGAAACTTATTAATCAGTTTATAGAGAATAACATCTAAAGACAATTTGCACAAATTCCTGGGTGGCTCTGAAGGTGCTAGCTCTTTATGTTTGCATTTCCTTAGCTATTAATCAGTCAGCTTTTGTTAAATAGTGTGAAGCTCTTGCTCAAGGTAGGGTCATCCCCATAATGTACTCTAGGCCAACTCTTATACCCCAGACCACCTTCATCCTTCTGAGAAAACAAAAGAAGATATGGTTCCCCCTGGGCAAATGCTTGATGGATGTGAAATAGTAAAGTCTGAGGCAAAACAAATCAAATCACATTATGAGAAGCACTAAAGGAAGAGTATGGTAAAAATTCCAGTAACTGTTCTTTACAAGAATATAGAAATCACATCCAGAAAATGTGCTGACTCTGACCATAGTATGTCTCTTGTCTGCATGTCTCTCAAAGGATACTGGAATCAGAGGCCATTTCCATGGTTTTTAGCATATTTCACACAGCTTTACTGAGATATATTTCACAAATTATAGAATTCATCCATTTTAAGTTTACAATTCAATGATTCTTAATAACTTTGCTGAATGGTGCAACCATGATCATAAGTCAGTTTTAGAACATTTCATTCCCCAATAAGATCCCTCATGCCCATTTAGACACATCCTAACCACAGGCCCAAGTAACCACCAATCTATCTTCTGTCTCTGTAAATTTGCCTCTCTGGACATGTTATATAAATGGAATCATACAATATGTCTGGATATTGTATGGATACTTTGAATAATGTTTTTGAGGTTCATCCATGAAGTAACATATGTCAGTAGTTCATTCCTTTTTATGGCTGAATAGTATTCCATCATGTGGATCTACCACATTTTGTCTACCCACTCACTTGATGGACATTAAGGCTGTTTCCAGTTTTGGGCTATAAGAATAATGCTGCTGTAAACGTTCACTCACAAGTCTTTGTATGGACATATGTTTTTGTTCCTCTCGGGTAAAACCTAGAGTAGGATTGCTGGATCACATGGTAGTTTTATGTTTAACTTTTCTACAAGCTGCCAAACTATTTTCCAAGTGACTGCATCAGTAATGTATGAGGATTCACATTTTCCACATCTTCACTAACATTTGTTATTGCTTATCTTATTTATTATAGCCATTCTGCTGGGTGTGAAGTAATATCTTTGTGGTTTGGACTTACATTTATTTCTCTAATAATTAATGATGTTGAGCAGCTCCTAGCATTTTAAAGTTGCAAGCTCTTTATTTTACAAATTAGTAGACTGACAACTAGAGAAGTGATTTATCTAAGGTGATTCAGAAATTTAGTGGCAAAAATAGAATTCATGTCTCTTGGTTCTTTAGTGCTTATTTTTCTCTATGAAGCAATAAATATAACCATTTTTAAAAGAAAGTTTAGGCCCCCTCCAGAAGATTACAACTGCCTTTAAGCAGGACTCAAGTTCTGGATCTGTCACTATACTCAGGTCAGTTTTCATGTAACCTCTATTTTTTCTTTCCTCTTGCTGTGTATAGAATCTAGCCTATGTTTGATGTCCATAAATAGCTAAGTGACTGAATGAATGAATGCCAATAAATGTTTAAAGTACAATAGCTATCTGAGGAAAAGCCAACAGTGATGGAAAGAATACACAAAATATGTATTGTAAAAGTATACAATCAACAAGTGAAATAAGAACTTTCTTCCTACTCCCAAATTGAATGAGTGTGCTCACTGCCCCACCTACACTTTCTAAATGAAATCTTTCATCATCTCTTAGTTATATTATAACAATAGCATCAAAATTGTCTTTCCAGCACCAGTTTCCCCCAACTCTTGATCACTGGTAATATAAATATCTGAAATCATTCCCCTACTTAAAAACTGCCATTGTCTAGCCAGCTTCCTTAAGACAGAGTCCAGGTTACTTAGGATGACACACAAGCTCTTGTCGCATATTAAGTGGGCCTTTAGAACAAGGTAAATAGCCTGGAGATCATGGATGGGCCAGCACCAGCAAGAAAATCTCCATTCTGAGGCAAGTTTTCAAGCTAGCGTCTCTTAACTTTCCAAGTCTGTGAAAAACCAAACCAAACCAACAAAAACATACAATCAATTGCTCCTGCTTGGGCCATTTGGGTGGAAAACATGAATGCTTTCTAACATACGGCAGTCCAGTACCTATGCCTCAGAATCGGTTATCCTGTCGTCTGTCTCCAAAACCATCTCTATTTCTCTTCTCCCTTTAGAACAGAACCACCACTTTGACAGAAAATAAGCCCTGATCCAGCATGACTGGTATAAATCCAGTGCTTCCTGAGGTAGTTAAGCTGAGGCTTGATGCTTTTCTGAGCTCACAAATGGAGAAACTCTGCTGATATTTTCATTCTTCGGCACAGTAATCCAGACTCTAGGATGACTCACTCACTGCGTTCACACGCATTTTCACAAATATTAACACAGATTAATGCATCAACTCTCGCTTGGCATGAGTTTACAGTTCGTGAAGAGCAACTGTGAATTAGATTGTGACAGAAGATCCATCTATTCAGAAGAACACCATGCTCTTTCCAACTCCTGGAAAATGTAATGCTGCAGACAGGCCAAGGTAAATACCACATAAAGTAACAATATATTATTGCCTTCTCTTAACTTGTCAGATTTAGTATAGATGCTTTAAGAACTACCTCTAAATCCTTTTTTTACAACACATTTGATCAACAATTTTGAGCACTCTTCAGTGTGATTTCATTTTTGCCAGAGTCGCTGTCTTTTTCACGTCTTAAAATGACCCACAGCTTTTGTGAAATATCAAATAACATAGATATTGGGTAAATGTTTTTAACAATACCTCTTGTTATTCAAACCTTATAGAAGTACAATTATATGTATATTTAAGTATCATGTAAACTTGTGATATATTTTTATATTTTTGTAGACATTCCAGATGGTTGAACACCTAAAAATCTTTAAATAATTTTTAAACCATGGCACAAACAGTTTTTGCTGGCATTCTAGAAACCCACTCATTTTATTAGCATATGCCTCCCTGTCATATTTTAACAGTCCCTAATAATAACCAAAACAGTTAGCACGTAAATAGCATTGATAAGCTGAGCCAAACTATAATGTGGAGAGAAATTATGGTGCGGTGGCAAGAACGCTATAAAAGTATAAGGGGGTGTTGATTCTAATGTTGACTCTAGCACTAACTGGACGACCTTTGACAAGTTACCTCACCCTTCTGGGCCTCCATTTCCCTATCTGTTGGATGAGCAGTGTCACCAATAGGGTTTCCTGAGATCTCAGAGAGCAAGAGGAGTGAAACAGAGAAGGAGGAAAAGCCAATAGAAGGACCTGTATGGTGTCAAGTTGGCCACTGTCTCGGGTGACCGGTGCTCAGAACCATCTGGGAGCTTCATGAAATGAGCAGTCTCAGAGCAGTCCACCAAGGGGACAAAAAGGGGAAGAAAGCATTTATTCATCAACTCAGTACCTCATCAGTCAAGGGTGGCCCTAAGGGTGCTAAAGGCCCCAAAATTTCAGGTTTGCACTTGCATGAGTGTAGAACAGGGTCCCACCTGTCCACTCAGAGCTGTCAAAGAAGCCCTGCTCAGGAAGTGAGAGGTATGAAGAGAAGCCTGAAACAAAGTGCTCTCAGGTTACTCTGAAGGGTAGCAGCTCAAATCCTGCACAGAAGTGGTCACCTGAGCAGTAACCAGCGTAAGGAAAGCCAAGTGCATTCGAAACAGTGGTCAGCGTGCTCTCAGAAACCTTCAGCTCTTATATTATTTAATATTAATAACTACCATCTATGTAGCTTCACTGTTTACAGTGCTGCACAACAGACCTGTAAGTAGATATTGTTGTCTCTATTTCAGATGAGGAAACTAAGTCTAGAAAGATTAAGTAATTTTCATAAGACAAGTGTCCTCAACATTCAATACTTTTGACACTCTGGGTCAGATTTTTTTTTTTTTTTTTGTAAACATCTTTACTGGAGTATAATTGCTTTACAATGGTGTGTTAGTTTCTGCTTCATAACAAAGCGAATCAGTTATACATATACATATGTCCCCATAGCTCTTTCCTCTTGCGTCTCCCTCCCTCCCACCCTCCCTATCCCACCCCTCTAGGTGGTCACAAAGCACAGAGCTGATCTCCTTGCGCTGTGCGGCTGCTTCCCACTAGCTATCTATTTCACGTTTGGTAGTGTATATATGTGCATGCCACTCTCGCTTTGTCACAGCTTACCCTTCCCCCTCCCCGTATCCTCAAGTCCATTCTCTAGTAGGTCTGTGTCTTTTATTCTCGTCATACAGAGTGAAGTAAGTCAGAAAGAGAAAAACAAATACTGTATGCTAACATATATATATGGAATCTAAAAAATAATAAAAAAATAAAATTAAAAAACTGTCATGAAGAACCGAGGGGCAAGGCGGGAATAAAGACACAGACCTACTGGGTCAGATTTTTTTTAATGGGAATGCGGGGAGGCTGTCCTGAGCACTGTAGGATGTTTCACAGCATCTTTGTTCTTTACCCACTAGATGCCAGTAGCACCCCTAGGGTCATAAGAATCAAACCCTCTGCTGGATGTCTCCTGACAGGCAAAAATCACCCCCATTTAAGAACCACTAGCAGAAAGTCAAAATTGCAATAAGCAACATAATTGCAATTTGAATGAAGAAAGGACTGACTCCACACTTCATTTGAAGCACAGAAGTGTCCCTTTAACTGTCACAGATTAACCCAGCCATCTGTTTTAAGGGAATCAAAGCATTATAGAAATCAGATGGTTAAAAACAAATCTGTTCTTAAGATTATGTTTGAGTAAATGCAATGGTAGGGACACAGAGTTAGTAGTAAGAATACTGATGTAAGACACAGACATCCCAGCACACTCCTGACAATACAGGAAATGAGTGGGGTGTTCAGACTAGATAAGAATTACTTCCTAGGAACCCATAGTAATTGGTTCTTATCACCTTGGTAATCAAAAAAAAAGGACTTGATATCAGAACCTTTATTAGTCTTTATATGTGCACATATGTACAAAATGAGTTATTACTAAAGTAAGTAAGTGGTATTCATATCTCCTTTCTCCTTCCTAGGCAAGGAAAGAGAAGTCGATATTATGTTTCTAAGATCCTAAGGGATCCTTACCTCCTCACCTCCAGCAGAAAGCAAACAGTTTTGTGTTTCAATAGTCGCTTTTAGGGAGTGTGCTAAGTGGGTCTAGAGTAAAGGGAGAGAGAGGCTTCTGGTGGCACTGAAAAGAGGAAGCCAGACCAAGGAGACTAAGGAGAAAAAATGGGAATATCTGATTGTCCCAAATGCAAGACAGCCTTGCCTGCTTAGAAGAGACACTAGGAATGCGGAGATCGCAACAAGACACACGGCAGCCTTGAGAACAAGGGCATGGAGTCTCTGGAAGAGTAAGCAGTCTAAGCTTGACTGAATTCAGACTTCCTGCCAGCCAAAGTGGGCAGCAGTGAGGACGGTTTAGTCTGATTCAAAAAAAACTAATTAATATGATAATTTTCATATCCTAGAATTGGTGGACAAATATTCATACTTAACTATATATATGTAAACTGTAAATAGTGTTAATTCCAGGTTGACATTCTAAACAAATCAACTGGTCACCTTTATAAGGTCTGAGTTTAAAAGTTTCTTTAGTTATAGTTAAATATCTGGTCTAGTGGTCTGTACAGTCTATCTAATCATAACAAGCAAGTCTGGGACCTATGGGGCAGAGGCAGGAAGGCGACCTCTTTTCTGAATGCTACTCTAGCCGTGCTAATGTGTTGATCATAATTGGTATGTATATTCTTTAATTCAATTTAATTCAGGCATGGTGCTAGAAGCTGGGATTCTATATTGAGAAAAGCAGATAATCACGGTTCTTACGGATCTTGAACTTCTAGGTGGACTGGTGGACGCCAGTAAAATAATCACACAAATAAATATAAAATTATAGTTTCAGGAAGGAGGCATACAGGCTAACATGAGAATTAAAATAGGAAGGTTTTCCTTGCTCAGAAGTCAGGGAACATTTGTCCAAGATGTGAGTGAGAACTGAAGAGATGAGTACGAATTAAATAAGCGAAGAAGGGAGGAGAGGGGCGCCAAGTTCCAAGCAAAAGAAAGAGCCTGTGCAATCTCTGCTGAGAGGGAAGAAAATGGTGGGAGTGCAAAACGAAGGCCGGAGAAGTAAATAAAGGTGAGAATACACGTTTAAGACCATGTTACAGACTTCAGTCTCTACAAAAAATAGGACACCACTGAAGCAGTTTAAACTGAGGATAAGATGAGAGGGTGGAGATGGGAAGTGACATGATCAAACTGACACCACAAAACTGTAGCATAAGCTATAAAGGTCAATGTCATGGTCCTAGGATTCAAGAGGAGAGCTGATAAGGGAGAGAAAGACTCACTTTAAAGGTCAAAAGAAATTAAGCAAGGAGAAATAAACCGCTATAATGAGTCCATTATGTGCCCTAAGAAATCTTATATGGCACTGAAAGATAGGAAATGCTCAGAAGAGAGAAGCTACACTGGAAAAATGACCTAACCAGTTGTACCAAAACTGTTACAGCTCTTCTCACATGGTCCTCCTCTGGCTAGAATTACCTGTGATATTTCAGGATGTGAACATTTTTCTCATTTTTTTGTTGTGTTAGAATTTTCATAGAAGTAATTCATGTTCATTAGGAAAGTACAAGTGTGAAAATGTAGATAACAATCGTCTATAATCTCACCAGAATTTATAATGACATTATTGCTGTGTGACTCACCATTCTCTAAGGGAAACTAAGCCCAGCCCAGTGGCCAGGGTAGGTCACTGGTTCTGTGAAGTACAAAGTACTTGAGGAAACAGAAGACACTTATATTACTGGATAAGTCAAGCCACAGCCACTAGAGAAGAGGCCAAAATCCAAATTCTGGAAAAAGCACATATGGACACCAAGTCTAGAGGTGTCAGAGATAAGATTGAAGTTAGCAGTACAATATGGAAGCCATTGGAGTCAGAACTGTCCTTGAACACCAGCTGGTATTTGAAGCTTATTATTACAGGCAGGCAGGTTTTTTGGTGCATGGGAAAATCTACCTAGTGCTAACATCTAGCCAGGTTTCAAACTGGTCTTTTTAAAACCAGTATCAGAACTATTGATACTTAAGATATTTGTCAAGTGACACCATAAAACTCCTAGAAGAAAGCATAGGCAAAACACTCTCTGACGTAAATTGTACCAATGTTTTCTTAGGTCAGTCTCCCAAGGCAGTAGAAATAAAAACAAAAATAAACAAATGGGACCTAATCAAACTTACAAGATTTGCACTGCAAAGAAAACCATAAAAAAAATAAAATGAAAAGACAATCTACAGAATGGGAGAAAATATTTGAAAATGTTGTGACCCACAAGGGCTAGATAATCTCCAAAATATACAAACTCAACAACAACAACAACACAAAAAAACCCAATCAAAAAATGGTCAGAAGAACTTATAGACATTTCTCCAAAGCAGACATACAGGTGGCCAGTAGGCACATGAAAAGATGCTCAACATCACTAATCATTAGAGACATGCAAATCAAAACTACAGTGAGGTATCACCTCACACCAGTCAGAATGGCCATCATGAAAAAGTCAACAAATAACAAATGCCGGAGAGGGTGTGGAGAGAAGGGAACCCTCCTGCACTGTGGGTGGGAATGTAAATTGATACAGCCACTATGGAGAACAGTATGGAGGGTCCTCAGAAAACTAAACATAGAATTACCATATGATCCAGCAATCCCACTCCTGGAAATATATTCAGACAAAACTATAATTCAAAAAGATACATGCAGCCTTATGTTCATAGCAGCACTGTTCACAATAGCCAAAACATGGAAACAACCTAAATGTCCATCAACAGATGAATGGATAAAGATGATGTGGTATATATATATATATACACACACACACACACACACACACACACACACACACACACACACACACAGTGGAATACTACTCAGCCATAAAAAAAGAACTAAATAACACCATTTGCAGCAACATGGATGCAACTAGAGATTATCATACTAAGTGAAGTAAGTCAGAAAAACAAATAGCGTATGATATCATTTATATGTGGAATCTAAAATATGGCACAAATTAACCTATCTACAAAGCATAAACTGACTCATAGACATAGAGAACAGACTTGTGGTTGCCAGGGGGAGGGGGAGAGGGAGAGAGATGGACTGGGAGTTTGGAGTTGGTAGATGTAAACTGTTACATTTAGAATGAATAAACAACAAGGTCCTACTGTATAGCACAGGGAACTATATAGTCAATATCCTGTGTTAAACCATAATGGAAAAAAATATTAAAAAAGAATGTCTCTATGTGTATAACTGAGTCACTGTGCTGTACAGCAGAGATGGGCACAACATTGTAAATCAACTAGACTTCAATTTAAGAAAAAGAAAAAAAAGATATTTGTCAAAAACACACATAAATACACACACACACACACACACATTCCTAGTATCTTCTCCAAACCTAATGAGTAAGTATCTCTGAAGTTAAGATTCAGAATTATACATTTTCAACAAGTTTAGATAATTCTTTTGTGTACTCAAGTGCCAATATCAGGGGTCTAGGCTATGACTACCATGAAGCCTGCTGCTAAAAGAAAGCCCGTGACTATTAAGAGCTAGTGACTATTCGAGTAACATTGACCTACTCTGCCTAGTAAAAGAAGTTCTTTTTCTCAGTAATTAGAAAAAAGCAGTTAAGGTCCAGAAGCCCTGGTCCCTGCCTTCACTATAGCCTTCCCAAAGCCCAAAGTCTAATACTGTAGTTCATCAATTGCATGAAATATTTTGGATCAGTGATCTTTTACAAATGAATTCAATTATAAGCTACCAAAAGCTGAATGGAATAAGACCTAGCTTCATTTAAAATATCATTTTTCCTTATTACATTATAATATTCCCTAAACCAACATAAAACCAAAAGAAGACCCACTTTACTTTCTTTTCTTAAATTTTCACCAAAGTATTGGGAGGTAGATCAAAGCTTTCTATATCAGTGTTTTATAGCTTCTCAGGCTTATAAAGTGCCTAGCTGATATTGGAAGAGCGGAAACCATCAAGTGTCACTTTTTGTTGCGGATAAACACATAGAAGAGGACAGACTCTGTGTGAGAATAATAGAACAAGACCAAGAAATCACAGAAGATAAAAAGCTGAATAAGCTTTTATTGAATAATAATAAAAGCTGAATCAACAAAATATCAATTGTTTCTTAAAGCAAGCACAACTGATATTCATAAGTTAAGTATAGGATTTAAGAATTATAAAATAATCTTCCCATGATATTCAGGATCAGTCAGATTCCCAAACACTGGATCGAATTCTGAAGTCCCCAAATCCAAGAAATATGTGACATATTTATAAAGCATTCAGAACTAAAACCTGAATATAGGCTTGAAAATATTTACTTTAAATCACCTTAGCTGGTGAAAAATAAATAAGTGAAACTATTTCATGTATAGCCAGGTAGAAATGTTTTGTTAAAGCAAAAATCTGTAAAGGGTGATGTTTATTTGGTTTGTCCTCTCTAAACATTAGAAACAACAAACATAATAAGTAACTAAACACAATAATCTTTAAGATAGCAATAAGTCTTTGGACAAGAATAAAACTGGAGAGGAATGGAGAAATGTCTACAGGGGGTAAAATTCTTTGCCCAGATGAACTATCATTCAAGTATGAGGACAAAATAAAGACGCTTTTCAACATGCAAGAACTCAGAAAGTTTTCTACCTGCACTGGTTAAGATTATTTCAGGTGTAAATGAAGTAAATCTAATTCAAATAAGTTTAAACAGAACAGGGACTCTATTTGCAACTAAGACCCAGTGCAGCGTAAATAAATAATTTTTTTTTTTTTTAAGGGACTTCCCTGGTAGTCCAGTGGTAAAGAATCAGCCTTACAATGCAGGGGATGCGGGTTCGATCCCTGGTCAGGGAACTAAGATCCCACATGCCGGGGGCCAACTAAGCCTGCACGCCACAACTACTGAGCTCAGGCACCTCAGCTAGAGAGCCTGAACACCACAAACTACAGAGCCCACGTGTCCTGGAGCCTGCACACCACAACTGAAGAGAAAACCCACGTGCCACAACGAGTGATTCCCGCATGCCACAACTAAGACCCAATGCAGCCAAAATTAAATAATAAATAAGTCTTAAAAAAAGAAGAGGGACTCTATTGGCTCAAACAACTGGGAAGAAAGGGGGTCATGCAGGTCTGACTATGCCCAGAGTCTCAACTACTTTCATCAACTCTTCCTCTCTCTCTATTTTTCTCCTCGATCTGTTTGTTTGTTTTTCAGTCTGTGGCATCATTCTCTCTCCTACTGAATATATCCCTCCTCCAAATTGTGGGAAAAGAAGAAAACATGGTTGGAACTAGTCCGATTTTATATCATCCCACTAGTAAAAACAAATCAAAACTGCATCAGTATATATAAATCCCCTGGAAAGACTGATCAGACTTGAGCCACCTCTTTTAAAAAATCCCTGTGCTCCAGGTGATCTTGTACTATGATGGGCTACACATTGATCATAGAGTATAGTGACTTACAGTGCCACAAGGGTCACATCAAATGGCTAGTGCTAGAGGAGCAAATTTCTAAAGAAAAGCATGTTATTGCCATAAGAAGGTAGGAGACATAGTAGGCAGCTAAAACAGCAGTAATGCACTATGCCACCTATTATCCTTTCTGAAAAAAAATTCTGGAAATCATAATTCTGCAAAACAAACAAACAAAAAGAAAAGAAGAATAAAAATTCACAGAAAGAAAAATGCACAAGCAAGCAGAGAAACAAGCAAAATGTATATTTCTATCCAAATAATTGTTGATAATATGCTTATGAAGTAAAATACAGTTAAGATATACATGTATATTATTATGTAATTATGTATTTTATATACATTACATATATAATTGTTAAGAAAGGAGTTATAAAAACATAATAGGCATTTAAAAAACTGAAAAATTGCAGATGATCCAAGATCATTGTGTAGGGGGAAGGAAGTGCTCAAGAGCAAAGAAAAGGTATCCTAAAAATCTCATCTTATTTAAATGGATAAAAGGGAGAAAGTTTTATATGCCTTGTTCAGTTATCTATGTTAATAGGAAAACATATGTTTAAATACATATATGTTGAAATTTTAAAAGTAGCACAAAAAGAGTGGCTCTCAAATTTTTAAAGCACTAGAAGGAGAAAAACATGGGAAAAATTATCAAACCAGGACAAGCCACAAAGTGAGTTAAATATGGGCAAATAAGAAAGCATAATAAAAGGAAGAGACAAAAGAAGATGGCAGAAAAGAGAAAACATATAAGTAATTACAGTAAGTAGAAATGCATCACATTCCCACATTCTAAACCACCCTCTAAACCATCATTATTGCTGTCATCTGAAGTCCCTAGGTCATATCCCTCACTACTGAACAATTTTAGCCTGGCTCACCGTCACTCTCTAATACTACTCCTTTCATATTTGTGGTAATTTCAGTGTACATTTCAATAAATTCTCCTGGCACTCCAACCTGTTAGTTACTTGATTTTTTTCCTATAATAATAATCTTCTCGTACCACCTCAGTCACTCTTTCCCATTGCCAGATCCTAGACACAGCAATCTCTCCACAATCTCAGTTTCATAAATCTTATTCTCTGCCACAATCTCCTATCTTGCAAGCTCATCTCCTATAGTCTTCCAAACCCAATAATCCTTTGATTCCACTGGGACTTCCAAGTCATTAATCCTACCACTCTTTCACGGTCCCTCATTCCTTTTGATGTCCTTACTCTTCTCCTCACCCAGTTTAGATTACATAGTTAATCCTGATAATTAATCCTTGTTATATTCCTTGCCCTTCTCTCACTGATGGGAATTTGCTTGGTGAAATTTATGCCACTGGTTATATCCAATCCTCTACCAACTCTAAGTCTGAACATATGAAGCTGAGCATGACTGGAGGAAAATGCAATTCCACACATGACTGCTCTCACTTTAAAATTCAACCATGAACCTCAAATGGGACCCTAATATTGCCAGACAAAAAACCCATAGATCTTGGTCTACTGATTCTCCTACTCTCCTAGACAACTATTTCAGATGTTCTTCTCTCTTTGGAAATCCTACGAACACCTCCTTTATAAACATCAATCTCAGCATATAATCAGTTTCCTATATTATGAAGGATTTGAAATAATCAAAAGAGAACATCCAGAGACTTTCACCATCACATCTACACATACCTGCCTTCTCACCTGTTAGCAGAAATAATAAACTTGCAAGCTCCTATCTAAAGCCAATCTCCCACAAGTTCACTAGATAACCATCTCTTTTTGCCTACTCGTAGACAAGTTTCTAGCAATTCTTCCCTTTCTCTCCTACATCAATTTTATGCTCTTTATTCTCCATCAGCATACAAAGAAACTATCATTTCTCCCATGTTTAAAAAAATCCTCTTTGCACTCTTCCCCTATAGCTACTACCCCCATTTCTCTGCTCCCCTTTCCAGCAAAACTCCTTTAAAAGCCGTTGGTATTCACTGTGGCCTATTTCTCTCCCACTCTTTCTTAAACTCATGCCAATCAAGCTTTGCCCCACTGCTGCACTGAAACCATTCCACTCAGCATCATCAGTGATCGCCACATTGCTAAGCTCAATTGTCAATTTTTTTTTTTTTTTGCAGTACATTTTTTTTATTGGACTGTAGTTGCTTTACAATGGTGTGTTAGTTTCTGCTGTACAACAAAGTGAATCAGCTATATGTATACATATATCCTCTCCATCTTTGACCTCCCTCCCACCCATCTAGGTCATCACAGAGCACTGAGCTGAGCTCCCTGTGCTATACAGCAGGTTCCCACTAGCTGTCAATTGTACACATGGTAGTGTATATATGTCCATCCTAATCTCCCAGTTCGTCCCACCCGCCCTTCCCCCACTGTGTCCACATGTCCATTTTCTTCATTAAGAAAGGAGTGATACACTTTCTTCACTTGGCTTTCCATATATCACACTCCCTTGTTTTTTCTATTAGCTCACGCATTTCTCTTCTCTCCTTTGATATTGTCTCTTCTTTTTATTGATCTTTTAATATTGGAGTGTCCCAATGTTAAATCTCTAGTCCTCTCCTCTATCTACACTCATTCTCTTGGTTATCACATCCATTTCCACAGTTTTAAATACCTTCAATAAACGGCTGACTACCAGATTTAAATCTCTAAAACAGGTGTTGCTTCAAAACTCCAGACTAGCCTATCCTACCCTTAACATTTCCACTTAGATATCTAATAAACATCTCAGATTCAGTATGTCTAAAACCAACTCCTGATACCAACTACGTTAGTCAGCTCAGGCTGCCATAATAAAAAACCACAGACTGGGCTCAAACAGCAGGAATTTATTTCTCACAGTTCTGGAGAATGGAAGTTCCAGATAAGGGTGCCAGCAGGGTCAGTGTCTGGTGAGAGGTCTCTCCGTGGGTCGCAGATGGCCACCTTTTCTGCGTGTCCTCACATTGCCTTTTTCCTCAGTGTGTGCAGATCTTTATCTTGTTCTTTCCTCTCCACCATCGATTTCCAACAATCAGAGTGATCCTTTTAATCACAAGTCAGATCTTACTCTCTCATTTCATTCAAGTCTTTGTTTCAGTCTTAATTTTTCAATGACCCCTACCCAGACCACCCTATTTAATATTAAAACCTCCTCCTCCACATACATTGCCCCTCTCCCTCACCCCATTCTGCTTTTATTTAATATCTTCTAACATATTATATAATTCACCTAATTGTAATGTCTATTGTTTATGTCTGCCTTGATTAGCATTTAGGATCTATAAAAGCAGTAAATTCTGTCTATTTTGTTCACTGACATATTCTGAGTACCTATAACAGTGCCTTATACATAGCAAGTACCCAATACATATTTTGGATGAATTAGTAAGTTAATTCTATTCTTATATTAATGAATAATAATAACTATTTGAGCAACTGTTCATGACAGTGCTTAGTTAAATATTAATTGTCATCATTTATTAAATGTCTACCATGTACCAGGCACTCTGTTGGACAGCTTACAAACTTTATAATTCTGATAAAAACCTTGAAAGTCAGGCCTTACTATCAACAATTTGGAGATGAAGAAGATGAAGAAACAGAGAATCTAAGAAATTATAATGAGTTGTAGCCAGATCTATCTGTCTTCAAAACCCCATGCTTCTTTCTGCTACAATATGCTGCTTCTGCTTTCAGTTTATTTGTTTCACACCCTTTTTGGAAATGCAGGGTATGATGTAACCAAAAGTCATAACGTTGCATTTATTTTCATCTCTTGCCCGACTCCTTTTCTACCGAAAAACCAAAACCCAATCTGCTGATTATGTCTCCATATGTCAGAGAAAGAGGTCCACGTTTCCCATAGTACTCAAGTCAGAGGGAAATATTTAAAGAACTAAGTATTAGATCAGAAAGAAGAACTTTCAACATAGACTCTTAAACATCAGTGAAACTGAAAATTAGCACATAGTTATCAGGAGAAATACTTTTATTTCTCCATTTTGCTTCAGAATAGAAAGTTAAGGCAGGCATATTCTGTCAGAATTTCCAAAACTGAAAAGACTTTCATGGCTGAAGGTCGAGGAATGTGAAAAATTTAAAAAGAATATTGAATCTATCTATTCAACAATCCTTTTAAAATGTTTTTTGAACTCCTATCACTAAATAAATTTTACCTCTTATAAATCTGCAATTAGGAATGGTATGAGGTAATAATCAATTCATCATAAACTCATTTTTAGGGACTAACTAATGCTAATAAAATCCTTTCTCACATATAAGAACATTGTCAAATATGACATTACTTCTATTTTGTCCAATGATGACTTGAAAAAAAATTTAATAAGGTCATGTTTTAATTTTTTAATTATATGTTCAATGTAATAAATTTAGAAACTTTTCCACCTGTTTGTCAAGCTAGGCTTCAGCATAAATAAAACTATGGTTAAAATATATACATATATGTTTAAAGTGACAAGAAATGTGGACATGAACATAAATGGATTGTTTTGTGCAACATTTAAACTATTACATAATCTTATATGTCTGAGTTAAATATTCATGTATTGATAGATTTATTAATGTCTCATTTATTTGCAACCTTCTTTTTAAAACCCAGCACTGGCAAGGTGCTAACATTTAACTAATGAGTAATGGAGACAAGATATTCAGAGTTCAAGAGCCCATAAAACTTACCATCACTTAGTGTCATGCCATGCCTTTAATGTTTAATATAAAAATATTTTTTAATTGAGGAAATTAAATTTAACATTTTCATTAAAATTTTTAAATTTTAGCTAATGCCCTAAATTATGAATACTCAAAATATAGATTCATAAATAGAATTGTAAACATGTAGAAATGTTTTAACATTTAAAGATTAAGATACTATGCACTGGGCTTCCCTGGTGGCGCAATGGTTGAGAATCTGCCTGCTAATGCAGGGGACACGGGTTCGAGCCCTGGTCTGGGAGGATCCCACATGCCGCGGAGCAACTAGGCCCGTGAGCCACAACTACTGAGCCTGCGTGTTTGGAGCCTGTGTTCCACAACAAGAGAGGCCACGATAGTGAGAGGCCCGTGCACCACCATGAAGAGTCGACCCCGCTTGCCGCAACTGGAGAAAGCCCTCGCACAGAAACGAAGACCCAACACAGCAAAAAATAATTAATTAATAAACTCCTACCCCCAACATCTTCAAAAAAAAAAAAAAAAAAGAAAACCACAGCTTTAAAAAAAAAAAAAAAAAGATGCTATGCTCTATGATTAGATACATAACTCTACTTTTTTGGATTTCTTCCTTTCTACTTAGTCTGTGAGATTTAAGAAAAAAAAGAGAATTGACTTTATTTTTATTTAACTTTTAAATGTATAACTTCTGTATCTCCCCAACCAGGTTGTCAGCCTCATGAGAGCAACCAAATTTGATATTCATTGTATATCCAGGAGTTATCCTGATGTCTTGCATACTGTAGCACTCAAAAGAAAGGAGAATAAAAGGAAGAAAAGAAGAAAAGCAACATTAAAGCAGATAGCAGTTATAAAGTTAATGGAAGGAGCATTAGCCTTCATTTCAGTTCAACAAAATTTACTATGTGACAGGTACTGTGTTAGGATCTAAAGTCTTATAATCTGCTTACTTGAAAAAGTCTCTTAAACTAAACATTAGTTTCATTATCTGGAATGGGGATGAAAATGGATTGGTAAGAAGATTTAATGACGCAAAATATAGAATGCACTATAAACTTTTCCAAAACTATACAAATACACATAAGGATGATAATGATAAACTAGTTACTAAGTATTTTGCAAATTTAATTTCAAGTATAATCTCAATTACTTTCATAATTCTATCTCAATTTAAAACTTATCACCTTGATATACTGCCTTTGTAAGAAAAAGCTGCTAAGCAAAGGAACTTTACATCCAATTTCTAACAAATTCCCAAGCAGTTTTCAAAGACACATAGGAATGTGTTAGCCATAGCTAAGAATTCTACCATAAAATCAGTTTGAGTCAAAAGCTGGAAAGAGTTGCAAATATGAGAGTTTTTTCCCTTCTGTTGTTATGAAATTATGATGTCACTCATGTGATAAGAAAGGAAAACTAAGCAAAATATTTTTAAATAAAGAGAAGTTCAAAAGTGCTATATATAACACCATGAATGTACTTAATGTCACTGAAATGTATACCTAAAAATGATTAAAATGGTAAATTTGTATTATGCATATTTTACTGCAATAAAAAAACTGCTATATCCTTTTTAAATTTGTTTTATAGTAAAAGGACTTCCATGGAACCTGGCACAGAACATTACACATGTTAAACTGAATTGGCCAAACATGTATAATGGTTGAATTGTGCCTTAATAAAGAAAGTGTCCTGGAAAGTAAATATTCAAAACAAATGCAGACTTCAAAGCATAAGGGTAAATATTCCTCAGCCTAGGCTTCATATGTGGAATCCTTTAAGGCAGGATACCCTATTAGTAACTTTTTTATTTATAACCTATAAGTGATGATAAAAACTCCTTTCTAAAATATTAATAATAACTATTAGTAATTACATGCTTGCTATGTACCAGGAGCTGTGCTAGACATTTCATGTATATTATCTCTAATGTTAGTCCCATGAAAATCGATCACATAACCCTTACTTCACTCCACTAGTCCCCATAATCAAAAACTTTAGAGCTACTGAAACTTCTTTTTTCAGGTGTGGAAAACAGATCACTTCCATAGTATTGTCTTTATAAAAGACCTCAGAAAATCCAAGCAATCATTCTTATGATATAGAATAGGAATTAATTTAAGAGGGAGTTCCTTACAAGTCAGGTAGGCCCAAGCCATGCCATGGGTAGGTTCCCTTAAAAGGATGGCTCCTGTATAGAAAGAATGATGAGTAATACGATCTGAGTTTTACAAATGAGAGGGTTTATAGAAATGAGGTCATTTATTCAGTTCCAAACTCATCATATGCCCTCAGTAAATGTTTGTTGAGCGCATGAATAAATGAATGAGTTAGGAAACAGATCATATACTTCCTACTTGAGATACATGAGAGATAATGATGATCACTACCCTAAATCTTTATTCTTTTTCTTTTCCATCATCCTTTAATAGCAATTAAAAGTTGCTAAAGTACCTAAAAATATTTCACATTCTTTGTTATCTACATTCAATATCTTTCCCTCTTGGTATTTCTCCTTTTATTTCCAATTAGTAACCCACAGGGTGTTTCATTTGCAAAACAACAGAATATCAGAAGTTATTTTAGTGATTACAATATACCAAATGAAGAAACATTTGCAAGCCAAATGAGGCTACATGACATATTCAAGGTCAGGCAGAGAGAGTCAGAATGAAATCTCAAATCTCCTATTATATTAGTTGTTTAATGGATTTTGCCTCTAAGATTTTTGGGGGGTGGTGGTGGGTGTATTTTTTTATTGAAGTATAATTGATTTACAATATTATATTAGTTTTAGGTGTACAACATAGGGATTCAATATTTTTATAGGTTATACTCCATTTAAAGTTATTACAGAATAATGGCTATACCTGCCTCTTAGATTTTATTAGCTAAATTTGTATACTCTCTTAATCTGGAACCATGATATATACGTGAATATTCCACACAGTAGTTGGCAAACTGATGGACATTTATTGGGTCTAAATACATACTTGTTAATCATACTTCTGTTAATACTTGATGGTTATTAACATTCATATAGTCACAGAATTGGAATTACTAATAGTATTTGGTTGTCCATGCAGCACATCATAGGGCATTCATTATACATCACAAAAGTAACACATTAAAATATTCCCTTATATTGGTTAGTGGTTTTGATTTCCACTTAGTAGAAACTTTCCAGGCCTAGCATAGACTTTTACAGCTCCATCTTAATGTTGACCATTTAGTCTCTGGTGCATTTTGGCTCCTAAGTGCAGCTCTTGCTAACAAAATAGAAGATAAAACTTCCTTTGGAGCAATTTTGTCATGGCTTAAAGTGCTCTGAAATGTCTCTGTTCAAAAAGAAAAGCTTTTGTTAATGTTGACAATGTAATTCCTTTAAAGAATCCCCAAAAAGAAAATCTATGAGAGAAACATTTTCAGAAGTTGATAGGTAGACACAGCCACAATTTAAAATGAACTATAATTAGTCCCTTTTTCCCTAAAAGAAACTGTATTGATAGAAGGTGAAGGCCTAAGATATTTGAAACCTAAGTCTTCTCATATAAGATCCCTGGCTAGAAAAGTTAAGATTATAGGAAACTTAAATAAATACTGCTAAGTGAAAGGAGACAGGGTGCAAATATGTAAAACATGACTCCAACTGTATGATATTATCGAAAAGGCAAACCTATAAATACAGTAAAAAGATGAGTGGCTGTCAGAAGTTGTGGGCATGGGGGGAGTGAAGAGGGGTGAATAAGTGGAGCAGAGAGGATTTTTAGGGCAGTGAAACTGTTCTGTATGGTATTATAACAGTGAATACATGATTTTATGCATTTGACAAAACTCACAGAACTGTACAACACAAAGTATGAACTCTAATGTAAATTGTAAATTTTAGTTAATACTAATGTATCAATTTTGGTTCAACAATTATAGCATATATACCACAGCAACACAAAATGTTACAGGGAAACTGGGGAGGGGGAGTGGGTAGTAGTATGCAAAAACTCTGTACTTTCTATTTAATTTTTCTGTAAATCTAAAACTATTTTAAGAAATAAGTCTATTAATTTTTTAAGTTAGTATTATAAAAATGTTAATGGTTATAAAACTATACTCTCATTTCTTAACAAGAGTTTTAATCTAGCATGAGAGTGTTATATCTCTTCAGATAAACACATGTTCAGCTGCATACAACTTTATAACATTGTATATTCGTGAATCGTAGGTGCTATTACACTTTCTATGTATACAGCACCTTCGAAAATATTCCTAGATGCAAGTCCAACTTTGTGGCATTCTAATCAAAATATGTTCACTTAAATAAATTTCTTTCCTGTCAAAAAAGTTTTAATTATTAAATAAAAGTTTAAAAAATATATGTGATTTAAGTCTGTTTTAGAGAAATAAATCAGTATGTACACAGAATTATACATTGAGCTAACTTCTATACCACTCTGCAACATGCAAATTAAAATTTTCTATCCATAAGTTTGTCACTCCCAAAATAGGAGGAGATTTAGACGTGTAGAGAAATTTTGTGAAAGTATATAAAATGTTCGAGCAAAATGCTACTAAATTGATTAGAAAATGAAGTAGCAGCTGGAAGACTCTGATCCACCCAGCAGGCTATGAAAGAACCCTTTGTTCTGCCCCATTACAATAAGCTGCCTCTAAATTTTGGTTATTCACACGAAGTCCATATGTCCTATAGCAAGTTGTCCTACTCATAAAGGTACTTGATGGCTGATAATGACAATAACAGTAATGCTGAGGGTAATCATTCCAAGTGTAGCATTTAGAATAGTGGTAGATTTGTGTGGTATTGTTTTGTGAAACAAACTTTAAAAGACACAAAATATAATTTTATAAAACATTGATTTTTGCCTATAGGTGAAAGTACATAAAAATTTCATAAAGTTTTGCTGAAAATCAGCGTTATCAAGAATAAACAATAAGGGGCTTCCCTAGTGACGCAGTGGTTAAGAATCTGCCTGCCAATGCAGGGGACGCAGGTTCGAGTCCTGGTCCGGGAAGATCCCACATTCTGCGGAGCAACTAAGCCGTGCGCCACCACTACTGAGCCGCGTGCCACAACTACTGAAGCCCATGTGCCTAGAGCCCGTGCTCCACAACAAGAGAAGCCACCGCAATGAGAAGTCCGCGCACCGCAACAGAGTAGCCCCCACTCGTCGCTACTAGAGAAAGCCCGGACGCAGCAACGAAGACCCAGTGCAGCCAAAAATAAATTAATTTTTTAAAAAAAGTGTGTAAATTAATTTAAGTAGGTGTTGTTTGTTTTAAAAGGCATTTATACAAGCCTTGTGAGGAAAAAGTTGGGTTCTGCTTTGAAGCTGGCCTAAATTCTGAGGGAGACAGAGTAAGCAAGAAAGAGCCAAAGACAAAAATGTCCAAAAGCCCCACTGGATTTAGCTATATTCTCTTCTGCAAACTAAAAAGGCTACAAACTTAGTAGATTTATCAATAAAAATACAAAGCCAAGCATAAAAAATCATGAAATAAATGCTATATTAATATTCAGCATATAATCAATAAACATTTTTGAATACAAGACACTGATAAAGTGCTCTAGAGACTAAAAAGAAGTTCCTAATATGATGCCTATGCACAAGCTTAGATAGGTGAAGAGATAAATAGTATGACAGGTGTAATAAATGTTTTATGAGTGAATTTTTAAAGAAAGCGCTAATGTTATTTATGGTTCATAGTAATTATAACACATTCAAATAGTTGGAGAAAGCATTATAGAGATTGTAATGTGAGGCTGGATAAGATTTAAATAGGCAAGAGAGGAAAGCACTTTAAGAGTGGAAAGAGCATTAGTAAAATGGGAAAATATTAGCTGGAGAAAGTGAAGCATTAACAGACTAGTTTAGTTATAGGGAAGCTGTGGGGTGATCACCCAGAAAGTTACATTAGGTCAAGTCACATTATAAAAAGAATGGGAAAGGATGAATAGGTCAGAGAACTCCTTAGGAAAAGAAAGCAGCAGGATTTGATAGCACAAAATAAATGTCAGGTAGAAGAGTGAATGATGACTGATAGGATTTCGGATATGAGTTGAAGTTATTGACCTGTAGCAATGTGGAAATTAGAGCAGTATCCGATACCAGTTAGGCACCTTGGCCCTGAAGCAGGCTGCCTGGGTTTAAATTCTAATTTTTCAGTTAATACTTTTTGAGCTTAGACCAGTTATTTAAACTCACAATGTAAAACAGAGAGAGAAATCTGTGAGGTTATTTAAGGATTAAATGATTTAATATATGTAAAGATTTAGAATAGCTCCTGACTCATAGCATACATCTAATGGATATTAGGTTTCTTTATTATTGTTATACAATTGAAATTAGAATTTGAGAAAGATATAATTTGGCACCTAAACCATAAATTTGGTATGGTAAATGATCCCATCAAATTAAGGAAATTTCTAAGGAACACAATACAGAAGTAAAAAGCAAAAGTCTATGGGCTAAACTTTGGAGTTTGCTTATATCTAAAAATCAGAGAGTTAAAAAAAAATAGTATGGTCAGGAAAATAAGAGGTAGTGTATTATCACAAAGCAAAGGTATCATAGGTGCTAGGCAGCTAGCAATGCAAAGAAATAAGAGAAAAGGCACTCTGAAAAATGGCCAAAGTCCTCAGTGACTCTTAAGAGTGTTTTTTCTAGTGAAGGAGGCAGGGAAGGACAAAGAGAAATAAAGACTCTGAGAAGAGAAGGGATATATACATATACATGGAAGATTACAAAATAACTGAGTAGGAATTGGAGCTACTGAATGTAGAGCAATGACATAAGGGAAAGAAAAGGCAACGGCAATTAGCCAGGCAGCAGAATCAATCACAAAGATTTCTTAAGAAGAAGGAGACATACGGATTATGTAATTAAGTATGTCAATAAAATTATGTTTATTGAAATATAAATATTATGTTAAATTGGTATTAAGACTATTTTTAAAAGTTAAATCAGAATTACTATAGTTGCTTTAAAAACGGTTATTTTAGTCAAAATGTCAGATACACTAAACCCATTTGACTTTTCATATTTCAGTTCCTTTAGCATTAAGTTTTTTCTCCTCTTAATCTCAAATTTTTAACATGTTGAAATACATACATTATTGAATTTATTAAGTATTACGTAAAAAATTATTAAGTATTAAGTATTACGTAAAAAAAAATTACGTATTACTAATATTAAGTATTAGTTACAGAACAGATAGCAACTAAAAATACTTTATGTGCTTATTAATAATAAAAAGTTATTGTTTCATAGAAATATGTAGGGGCAAGGAACTGTTAACAGTTGTTTCCTCCATCAAGAAAAATCGGATCACTGAGTGTCAAAAAGTAAGAGAAGTACTTATATTCACTGTTTCTTTTTTTTCTTTATCCTTTGCATTTTGTACCATGTCTAGATATTAACATTTCAAAAACAAATAAAATTTAAAAGACTATTTGAAGGAAAACATAAAAGTAAAAAGGCAAAAATAAATAAAAACTTGTTCTAATAGCTGTTTTTTTTTTTTTTTACTAATGCAAAGGGAATACGTACTTAGGCAATTTAAATGTATTAAACTCATTTTATAAAAAATTTAAATGGGATAAGAGATAGGACATTGAATTTTGAGAAGTATTTTTATAATTGTTTTCACAATTATTTAGAAATTATATATGCTTTTACTTTGTTCCACCTTATTTTTCTCTTCATAAAAAAAAGAGGAAGACATTGAACATTCTGACAAGCCAAGCAGCCGAATTTCTGAAGAAAGATACACAGTAAGCGATCTAGATTCAAGCTTTGTTTTGACATCTTTGGCTCAAGAGGAAAATGCAACAAAGTAGAGCAAAGAAGAGGGAAGAGAACTTTAAATGCCAGGACTCGCAGAACTATGTGCCTCAAGAAGAAAAGTTTAATCAAAGTGATACATTTAAGACAAAACTATTCTTGTTCACTTTGTTGATTCTTGCATTCAGCTAACACTTATTGAATACTTATTGTGTCAAGCCAGTTCCTAGGCACTGGAAACACAGTGACAAATAAGAAAAACTTTTGCCCTCCCAGAGTTTAAAATTTAGTGAAAAAGGCTGACAATAAACAAGATAAATAAGTAAAATACATAGTCTGTTAATGGCAAAGTATTAAGGAGGAAAAAATAAAAGCACGGAAGGGGCATATGAATGTTAACAGAAAGAAAAAGCCACACTGAGAAAGTGACATTTCTTTCACAGGAAGCGAGTGCCGGCAAGCTATACAGGTATTTTAGGAACAAGCATTCCAGGAAAAGAAAGCAAGTGAAGAAGCCCTGAGGCAGGGACATTCCTAATGTATCCAACAAACAAGGTCAGTGTGGTTTCAGTAGAATGAAAAAGGGGAAAATAGTAGAGAGGAGTTTAGGGAATTGAGAGCGTCAAATCATCACATACCCTTGTACATGAAAGTAAGAATTGCGGCGTTTTCTCTGAGTCAGTCAGAAAACCTTTGGAAAGTTTTGAGCAGAGTTGTGATGTGCTATGACATATCTTAAAGAATCATTCTGGCTAATGTGTTCAGAATAGATTGAAGGGGAGCAAGTACTAAAAGCAAGGAGACCAACTGGTACTCTACTGCAATCATCCTGGCAAGAAAAGCTAAAGCCAACAGGATTTGGCGGTGGGCCAGCTGTGCGTAGTGAGAAAAAAATGTCAAAAATGACTCCAAGATCTCTAACCTGAGTAACTGAAAGAATGAAGTTGCCACTCACTGAAATGAGAAAGCCTGTGGGAGGAGGGGTTTGCGGGGAAATATCAGGAGCTCAGTTCAGGACACGTTAGGTTTGAGATGCCTATTAGACATCACAGTAGAGATGTTGAGTAAACAGTTATGAGTGAAGTTAAGGGAAGAGGTCCTCAAGGCTTCTTCTTTTTTTTTTTTGATTTTATTTATTTATTTATTATTTTTGGCTGCATTGGGTCTTCATTGCTTTCTGTACTTGCAGAGAGCGGGGGCTACTCTTTGTTGAGGTGTGCAGGCTTCTCATTGCGGTCGCTCCTCCCGTTGTGGAGCACAGGCTCTAGGCGCACAGGCTTCAGTAGTTGTGGCTCGTGGGCTCTAGAGCGCAGGCTCAGTAGTTGTGGCGCATGGGCTCAGTTGCTCTGCGGCATGTGGGATCTTCCCAGACCAGGGTTTGAACCCGTGTCCCCTGCATCGGCAGGCAGATCCTTAACCACTGCGCCACCAGGGAAGCCCAAGGCTTCTTCTTTTTTTTCTTTTTTGAATTACGTGTGCTCAAAATTATAAAATTTATTAAATTACAGAAACATAATTGTAGAGACTTTTAGATTATGAGTTTATTCTTTTGCCCGTACCCCGGATAGGTAAAATAGTTTAATGACTATTTCTTCTCAGTTTGCTGTTATAGCATGTGCCCATGCTTAAAAACAAAAACAACAGCAACAAAAACATGAAATGGGAATATGTGAAGGATAGCTTCAGTGATATATTTTACAACTATATGGAAAAAATATAATTTAGAACCCTTCTGGTATCTTTATATCCTGGTCCCCGTAGCGCAAAAGATAATTTTTAGTAGTATAAATTCTGTCACAAACTACTGTATGTCTATGTAAATATGTATAATGTCTCTGTTATTAGAAAATTTTCCCAAACTGATGGCTGACTCTACAAATATCCTTTCATGTGGCCATTTAGATGGAACTAAAGATCAACTTTACTACATATTTTGTTTTCTATTTTGATTAACTAAATAATGTTAAATGGATGACATTAACTTGGAAGTTTGCATACTTAAGGCACTGACTATCAACATAACTTTTTCAAGTTGATTTAATGGAAGGCTCTGCTTCTCTTCTCATGCTCACTGTTAATGCATCCAAAAGCTTGTTACTTTAAACTGAAGTAACACAGAGATTTATTCTAAGGTTGAATAAAAGCAAGTATTTTTTGAAGTGGCTTTCATCCTTTGAATATTTTTCTTCTGATCTGAAAGCATTCAACTTTTACATTTTAAGAACAAACATAAAAAGAACAATGTGGAGAGAGGGTGGATTTCAATTTTAAATGTCTTCTACCATAGCCCTCAATGCAGACTCTTCAAACCTGGCTATGAAGACAAAAGCAAAAGAGCCAAAATGTTACTTCCCTCCTATCCTCCAACTTTCTAATTCCAGAGACAAGAATTCACAGAACTAGGGAGAAGAGGGAAGGTGGGGCCTGTTTCTGTGTGCATATGTGTGTTTGGGTAGGTGGTACTGGGGGAAGGTGTCCTTGAGTAATGACACTAGCACGAGCAAATTTTCCATTTGAGGAGGTGTAATCTTCCTCAAAATTTTAATGAGAAAAGCTCTACAAATCAAAGTAGTAGTGGGGTAGTGGCATGGAAAACCACTGCAGCAGTATGTGCTAGGAATTTAAACTTATCACGTAGTTCAGAGTGTGAAAGAACCAATAGTGATTGTAAATTTATATACTATTTATTAGAGAAAGAATGAAAGCATATATAAAACCTCCTAAAATTAGGAATAAGACTCGAAGCACAAAAACTTGCCCTAGAGAAACTTATATGAGAACAAAATTCAGTATTTACACACAGCAACAAGGAATAGGGAAAAGGACAAACCTTGGCTTGTGAAGACAAACCTTGATTGTGATGAGATCTGCCTTGTATAAAGATAAAAGAAAAATCCAACATGGGACTTATAATGATAATAAAAAGAAGGAAAGATGAGGACCCACGTAGAAAAAAAGTTAAAGGAATATCTTCATCAGACTCAAAGGAATAGGCATACTCCTAAAGATAACGTAATTCAGGATACAGGAAAAAACGTAAAGAACAAGTCAAACATTCTAAATAGTTATTAATTATTGAGTATTTCCTATGTATCAGTATATTGTTATTCATTACTGAGGAGTTCTATCAGAGCTGTTATAAATATATCACATGTATTAGATCATTTAATCATCACAATGATCCCATGAGATATTATTATCCCCTTTTTAGATATAAAGACTTTCCCAAGATCATAAAGCTATTAAGAATTCAAAAAGGGCTTCCCTGGTGGCGCAGTGGTTGAGAATCTGCCTGCTAATGCAGGGGACACGGGTTCGAGCCCTGGTCTGGGAAGATCCCACATGCCGCGGAGCAACTAGGCCTGTGAGCCACAACTACTGAGCCTGCGCGTCTGGAGCCTGTGCTCCACAACAAGAGAGGCCACGATAGTGAGAGGCCCGCGCACCGCGATGAAGAGTCGCCCCCGCTTGCCGCAACTGGAGAAAGCCCTCGCACAGAAACGAAGACCCAACACAGCCGAAAATAAATAAATAAGAATTAGAAATTCATTAAAAAAGTACATTAATATTAAAAAAAAAGAATTCAAAAAGACATAGCTATTATGAGCAGGTATAGAACTTTATTCATTCGTATACTCAAATAATATTTTATGGGTACTTACAAGGGGCAGGTACTATTCTAGGCACTTGGGATATATTAGTGGGGAGAGGGGAGAGAAACCTGTCTTCAAGGAGCTTGTATTCCAGCAAGATATAAATTATATAGTGTGTGAGAAGGTGATGAGTTCTGCGGGGGGAAAACCCAGAAATTAGAGCAGGATATTGAAGTTAGAAAGTACCTGGTGAGGGATCAAAATTAATGTATAGAGCTGAGTTTGAAATGGTTTTTAATGTGTCTGAGAACCTTGGCTTGTAATACGATAATTTAATCCAGTCATATTTATTTTGTGAAGTGATATGTCAGTCTTCCTTTTGTTATTGTATGCTTTTTGATTTTTATCTTTTCTTGATGCTTCCCTCTTTCCTTACTTTTTGCTAAGTAGCCCACTTTATTGTTATTTCTCTGCCAAGTGTTTTGAAAAGTATTACTCTACTAATGGCTACCTTTAAATTATGTATATCATTTACTTCCTCTATGTACAGAAACTAAGCTCCACAAGGCCAGTCTTATACATGTCTTCTTACGTATTCTATTACTGAGCCTGATACAGTAGCAGGAGTATCAAAATATTTTTGTTTTATGAATAAACAAGTTAATAGTAGGTAATAACTACATGATCATAATTCTGCTCTGGGGCCAAAGATAGACTCTGGAGGGAGAAACTAAAACTAGAAAGTGAATACAAAGAAAGGTGAAAAAATTGCTACAGAAGAGAAGGCCTCTATCCCAATCCTGACTAAGTGATCTTGAAAAACGTACCCATCCTCTTTGCACTTCTGGTTTTTTTTCACTTTAAAAATAGGGAGAGTGGATTTGAACAGTGGTTCGTTACCTTTTTGTGAGTCATAGATCCTCTTGAGAAATCAATAAACACTAGCAATGTTCTCCACAAAAGCTTTATATACATATGTCATGAAACATAAGTTGACATATTTTATAAGATTATGAAAAGCCTTTAATGTGAACATTGTTTTTTTATTATTTTTTATTTTTTGCCGTACGCGGACCTCTCACTGTGTGGCCTTTCCCGTTGCGGAGCACAGGCTCCGGATGTGCAGGCTCAGCGGCCACAGCTCACGGGCCCAGCCGCTCTGCGGCATGTGGGATCTTCCCGGACCGGGGCACGAACCCGTGTCCCCTGCATCGGCAGGTGGACTCTCAACCACTGCACCACCAGGGAAGCCCCAAACATTGTTTTTTTTAATGTGAATATGAGACACTAAAGAAATATTTTATAACATTTAAAGGTAGATACACACATTAGATACATACACACAAAACCCTCTCCATATTTTATAATAAAGAAAGCCCAAAACTCCTAAGCTGGAAGGAAGCATTTATCCAAAGAAAGAAACAGAAGATTTATAGATGTGAAATGTTTTGAAGTATTAGAGTCCAATACCTTCTGCTAAGTTCTCGTCACATATTTATTGCAGATAGGGATGAAGTTGTTTAAGCTTAGCTTTTCTTGACAAACCAATTCTGATTGGTCGACTGCATGTCTTAAGAGGTAGTAGTCTTGAAATTCCATATGAAAAGTTACCACCTAAAAGTATAAGACAATAAAAGTACATAAGGGAGTAAAACTCAGTCATAGTTTCTATGCTTAAAAATTTTTACTAACTTCTAATCATGATACTAGCAACATTTACTGAGTCACTGAGCTAAGTGCTTTGAATGCATTACTTAACTTACTCCAATCTCCATTTTTTAAAAGTGGAAAACTCAGCACAAAAAATTTAAGTAACTTGCCAAACATACAATAAAATAGCAGCTAAATAAAATCAGCATTCCAGTCAGGAAATCTGACCTAACAACAACAACAAAAACTATATAGGTTTTAAAGTTAACTTGATGTAGTGGTTGTAAAGACCATGTTGTTTTTCTATTAGAAGTTACTAGACTATACTGTTAATAATTACATTTGGCTTCTAATAGAGATTATTATCAATAATAGAGCACAAATGTATTTCATCTGTCATGTATCAATGGAGGGCTCTAATTTTGAAGTTTTTATTTAACATCACACTAACATTTTCTAAAAAGTTCAAACCATTTCATGGAGGTATATATGTTACTAAATCAGTTAACCAAACAAGCAGAATCAATTACTCTTGATAATGAGTACCTCTCATTAACAAAATACCTCTTACTTTGAGTACTTTTAAAAAAATAAACAGTAGGGTACATATGTAAAGCTAAAGATGTATCAAGCTTTAACGAATTAGTGTGACCTTAACATAACAGCACATTATGCTAAAAACAGTGTAATCAACCTAACGTTAAATATGATAAAAGGTAAACAGCATGATTTCTATTAAGCTGAATCAAATAGAATCTGTGTGTATCTATGTAAACAATAATGAAATACAATATAAAATTTAGCTATATGTAAATAGAAAACACAAAAATAGCTATAAATCAGTTTATGATATTTTATTCAACATTAAAATTATAAAGTTAATTATAAAAATAAGAGGAAGAATGTATTGCTAGATTTTTTCATTTTTTTAAATGAAAAAGGATGGTCTAAAATAAAATTGTTGGATCATGAGTGATACACTAGATTTGGTTATAAATTAGGTAATTTCAGCAATTATGCTAAGTGTACACCTTTATTATGAAATTATTGTTTCAGAAAAAAGCTATGATTAGTCTACTTGATTACTTTTTCAAAGTATAGCTTTCCTCTTTCACATTCTAATACAATAGATACTTCTGGTAATTTTGCAATGGATGGGAAATGGGAAATCACTGAACCAATTTGTATCAATAGCAGGTCTTTTGCAAAGCACATGACCTTAAACAGTCATTAAATTGTGGCTATAAGAATATGCTTCTTTGTCTCCTTGGATTTCCTACCTTTTTTTAAAAATAAATAATGATCCCTTTTATTATTGCTATATACTAGATTAACTTACTGCTTTGTATTGTGTAACAATTCTAAACATCCAAGCATCATACCAGAAATTGCTCATTTTAGAAATCAATGTTAAAGAAAAAAGTCATGAAGGTTGTTAGTGGTCTTTTGGAAATAATGCCAAATCAGTTGTTTTCTAAATCCTTGTAACTCAAAGTTCCAGCTCAACTCAAAGTCTAGCAGCATCTCCATTTGCTAGGACCTTGATAAAAATGCAGAATCTTAGAGCCTACTACACAACAAAATCAGAATCATTTAATAAAACACCCAGGTGATTCATATGTCAGATGAAATAAAAACTCACTTGAGAGCTGTGAGTTTCAGTTTTATTTGGGGACTTACTGTGGACCATAACCCAAGATACAGCCTCTCAGATAGCTCTGAAGAGGTAAGGGAGGAGGTCAGCATATATGTGATTTTGGAGAAGGGGTACCTGCAATCACACACACATCTTGGTAGAAGGTTACTGCTAGTCAGGAGGAACAGATATCTTAATTATTTTAGTGCTTTTCTAAGTATGGGAAGATGCCAGAAATTGGATTCATACAATTTTCCCCTGAAAATATCTATCTGAAGGCCTGTTCTGCCAGTTTTTCCAGAGCACAGAATGTCTCATTCCTGATCTCTTCCCTGAACTCCTTTCAGGGTGTGCTACAGGTCAGCAAGTGCAGTGGCTAATGACTCAATGCTTGTAGAATCGGTGACTAGTGACATTCTTTGGCTGACATATATCCACATTAAAATTAGAGAAGTAGGGCTTCCCTGGTGGCGCAGTGGTTGAGAGTCCGCCTGCCGATGCAGGGGACACGGGTTCGTGCCCCGGTCCAGGAGGATCCCACATGCCGCGGAGCGGCTGGGCCCGTGAGCCATGGCCGCTGAGCCTGCGCGTCTGGAGCCTGTGCTCCGCAACGGGAGACGCCGCAACAGTGAGAGGCCCATGTAACGCTAAAAAAATAAAAAATAAAAAAAAATAAAATTAGAGAAGTATTGGTGCTAAATGGTATATGAAGCACCTGGCACACTGGCTAGCTGGCATTTAACACGCTCAAAGTACTTGCCTTCTCCATACAACAAAGAGAGAAGAGAGAGACAAGGGGAGATAGGATACCCTGGAGATATTAGTAGTAAAAATTTTAATTGGAGGCATCATGATGACAAGTGGGTAGGTATCAATAACATTTCTGTACAATCAGAAGTTTTCCAATACCTTTAAAATCACCCTACATAAGCAGGCACCCACTCTCCCTAGGCAGTTAGTCCAGTATTATCCCCACTTCACAGTATCTCCCAACTTTTCCCTTAACACTACGGATTTTAACAAGCCTCAGGAAGATCATTCCATTTTTATGCACTTTGAAAGTGGATTCAAAACAACGATCCTAACATAGTATTAAATAACTGTGGCTGACCTCACACATTATTTTTCATATTTTATAACAAGGAGGAACTTTTCCTTGTGAAGGCACAATAGACTATCGTGGGTTCAGATATTTCCAACAAGTGTAACATTTCTTTCCCAATTTAGGCACACACTTTAATCTGCCTCAAATATCCTTTTTATTACCACAATTAACATCAGGATGACAATACGGTTTGTGCTCCCTAATCTTCCTTTATTCTATCACAGAATATGTTCCTAAACCCAATTTCTTCCTTTCTTCCTGTCCTAGAAGAAACAAACCCTATCCTTTTCAGGCCAATTCCACCATCCCACTTTTAGTCTTAAAGAGTATTGTTCCTTTAATTATTTCCTTTATTCGTGGGAGAAGAGATTTCCCATGGGCTTTTGATCTTCCAAGGACTTGGATTAATTTTTAAGAGTATTTCATTGTAAGCTAAGAAAAGAGGAAATTATGCAATTCTGAAGTGTCTGAATAAAAGTACCAGGGACAGCAATTCTACTGATGAGAAGCCAGGAGAAATGCTTTGAGAAATGATGCATGACTGAAGATATTTTGGTAAATATACTTCACCTACACGATTATTATTTCTAGATCCAGTCTTATTGTAGAATACCAGCAATTTCTGACCAAATGGAAACGTAGTTATTCAGAAAATAATTCCCTAATTTTAATCCAACTCTTACCTCACCCCCATTGGTACTGCAAGTTAGAACAGGTGTTAGACTTAGTGTGTCTCATTCTGATATTAAACACCTCTTAGGCAAAGGATAAGGTTAGCTGGTTAACTTTTCTTCAGTTTGATTTTCTATAGTAAGCACAAGTTTAAACACCATAGTCCTAAATCATGTTAATATATGTAAATGATGCTAATTTCTTTCAAAATCACTACATAAAATGTACATGTAAAGAGCCTCATAATCTTTCAAGAATAGAAAACAATGATAATAAACGTATAATTGGGAGTAACATCAACATAAATCCAACTTAGATAAATGCCTTTTTCATTTTTGCTAATTAATGTTACATACATTCGATGTGTATATTAGGTATATATATATATGTATATGTATATATACATATATATATATAAAACACCTATTTTATCATAGTTATTGCAATGCATCACTGCAAATATTTAAACAGTTTTAGAGTGCATTTTCTAATTACATTCTAAATGATATTTTAATTTTAGCTAATTTTTAACTATAGGAATTTGCATCAGTAAATTATTAATGTTTACCAAAGTATTAAATCATGTATTTATTTGTTAACACCCTAAGTATATTTTCCTCATGCTAAAAGTACAAAAATGCAATAATCATCTTAGAAAGTATTATAGAAAATAACTAAAAATCTTACCTCCCTTCAGTAAATAATTAAATTTTTCTTCCTTAAGTTCATCAGAGAAAAAAGCTGGTCTCTCAGGTGAAGGTTTTTCACAATCTAAAAATAAAGATCAATGTGTTATAGCAAAAAGTAACTTTTATATAAAATATTAATACTATAAAAAAATTACGTTTTCAGGAATATTTCCTCCCATTGGCTCCTAATATTTAGATAAGTAAAACAGGACAAAGCTCCTTTTAAAAATTTCATCACTTGTTCCCATCAACTTCAGTATGTTATTTAATGTTTGAACAACACTTTATAGAAAAATAATAATGCATCAATAAACATTGTCTTATACCTTATCTTCTTTTTTGCCAAAATTATATATTTGGCCTACAAAGAAAAAAAAAAAGCAGCATTTTCTTTTAACTCAGAAAGTATATTTTAAAACTAATTTCATACCTTCCTTAGAAGTAGAGTAGAGTAATTCTTCCTCTGATGTTCTTAGACAGCAATATTCATTAGGAACTTCCTGTTCTCCATTTTTGGGTACTTTTTTCCATTTAAATAAACTTTGGTGTTTTTCATGCATATTAGGCCCTGCTATCGTATCACAGAGCAAAGAAGATGAACGTATTTTGTTTTCTGTACCCATTTTCAAACCTTTTTTAATCTCCGTTTTTACCTCCACAACATCATTATTTTCTACAAAGTAATTTTCTTGCCCATTGTTGGTTTCCACAGTGCTTAGAATTTCATTTTCCATACTAATTTCATGAAACATATGGAGTTCTTCAAGTACTAAATCAAATTTACTCTTCATCTCAAAATCGTTTACTGTTGTCAGAGCGTCTCTTGATAAACACTTGGCAGATAAGTCCTGAAAACATTCATTGTTCCCAACACTCAAATGAGTTTCAAACTGAAGATTAAAACATTCTGAAGAGTCATTCTTTGGATGAAAATGCTTTGAATTAGCTAACTCACTTTCTTGAAAAATATTCTCAGATTCATTTCTGTCAGCTACATTATTTCGATTAACATATTTAGTTTCTTCCACACTTACTTTCTTATTCATTAATGAAACTGGTTGCACAAAAAATATGCCTTCCGTTGAATAAAAACTCTTTTTCTCTTCCTTTTCTATCTTAATATCTTCATGAACTTGGCAACTGTTTGTTAAACTTTGTGCTGTGACTTTTACTTCCTCCTTCAAAATTAAGTCACATTTTTTTTCTTCAATTTCACTTATCAAGTCCCCAAAATTTAGCACCGGAGTTATAGTTGTCAGATTGGTTTGTTCATTGTGTTTTTTGTCGTGGCTTGCCTGTATAGCCTGTTGCCTAATACTGAAGAAATCTTCAAATATGCATTTAAAATTAAATCTGTTGATCTTATTATGCTTTTGTTTTCCTTCAGAATACAAATCTTGGTTCTGCATATTTATTTCATAAGTTTTTTTATTAATATATTTCTGGATCTGTATAAATTGAGGACAAGACTTAACATGTGTTTTAACAGTTTTAGGACTACAGTGAACCCAGTTTCCCACACTCATGAGCCGTTCAGGACAACTCTTATTCTTGTAACTAATTTCTTTTGTCAAAAAAATTTCATCGATGTCATCAAAGTCCATTAAAAGGGGAATTTTTTCATATGTTTCAAAAATTGGAAAGTGTATGTTTTTAATTGTCATACTGGAGGAACTGATAAGTTTTTTCACTGTAATGTTTTTTGGATAATTCAAATATATTACCCATTTGAAAATGCATCTCTCTTCTAATTTAGAATCATTTTCAATTATTGTTAAAGAGTCAAAGTTATTGAGCAAAGATGTTATGTTGGTTTTCAATATAATATTTAGAAGGTCTAAAACACTGGTTTGTAAATATATGCTTAAAATGTCATTATTTCTATTGACATTCATATTCCTAGTTATTAGATTTTGAACATCAATTTGATTTTTACACTTCAAAATTCCATACCAGGTTAAGATATTACTATCTTTTTGATTTCCTGAAATACTTTTAAGGAAATAAAAAATTCCTGTAATGAAATTTTCAAAAATACTGCTTAAATGAAAGTCTTTTTGTGTAGTATAACATCTCAACTGTAGCATATTATCGTTTTCTCCTTTACCTTTGAACCAAAAAATTTTTATTGAAGCTTTTTGACTACCCAGTGTTTCTATCATGAGAGGCTTTGATTTTTTTTCATGTGTTTTCATGACTTCTGTATTGTGATAATTTTCTTTGCTTAAAAGATCTGTTTCTAATAATTGTTGCAAATTCAATATTTCTCCAGTTGTTTTCATATTTTCACATTTAGTTTTGTAACTATCCATAATCCAACAATTTTTCCTATTTTTTCTCAAAATATGTCTAATGTTACAGTCCCAGCTTTTCGATTTTTCTGATCTGGTAGATATGTAGCTGTCCAGGCATGTTTCTGCCTCTTCCCAATTTGCATTTTCTAGTTTTATAGTGAAATTCTTTGCAGAGTCTATTGCACCAGACTTGATACTACAGTGATTATAGTAGTGTAAACTGATCAAGTCTTTTTTTCTCGCACAAACACTTTGGTTGCTGAGTGACTGGTGGTTACTTCCATAACATTCAGAAAAAATATTTTCTGCATCCACAACTTTTTTATCATCCTGTAACTTTTGCTTCTTAACATCAGGTCTATTTTGGGACCAGTGAATGTTTGTGAAATCCCTCACATATGCCTCATTTTTGTCATTTTTCTTCATTATTTCCTTTAAATAGACAGAAGACATTTTGCTATTTAAATCAGTTGGAAACTCAGGGATACTTATCGTGCCGCTATCTCTGAAATAGCTGGGTTCGGCAATTTCCATGCTGGGCTGGGTTTGAGATTTTGATATTTTTAGTGTAGATGCTGAAATGCTATTTTCTTTTTTATTTGATGGCATAACGCTGTCAGCTTTACATCTGTTCTTAATATCATGAAACGCTGATATGGTTTCCTTGTAAAAGGTAACATCTAAAAATGAATTTTCTGTCTGTTTTGTGCAATTATTGTCTTTCTGGCTATTGTCTCTCCCCCGGGGTAAATATCGTTTTCCATCATCGTTTTTAATTGCCTGTCCATCATGTATAGAGGCGTTGGGCAGCTGACCAGCCTCTGTTCCAGATCTATCACTGCAATGCACACCGAAGGACTCTCTGTCATACAGCCCTGGTTCACAAGACGTTCTAGAAGCCTTCAAACCAGAATCAAAACTTTGTGAGGGGAGAGACCGCAAACAACTCTTCATCTCAAATCCGCTATTTTGGCATACCAGGTTACACATCTGCTTCTCACCGACAGATTTCTCCACACGCGAGTCTGTGGAGTTATCAAAAATCTCCTTGGCTGAAACCAGAAGCGCCTTGAAGGGTCTGGCCGACGACTCCCAGGCTTTTTCCACCTCAGACAAGCGAGGCACCAAAGGCAGCCTCCAGCCCGCCTCAGAAACACCACCGGGCTCCTCAAGACGGGGCCGCTTACTACGGGGTGGTGGGGAATCAGGGTCGTCAGGAGGCGGTAAAGGGGAAGCAGGCTCCCCGAGCTCCACAACCTGCAGCGCGCGCTGCGTGAACGACATGACAGCGAACTGAGGGAATCTGTCAGAGGCTCCGGCCAGACTCGGGTCTCTCAGCAGGCGCAAAGTGGCTCCGCCCCACCGCGCCCCCTAGCCCCACCCCCCGAGCCCGCCTCGGTCACGCCCCTGACACGCCCCTTGAGGCCTGGCCTCGGCCCTAGCCTCAGGGCTAGCCCACCTCGACCACGCCCCACCCCGCCCCCGTGGCCCAAGCCTAGGCCACGCCCCCAGCCACCGCACTCCCGCGAGTCCCAGGTAGTCTCTCCCTCAAAGCACCTAGCGCCTGGGACTGTTACTTTGTCTATTTTTAGCGCCCTTTGCTATTGCCAGGGTTGTAGCCGATTGAAACTTTTTCTTCCCTCTGGTAGAATTAATGAGAAAAGTCAGAATCTCTTTTTTTTTAAATCTGTGAACGGAAACAGCTTTATTTTTTTAATTCTAAAACTCTGTGTTTTCCTCAGAAGCGACTTCTCCACAGTTTCTCCCGAGCGTCTTGTCCAGTAAAACCATGCAGTTCTGTAAACACCAAACCAAATCTCTCTGTGTGCGGATAAACTTTCCAAAATGCTCTTAATAACCCCAGTGGCATTGAAAATCAGGTTTCCACTTCACTCATGAAGTGTGTTTTGGGAAAGGACGGCACTGGTACTTAACGATCTGAATATTTGAGGAAAAAACGTGTGTAGAAACTATTATCCAGATAAATTATTAATCTTCATTTTAAGACTGTAGAAAAAAAAAGCTTTCATATGCGCTGTGGAGTTTTCTTTCCCAATATTGTGAATGCCACTACTTAAAGATAAAAATCATATGTTTCAGCTATTCTGTTCATTATAAGCGTGAATAATCATACATATGTGTGTTCTGTGTCACACATAATAAATTTTGTAAATGTTGTTTTTCTTTTTCCTCTGCTTTGAGAACAATTTATTATCTTCAGTCAATCCTGATTTTTGTGAATGTTGTACTTCTAAAGAAGAAAATGATTTTCAAAATGTTTATTAAGAAACTTGCAATTACTACTCAGTAATCAAAAACATCAGTCCCCTTGATGATTGTTTCAAAGTTGATAAGTTGTATGTTCCCTGGTTAAAAAAATTATAAGGACTGCAATAATGTGCAACAGGAATCCTAATTTCATAACCCATAGGCATATAAATGGCAAAATATGACTGGCATAATACTTTAGGTAATAAACTGTTCATCACCCTCCTGTCTTGTAAATACTTAGATATGCTGTGATTCCAATTCCAGGCATTACTTTGGCTGTGAATTCTTCCAGAGAAATGTTTACTTAAATTTGTTGAAAGCCTTAAAGTATAAGCACTTCATCAATGCTGTAAATAAGAATGTGGCAGTGGCTCAGATTACACCTCAGGGAGTTCTCAAAGTGCTGCTTCTATATATCTTTAGTTCCACTGTTTTTTTATCCCAGATTTTCCTCAGTTCTACATTCCATTCAAATGCACTCTGTTCTACGCTTTAATCAGCCTCCAGACTGACTTGCATAGCCAAGGTGGATATAACTGGTACATTAACATAACATTAGAAATAAGCTTTCTATCTGTATAGGAAATGCCATAGCTTTGTGATTCTAGATTGATCTTTAACTTGGTGTTTATTTCTCATCTTGCTAGTTTTCCCCAGAACACACTATTTTTTAAATCTCTATCACACCATTATTTTAAAATTATGCGTTGTTTAAGGACTAGAATTCAAATAAACCCAGAAGTTTTCAGTTTAATTCAACAATTGTTTGAGAACTATGTCTAAGATGCTCTTAAGTGTACAGAAATGTATGGTTTTGTTTTTGTTTTGTTTTTTTCTGAAGAAACACAGCAATGAAGACAGGAAAAGAAGTCTTTTCTTGCACTTACTTATTTCAACATTACATTAATGACCACTGTCACTTTAATCAATGCCTATTGAAACTACTACGTGTGTTTTTCCTTTATTTTTAAAATGCTACCTTGCAAATAGTTATGAGAAATGCAAAAAATTGTATCTTCAACTCATCTTAATCAAAATATAAATGAGACGTTCAAATCTTCCCTACTCTTCAAGGCCCATTTCAAATGTCACATTTTTCTATAGCACTTTACCTGCCCTTCCTTAGAAAACTCCTACCTCCTTAAAAAACAGTAAACTGAGCTTTAAGGCCAGCACCTGTCATTCCTTTCAGCTTGGTGTCCTATTATAGTTCAGCTCTGAAGGAATGAAAGAATGAGATAAACCTCATACTTAAAATATGACCAAAGCTCCTTAGAGTTAAATCAGAAATTCACTCAGTACCACGGGATGCCTGAAGTCCAGTATCCTTAGCACGGTATGGCAGATCCTCACAACTAGATCCCACCTTAACTTTTTTGGCTTCATCTTTTTTTACAATTTGCCCTGTGCTGCCTACACGAGACTGTTTGTTATTTTCTTGTCTTTTCATGCATGTTCTCAATGCCCTCCTCTTTCCCCACCTGACAAACTCCTATTCAGCCTAAAAGGGTTCTACCCAAAATCTACCTCCACTGTGAAAGCTCTACCTCATCCCTGCTCTATCCAAACCGCAGGCAAGATTATTTGTATCCTCATCTGTGTTCCTGTAGAACTGGATTTTCAACTATACTATAACACTTACAACATTGTATTGAGCTGTTTACATCCCCTCTACCAGACTCTGTGTTAATAGGGCAAAGATCTATTCATTTTTACATCCCCAGTGCCTCAGTTAACTTCAGTTAATGAGAAAAAATGTAATTATAGTACTGTTACTATACCTTTACCAATCCAAATGGATTTTGTGGTGTCTTAAGTGTGTTTTAAGCTTCTTGTTTTGATTGTATGTTAAAATGGAGACTTGCTTGAGATCATACCAACATAGAGCCAAAGATTGACTTTAAATATTACCAGTATTAATGTCATTTAAATTTCATGGTAAGAGCAGATATTCAACAGGACAGTTTTTCTCTTTTATGTCTTTTAATAAAGCATGTAAATGATGAATAAATACACTCAACCTAAAACTTTATTTCAGACTGACAAGATAATCAAATATATTTTAAACACTTAATAAGAACAACTAACACAAATATTTAAACCAGCGCTTCCCTGGTGGCACAGTGGTTAAGAATCTGCCTGCCAATGCAGGGGACACGGGTTCGAGCCCTGTCCGGGAAGATCTCACATGCTACGAAGCAACTAAGCCTGTGCACCACAACTATTGATCCTGTGCTCTAGAGCCCATGCCCCGCAACAAGAGAAGCCACTGCAAAGAGAAGCCCGCGCACGGCAACGAAGAGTAGCCCTGGCTTGCAGGAACTAGAGAAAGCCCACGCGCGGCAACAAAGATCCAGCACAACCAAAAATAAATAAAAATAAAAAATTTATTAAAACATATTTAAACAAAATACAGGGGTTAAAGAGGAAAATATCACTTACTAAAAATATTTAAAATAAATATGGCTATAAATAACACCAAGAGCATTTTTTATCAAGTCACTAAGAAGTTCTAGTTGGAAAAATATTTCAGAAAACCATGGTGCTCTGTATATCCACATACGCAATTAACCTTTCAGCAGAGCAGCAACTGTAACTTAATAAAATGGTCTTAAATGAGACAATGTATAAGCAAATACTTTAAGCTTTAAATCACCTCCTTATTGTCAATTTTCATTAATGACATCATTATCTACCCACTCTCCTAAACTAGAGACTCTTAGTGTTATCCTTAATTTTTTCTCTCTTTTACAGTCCTTCCCCATGACCCAACCCCTATGTAGACATTCATCAAATATTGTTAATTCTGTATCAAATATAACCCAGGAATTAACCTTCTATTCTTTATCCATAATGTTTCAGCTTTAGTTCAGGCCCTCATCATCTCCTGCTGAGAATAGTAAAAAGAATGATCTTTTTACTAGTCTCCCCTCCATTTCTACCCACCACTACCATGAGACTTTTCTTCTTAAAATATTAATCACTTTGTTACATGTTTCCTGACTTAAGAACTTCTCTTGACTCTTTGATACATACAGAATAAAATACAAGCTCTTTAATTCAACATGCAAAGTTCTTCATAGTCCATCTCCAAACTGTTTTTTCAGCTTCTGTATACTTCCACAACACAACTAGCTTTCCTGCAGCTCTAAGCTTCTCACCATTGTCAAATATATAAAGCCCTTTCACAATTCCAGGTCTTGGGCCTATGCTGGTTCATTTGCCTAAAGTGTAATGTCAGGCCTTACTTAAATCTTAAGTCCTTCCAGTTTACAGCCATGTCGTATGTTTAGACATCCACAGTTTCATCTGCTCCCCTTTCTTTAGTTCTAAATATTATTTCATTAACGTACTATTATATTTTTTGCACATTTAGCTATTCAAAAATAATCATTTACCTGAGCCCTTACTGTTGGAAAACCAGGGCGGCGGGGGCGGCTGGAAACGTTCAACTATTTCCAACACTCATCCGATGGTCTAATAAATTTCAGCATCAATTAAAAGATTCTTTGCTGCTGAAATAAAAGCAAGAGTCTGTATTATTTTGGAATTCATGTAACTGTAAATAACACCTCTCTTAAAAATTAATTGTGAATTCTTTTCAATTAAACTTTCACAAGAATCTTTTCAAAATTTTGAGATAGCAAAATGTCTATCATTTTTATCATACAAACTTGTAATTACTTAGATTGCTTTCTCCTTTTGTATAGTTTTTCTGCTGAGATTAGTCACTTTGCTTTGGTTGGTTGCATAATAAATATTTAGCTGGACATGGCAAATTCATAGAACTACAATTTACCTCAAATTTTGAAGGAATTTCATACATTTACATTAAATACAAAATACATTTAACATAAAAACTATGCTAAACATAATTTTTTATCCTGAAAGCAAAATAGAATAATATTTAGGTGAGTAGATTCTGGAGTCAAATTGTCTATGTTTGAAGCTATGGTCCACTTCTTCCTAGCTGTGTAATGTGAGCAAATTACTTAACCCTTCTGAGACACAGATTCCTATACAGGGGAATTATAAAGTAGAAACTACCTCATAGGCTGTTGTGTGATCTAAATGAAATGCACCACGTAAGGCATTTAGAGGAGAGTTGGCTGTGTACATAGATATTCATTAAACATTTCTTAAGTTATGATAGTTATTATTGACATCGTACTGGCAAGGTTAGACTGGCTCCTACAGCTTAATGAATTGAACACCAGTATCTCTTCCCAACCCCAAATGTCAGTCATTTTCTGTGGGTAGCTTGGAGTAGGCCACGATGGAAGTATTTCTATTTAAATTGCTAAAATCAGCAAACACTACAAATTAGGGAGTTTTTTTTTTTTCTTTCTAGAAAGCCAGTTGTTAAACAGTTACAAGCACAGTATTGAATCAAACTCTGTTTCACAGTACTTTAGAAACATTACTGTATAAATCAATTCTCACTACAGAATTGTAGCCTTAGCAATCCAGGCAGTTTTTTCTTTCTTGTCTGGCTAAGGTCAAAGAGAGGAAATTTGACAGACTCTATATTGGTGCCAAGACACAGTGTGAAAACTTTATTACAACAAAACAAAACAAACAAACAAAAAAACGATGTTAATTTGTTTTCACCTCATTTGATCCTTTTTCATGAGTGAAGAGCCCCCAAATTTGCCAAATACAAAAAAGTAACTGTACTTTTCAATATTTTAAGTTTGCTTATGGCTCTGTGATTTCAGAATGGCAACAGGTTCAGTTCAGAGGAAAATAATGGATCGAAAGAATCCTTCTTCTCTCATTATTTACGGCAGAGTGTAGCCACTGCTTACTGTCAATCAATAATCATTGACAGCTAAATAATAACAGTTTTCAAAGTACCTTAAGTAAATGCTCTCATCTGATGATTTAATTACTCTTTGACTTGCTGAATGAATGAATACTATCTGCAAGAAAGTATGCCTCGTACTGAAGTAAACGCTATGACATAGAAAATGTCATCTTTGTCTCTAAAACATGCATTCTGGCCAGAAATATGCATATTAAAAGATAAATATGCATATAAAACTAACACTACATGGCCCATTATGTAGCCTAGTTAATCAGGTCATTCACAGCTTTGTGCTAGTCTGTCTTCTAGCCTGATCTCCAGCAACTTCTCTCCCTTCTCCCATGCCTCTCACACTCTATCTCACCAAACTGCTTACAATTCCCCAGATACTCATGTTTTCTTTCCGTTGTTCAGTTTTTAAGACATTTATTGATTATCTGTTATGCACCAGGCACTGTGTTGGCTATTAGATATTCAAAATTGACAGTCTTTTTTCAAGAAATTTACAGGATAGTAGGAGAAACAGACATATAGAGCTTATTACAATATAATAGGATAAGTACTACAGCAGAGGAATATCCAAGCACTGAAGAAAGAGGACCAAACCTAGTCTGGAAGCTTAGGGAAGGTGCTCAGGAAGAAATGGTCCCCAAAAGCTTATTCTTGAAGGATACATTCATTCATTCCATTCCTATGAGCTGTAATTTTTTATAAAACTCCCCTTCTTCTCCATACTACTCAATTTTTATCCATATCCCCACCATTTCAGACTTCTATTGTAATACTTATAAAATTACATAATGGTTGGTTGTGTATATACAATCTACTCCACTAAATTATTAGCTCCTTGACACTTAGAACAGTTACCTTGTTGAACTTTGTGTTTCCAGTGTATAGCATGGGACCTACCATACAATAGATAATAATATTTTTCTAATTATTGTGTTCAATAGATACCAAGTGAGTGATATATCAAATAAGCAGGATTAAGAAATAGATACTATAAGGAATTCAGTGAAGGAGGAAATGAGTTCTAGATAGAAAGGCAAGAGGCTTTACAGAGGGAAGAATTGAACTGGGCCTAGAAAAACAGAATTTAGACGGCCTAGATTCTGTTTCAACTAGAAAATAAGAAATGACCTAAGGTCCAAAAAAATAGAGCTCTGCTTTCTCAGAGATTAAGGAAGTATAGAAATAGCTCTAGCATTGGACTGAGATATAGAAGTAAAGATGAACTAATTAGGAAAGTCATTAACCCAAGGGGTCTGGCTACAGGAAGAGCTACCCAGTCAGGATATAAAACAACTAGGATCTAGAAGAAACTGAGTGATATTTTTAAAAACCAAATCTAAATACAGTCTATAATACAGTAACGTACCTATTATGAATGCAATATATGCCCCAGTATTTCTCCATTTGTAATGAATCAGTTGAGCACGTTCTTCATAACTGAGTTCAGCATGTTCTATTCATTAGTGGATCTTAATAAGAGGAGAATTAATTATATAAAAACATGACCAAGGCCATGACTCCCTTGAGCAGTTTTTTGAAGGAGTCTTGAAAAAGAGAGCCAAGAATCACAGCAAGTGGGGAGGAAATGTGAGCTTAGGACATGGGGAGAGGCAGTTAGTCGCCCATGGCAGTATGTTGTCACACAATTCTATTAAAGAGCAACCTTCCTCATTTTTAAAAGTTTCTCATAGATAACTATACCCTATGAGGAACAAAGTAGGGCAAGAATACATGTTTAGTTTTGTAATGTTATCTGACGCACATACATTATATACATAATACAGTAAGTCCCCTACCTACAAACAAGTCCTGTTTCGACGGTGCTTTCGTAAGTCCAATTTGTTCGTGAGTTCAACAAAGTTAGCCTAGGTACCCAACTCACACAGTCAGCTATAGAGTACTGTACTGGAATAGGTTTATAATACTTTTCACACAAATCATACATAAAAAAACAAACTTTTCACACATAAAAAAACAAACTTTTCACACAAATCATACATAAAAAAACAAACACAAAAACAAACACAAAAAATAACATTTTTAATCTTTACAGTACAGTACCTTGAAAAGTACAGTAGTACACCACTGTACGAGAGCTGGTGCTTCTTAGCAGTACCAGCTATATCACTGCTGCTTTTATGCTTACTTCCGGACATCCTGGGCTTGATATAAAGATACTGTCTTACTGTACTCTGTGCAGTACTATACAGGAAAGTACACAAAAGCACAACAACTTGTAGAGGATGCACGCACGTGACGATGTACGCCAGACACGTGAGCTAACTTACGTGATTAGACATGCGAACGCACATTGGCATCTTTGAAAGCTCGTGACTTGAAGGTTCACATGTAGGGGACTGACTGTATTTGTTTTACATGGTACTTAATTATGAATAGAAAGGAAAGTCGCAAAATGTCACTTGTTTTACAACTTTGCCTGAGGCCAGTCGTGCTGATCACCCACTTACTACAGTTATATATCAGCTTCCAAAAGCTAAGCCCATGATTTCTGGAGACCACTCAGAGGGACTCTAGAGGTGACTCTCTTAAAAGTTATGTAGTTCAGATCTTGGACAATAACCTGGAAAAACATAGATACAGGATATGGGCTACTGGTTACAGTAACAATGCCACCTTTTCAGAAAATAGAGAAACAGGGCAGGGGCTGGGCTTGGTACATAATAGTCAGCTAAGCAAAGACAGAACCACAGTAATCATGATTGGGTTGATCCTTTTTTTATATGTGAAAAACTAAAAGGTGAGAAGGAGAAGCTGAAGCAGAAGCAGTGTGACCATATATTTCCAAGCTCTAATCAGGAAAAAATATGTATGTGTGCTCTCCAATACAAAAATAATATAATGAATCAAAGGACTGTAAATAGAAATTTAGTTTAATATGATCTATGACCATCCATGTTTTGTAACAATTTAATGTTCAGTAATAATGTACAAAAAGGCACAGAGGTTTTCTTTGGTTTTAGCTTATAAAATCTCTGCTGGGTGAAAACAAACACAAAAAAACCTTATTTCAATTCAAACAGTATTTAGTACAGAATATGTGCTCAGCACTGCACTGAATGCCATCCTCTTCTTGTAGTCATGAATACTTAAATATATATGTGTCTCCCTGTTGAATCGCCTTCTACTTCCACAGCAATGTAACAGCTGCACCATCTTCTCCACTTTTTACTCTCCAAACTCCTCTCTCCTAATAATAATTTTTTCAAAAAAGATAATATTTTAACTTCTGCATGCCACTGAAGAAAAGACCTCTTCCATTGGATTTGATCTATAAACTAATTGTCTCAAACCATAATTACGTATCCATGAAGTATTGATACAAGGTCAAACTTTGTCAGGAAACTCAAAATAGAAAGAGACTCTTGTCAGTTTAAACTCCAAAAGGAATAGCTCAAGGGTCTGCAGGATAGTTTGGTACTGGGGGCTGACAAATAGAAGACTAGAAACAGAACTGTGACATCATTCACCACTAACCCTTCCTGCAGCCCCGTCCTTTAGTACAGACCTACAACAAGAGCATTAGGGTTTGCATATAGTCAAAACTGCATTAACTGTGCTGCTCGGAAGTGTGCCTTTACTTTGCCAGAGATTCAGTAGAATTACAAAATGATTTTTGGTTTTATTAATTTTAAAAAAAGTATTCGAACTCTGGCAAGAAAATAACATCAAATTTCAGGCTTTTTGGTGTTTTTGTTATTTTCTATTGCTTTTTAAGAATGATCACTATAAATTTAAATCAACTTCAACTGAAATCATAGTAAGAACTTTAAGATGGAGAGTAATGTCCAGAAATCTATTGAGAGGCAATATAGAGAGTAGTTAAGAACATAGGATTATAGACTCTCTACCCCAGAAGTCCTCCTCATGCTTCAGTCCTCTACTTCTTTACCTGGGAAGTTTGTTCATTTTGTGATAATTCATTGTGTTGTACATTTATGAATGATATTTTTCTGTATGTATGTCTTATTTCTATTTTTTTAAAAAAAGAAAGGGGCTTCCCTGGTGGTGCAATGGTTGAGAGTCTGCCTGCCGATGCAGGGGACACGGGTTCGTGCCCCGGTCCGGGAAGATCCCACGTGCCGTGGAGCGGCTGGGCCCGTGAGCCATGGCTGCTGAGCCTGCGCGTCTGGAGCCTGGGCTCCGCAACAGGAGAGGCCACAACAGTGAGAGGCCCGCGTAACGCAAAAAGAAAAAACAAGAAAGAAAGAAAAAAGTGTTGATTCTGGAAGTAAACTGGCTAGATTTGAATCCTGGTGCCATAACTTACTATCTGTTTGACCTTGGGGTAAACTCCTTAACCCTCTTTTCCTCAATTTCTTCAACTGTAAGATGAGAATATTAGTACCTGCCCCTTGTGGTGGTTGTAGGACTTTATGATTCTATATGTGTAGGATTTTATATTCTATATGTAAAACACATAGAACAGTGCCTTACACATGACAAATTCTATATAAGCATTATAGTTATTAACAGTAACCCATTCACTTCTTTAACCATTCTAGAATAAGAATCCTTAGATAATCCTTTAAAAAATCATTTAAGAGGATTTCCCAACTTCTAGATTTTCATTGATTTGTCAAATTGCTCATTTTTTCCCCTTTGTTTCACAGAGAGCTCCGTGGGAAATAATTCTTTTTCATTTTCTCTCTAGATTTAATATAAAAGGAAAAGAGACTAAAATATATACCATTGGATATTTCCATATATCTTCACTGATATATAGCTATCACTCTGTTTTTCAAATACACTATTAAGTCTGCTTTTTAAAGTGTCTATAACATGTTTATTTATTAATCCTCATTTAAGAATAATTAGCTTAGTACTTTTGTGACTATATCCTGATTTTCTCTTCATCAATTGTTATCATTTAGAGTTTTTTTTAATGGTTTTCCTAAATACAGCCAAATAAGACCCTCATTCCTAAGGACTCAAAGGTATTTACTCTGGACAAGTAAACTCAAGGACATACCTAAGGACTCAAAGGTATTTACTCTGGGAACCAGTTTTTACTCAATGGAACAGACATTAAATACTGAGTATCTATTATATATTCAATATTGTGCCAGGTGTCATACAAAGAAGTTATGATACAGAGACAAGGCATTAATAATAAAAAAATTTAATAACAATATAAAGGTTTAAAATTTTTTATATGTAATTATAAATAGATTATATAAATAATATATACTGTGGTTTAAAAGAATTGAGTTATTAAGGATTAGAATGGGTATAAGGCATCATAGAGAATATTTATGATTTGGATATAAACAGAATAGTAAAATATATTCCAGATGAGAACAAGAGCATGAACAAAGGCATAAATAAAAGTGTAAGATATAATTGAGCAATAGTGAGTAAACAGGTGTTTTTGAGAGAGAGTGGTTTTGTGAGGGGGTAAAAGAAGATAGGAAAGAGACTTGAGGTCAGGGTGTTCAGAACCTTGAATGCCAGTCTTAAAAGAAAGTGTGAACTTCATGCTATAGGAAAGACTATATTTGTGGGTTTGCTTCAGGAGAAAGAGGTATTTAAAATAGGCTTTCAGAAAAATTCACCTAATGGCTGCACTTAGGATGAATTAGAGACAAGTGGGAGAGAATGCTGTCCCTAGCAGAAATTAGTTAAGAGGCTATTGCCATACAACTAGAAATATTAAGGATCTGTATTTGAGCATCAACCATAGGAATGAGAAGGAAAAAAATGGGAATGATATTTTTTTAAAAATATGATTAGAATTTCATTACTTTTGTGCTGTTGTGGAGGTAAAGAGTCAGCAATGAGTCCAAAGTTTCAAGTTTAGATGATTAGGAAAATAGAGACACCGTTAGAAGAAGAGAGAAGGGGGAGAGGCTGTAACTTGTTTGACGATATATCACAAGGGTAAAGGCTAGGAGTTTGGTTTAAGTATATTGCATTGAAGAAATTGCTAAATGTTATTGCACTAGACTTCTAGTTGGAAAAAGAAATGGAGCTCAACAGCAGCAAAGAGCAGAAACTAGGAGGGTTTTGGTTTCATTTAGGGGCCTTCATTTGCTGGAGTTGAAGATTAAAAATTCTGGCAATCTTCCTTTTAGGTGACTCATCTAGAGTGTTAGAGCAGGTTTGACAGATTAAATCTGGAGTGGACATGTTTCCCATCCCACCCTGGTCCTTTTTACTGGAAGGGGAAGGGCCTGGTTCAGTCCACTAATAAACAGAGTTAAAAGCTACTGAGTGGAATCAACATCTGAAGGAAAACCAGAACTTTCTTTTAAAAAATCTGAATTTCATTGTAATAGTCATGAACAGGTTCATCAGATATTTTGTGTGGGAGCCACTGTTTTGTTCCAATCAACAGGCATTGGAAAAGCCCTAGGAATTGCCCAACAAAGTCATCTAGTATTAACCAAAATTTGAGAAACAGAGACCTGATTAAAAAGGGGCTTATTTGGGGTTTGTTAGGACAGCAGCCCGGGAGACACAGATTGAAGAAGTGCCTGAACTGTCAAAATGGGGGAGGATTATAAAGGCAAGAACCACAAGGTTACAGTTATAGGTTAGTTATATGAATTGTTTATCAAGAATTATAATTGGAGCTGGCAAGAAGGGTACTTGTTAAGTAAGGATTGGTTGGGCTCTGAAATGGTTGCATAGTTAGAAGGGAGAACAACCTTGAAACACAATGTTACAGCTAGCAGACGTTTTAAAAACAATGGAATATTACTCAGCCATAAAAAGAAACGAAATTGAGCTATTTGTAATGAGGTGGATAGACCTAGAGTCTGTCATACAGAGTGAAGTAAGTCAGAAAGAGAAAGACAAATACCGTATGCTAATACATATATATGGAATTTAAGAAAAAAAAATGTCATGAAGAACCTAGGGGTAAGACAGGAATAAAGCCACAGACCTACTAGAGAACAGACTTGAGGATATGGGGAGGGGGAAGGGTGAGTTGTGACAAAGCGAGACAGAGGCATGGACATATATACACTACCAAACGTAAGGTAGCTAGCTAGTGGGAAGCAGCCGCTTAGCACAGGGATATCAGCTCGGTGCTTTGTGACCGCCTGGAGGGGTGGGATAGGGAGGGTGGGAGGGAGGGAGACGCAAGAGGGAAGAGATATGGGAACATATGTATATGTATAACTGATTCACTTTGTTATAAAGCAGAAACTAACACACCATTGTAAAGCAATTATACCCCAATAAAGACGTTAAAAAGCAAAACAGAACAAAACAAAAAAACCTTGGGTTAGGTATAGTTCACAGAAAGTTCAAGTTCTTAATGGTGCCTGAGACCAGGCGCTCAATGGCTGCCCAAATCCATTTTTGTATGCCTGAACTATGATTACTCCATTATAATTTTAATTTGTCATCACTAGCAATTGCCCAAGCCTGATTGTACAATAAGTTAGTGGGCTGGTGTTCTGGTTCTAATTCTAGAGAACTTTCTGAAAATTTTAAACTGCCTAATAGACCACTAGAGGGCTAGCAAATGGATTTCATACAACTTCCTCCATCACATGAATATAAACGTATTTTAATCACAGTGCGTATGTTTTCATGCTGGACTGAAGCCTTCCCTTGCAGACAGGCTACTGCCTCTTCTGTGGATAAAGTTCTTCTGGAAAAAATTATCCTTGCTTGGGGAATTCCTCTTGAATTTCATAATAATCGAGGAATCCAGTTTCCTGGTCAGGTGCTTTGATAAGTCTTCACTGTTTGGCCAGTTTTACAGTATTTTATTGCACTTAACACCCTAAATCCTCGTAGTTGAATAAATTGACAGCATTATTAAGACACCATTGGCAAAATTTGTAGAGGCCCTCCTAATACCCTGGCGAGAAGCATTCCCACTCGTCCTTCTAAATCTCAGCTCCACCACTGTCGGAACTCATAGACACTCACCCTTTGAGATAGTCACAGGATGCTCAATGCACGTGGCTGCTGCTTCTTTTGATCCACTGGAAATTTCATCTACCAGAAAAGACACCTCCAGAAGAACTTTCTTCAACCTTGCTGAAAAGGCTCCTATCAGGTACTGCTAATCATCCCCTGTGCTACCAAACTCCAAGGAATAGATTCTTGGATTTATATGACACACCTAAAGAAAGTGCTGAAATCTACCTGGATCTGCACATCATCTGAAAGTAAAGATTTTCCAGAAATAAACTAGATAACATCTGATGAGACAGATTTCCCAAGATATCTGAACCATGCCTTTTAGAATTTTGTCACCAAACCTTTGATGATAATATAACGCTTCAGATGCTCTCCAGTGCCTATGTTCTTGATAACATATGGACTTTCGATAAAAAGTGCCTGAGAGGTTGTCCCTCCTACCCCTCCTTGTTACTCAGATATGACTTCAATATGTTTCCTAGCTGTGTACTTTCCCTCTGACAAGACACAGAACACTCAGGAAAGGCCCTTCCTGGCGTTGAGGGACAAAAAGCCACTGAAACTGGAAAACCTGACTCTTGATCAGTAATGCTTTTAGAGAAAAATCTTGATTAAAAGGGAAAAGTATGAAAAATCAATAAACAGAAACCTAAATTAAATAGACTCAGGAGACCTGAAGGGGGAATTCTCACACCATATGACAACAGCAGAGCCCAAAAGGAAGAAGAAAAACTCCTCCTCTTCTTTCCTGGCAACAACTCAGCCAATGAAAAGCCATGGACTCTGTTTACTGTAGCCCTCCCAACTTTTCCCCTCTATAAAAGAGTGCTCCTCCCGCTGGATTGTGCAAGCACTTGCACCGTGGCTCACCATGGCTCAACTGCAATTCTCAATTGCTATTCTCTGTAGATCCTGAATAAACCCATCTTTGTTGGAAAAATAACTGGCTGTCTATTTGGTTTAGATCAACAAGTGTAACCTACATATAGACAATCACTTGCAAAATATTAAAATATATGACATTTCCTTTAGAAAGTATAAAAGGAAAAACCATTTAAACTTTTACAAAGGCCTTGAAAAGCTATGATCAGGTCCAAGGAACAGTCAGAGAAAAAAATAGTCTAGTACAGCTTTCATTTGGCAGGAGGAAGAAGAAGAAGGAGGAGAAGGAGGAGGAGGACGGGGAGGGGGAGGAGAGGGGGAGGGGGAAGAGGAGGGGAGGGGAGGGGAAGGGATGAGGGGGAGGAGGGGGAGGAGGAGGAGGGGAGGAGGAGGAGGGGGAGGATGAGGGGAGGGGGAGGATGGGGAGGATGTAGGGAGGAGGAGGAGGGAGAGGAGGAGGGGGAGGGGGAGGAGGAGGGGGAGGAGGGGGAGGAGGAGGAGGGGAGGAGGAGGAGGGGAGGATGAGGGGAGGGGGAGGATGGGGAGGATGTAGGGAGGAGGAGGAGGGAGAGGAGGAGGGGGAGGAGGAGGGGGAGGAGGAGGGGGAGGAGGAGGGGGAGGAGGAGGGGAGGAGGGGAGGAGGGGAGGAGGGGAGGAGGAGGGGAGGAGGGGGAGGAGGGGAGGGGAAGGAGGAGGAAGAGACATCTATCAATACGTAAGGAAGAATATAAACATTTTCTTGGCTTGCAAATGATTATACTGGTTGCTAAAAGAAGGTTTGGTTCCAGTGTCCAATGTCAATTGTAAACACTATTGCCCAGTCAAATAAATCTAGAAACTCCCTTTTGTCAAATATAATGTCCTCTTTCTTTCATAAATCTAATCAATGGCATTCACAGAAACTAATTCAAGCCCTAAGTCACTTCTTGTTTAAATTCCTTTATAATATATTCCACTACATATGGTACAAACCTATATTGAATAATAAGAAATATAATCACCTGCTGGAAGATGTTAAGTTTTCTCTTAAAATCAGTATAAAAACAACTGTTTTTCATTATTTGGGGTTCTGTAAACAGAAAATTATGTATCAGACTATACCAATTATGAAACAGAATCATTATTAAGTTATAAAAATAATCTTTCCAATTATCAGAATGCTCAACTGAATTTTAATTCTTCTAGATAGTAAAATCACAGAAAAATAACCCACTGAGAATGAACACTAAAGAGATAGAGGAAATTAATCCACCAAATAATTGCCAAGCTTTATTATGAATCAGGAATTTGGCATTTTGAATGAATCAAAGTAGAAATACAAGACACAGCTTCTGCACTAAGTAGCTTTAAAATATAGTTGGATATTAAAATCTAAAAGGAAAACTATGTGTCTTGGTGGTATTTCATTGATTATTCCATGCATCTTAAGTCTAATGAAAACTGAAAAGAAGAACTATCACTCTGGAATAGATAATCAGGGAAGTCTTCACGGTATTTGAACAAGAACTTGAAGAATAAGTAGGAAATGTTACAGCTATCCAAATTCAGCAATGCCCTGTAATCTGACTCTTTGGTGGAAATCTGCCAATCCATTCTAAAATTCCTCATTTGGTGGTACAAATTGATGAGTCAGGAGATCTTTGTTTGAGAAGATCTTGCCCTGCTCAGGCTCATTTAAAAGATTCTACAGTGGGCCCTTAGTATCTATGGGTTCCACATCTACAGCTTCAACCAACTGAGGATCAAAAATATTGGGGGGGGAAATTCCAGAAAGTTCCAAAAAGCCGAACAGGCAACTATGTACATAGCACTTACACTGTATTTACAACTATTTACATAGTATTTATGTTGTATTCAGAATTAAAAGTAGTCTAGAGCTGATTTAAATTACATGGGAGAATATGCATAGGGTATATGCAAATACTAAGCCATTTCATATAAGGGACTTGAGCATTCATGAATTTTAATATCCAAGGGGGTCCTGGAAGCAGTCCTCCATAGATACCGAGGGATGACTGTATTCTGCTCTAATTCCAGATCTAGGATCTGGTCAGAAACTACTACCACAGCCCGTTACTTGACCCAGCTCCAGTTCACCCCACAGAAGAGTATCACCGTAACTACCAAAGAGGACAATTTTCTGATGGAAAAATATTTTGTCATCAATCTGAAGAGATTCATCTTTGTCATCTTTCTATTCATTTATACTATTTTTGAATAAAATGCATCACCAAGAAACAGTGTGATCCTTCCTATGGGAGAAGCAGGAAAGAAATATTCAGAGAAATAAGTAGAAAGCATACTCACCTGACAGCAGCAGGGACATTGTGTCTTAACTGCCTTAATGTTCCTGAATGAGGTTTTCTTAATTAGTTTCAAGGTGATCCTACAAGTTATTTTCACAGCTGCTGGAGAGACACAGGCTACTCAGATGAACACTGGTGGCTTCTAAAGACATAAATAGAGTTGGGTTACTGTATTCTTTCCTCCTGGCCTAAGTGGAAAATCGTTCACACAGCATTTAGGATAGAAAGAGTACAAGCATAAGTGATATCATTAATGGTCCATTCTCATAGATTAATAGACTTATTAGCTCCTAGAGAGAAAGAGCTTCAATCTATTTAGAAGTATTTAGAAAACCTTATTTTTAAAAATGCCTGTTGAATTCATAAAAGCCAAAGAGTAAATTTTAGCTGTTTCAAAACCAATCCTCATCCATTGGATTCAAATTGATTTCAAAATGGCCATGATCTCAAATGTCAATCACTTATTTTTCAAGTAATACAATGATGTATGAACATTTTAATGTTTCCAGGTAGCAGGATTTTAATAAAATGTGGCCTTTATAGATTTAATCTTTGGGCTGTATCTATTTGTGAATGACTCTGAAGGTTATAATGACAGTAATATGTCATTTGCTAAAGCTCAAATATGAACCTTATATGACTATGAAGCTGGTGCTTGTAATTGATAACTAAATTAATAAATTAATTTATTAATTTATAATAAATTAATAAATCTGGTCAAATGACCACCCAGTGTCTGCACCTCAACCTAGCTTTGTTGTGCTTATTTAATTTACTGTCTCACTTAATATTCTATAAATAGGCAATATGGCTTACTTTACCAACAAAGCAATTTTATCCTAGTGATATTCACAAATAGGGAGTCAGGAAGGTCTTAGGACACATCCCTCAGGAATGTTAAGGGTCTGCATTATATTAAAAAGCAATACAATTAGTCTGTTATTTAGTCTTATTTTTTATCCAATCCAAAATCAACATGCTTGAACTTCTAATACTATATTACAATCTACACAATCACAGCCAATAAGGTCTATCGTCAATGAATGTTTCTAAAAACATTATATGTATTGTGAACTTAACATTGCTCTAAAAAGTCAAGTCTATTTAAAAAACATTATATTGGCAAAGTGTTATTTATATAAGTCTAATTTCAAAATATTGTTTAACACTACAGTGTTATTAATACTGTTTTATTAGAACATCTATAAACTAGCCTGAGAAATCTTAAACCAACTTGTTCTAGGTCTAGCAGTGGTACTGTGATCTCTGTCCCTAATCTGATTTTCATCAACAATATATCAACATCAACTCAAAACCATGAATTTAATTTGGTTTTCAGTTGGAAGAAACTGGCTTAACACTACCTTAGATGTAAATCAGCACTATTAACTTACTGTCTGGAATTTTGGGGATGCCCAGTATCTTGAAGTTTTGAACTACAGAGCTCTATTTTTATAAATGAGGAAATCAAGTTATGAAGGGAACTTCAGTGATTTTCCCAAGTAGCAAAATTGGTTCTTGAATCACTATCTCTTAATTCAAAATCCAGTGATTTTCCACAGAAAAAAAAAATAAAAAAAGAGGGGGATGGGAGATGTCTATTTGTAGAAAAGAAAATTTTATCTTTCTATTATCTCAGTGCCAGAATATTCTTTACTGTAGACCTATCTGCTGAATACCATATCCAAATGCAGTTATCCTCCCTATTAATTTCCTAGGGCTGCTATAACAAGATACCGCAGAATGGGTGACTTAAACAACAAAATTTTATTCTTTCACCGTTCTGGAGGCCAGAAGTCTGAAATCAAGTTGTCACTAGGGTTGGTTCCTTCTGTGGGCTCTGAGGAAGAATCTGCTTCATGCCTCTCTTCTAGCTTCTGGTGGCTGCTGGAAACCCCTGCCATTCTTTGGCTTGTGCATAACTCCAATCTCTGCCCCCATAGTCACCTGACATTTTCTCTCTGTGTGTCTCTCTCTGTCTCTGTGTCTTTCCTCTTCTTATAAGGACACCAGTTATTTTGGATTTAGGGCCCACTCTAATCCATTATGACCTCATCTTAACCTGTAAAGAACCTATTTCTAAATAACGTCACAATCTGAGGTTTGGGATGGACATGAATTTTGAGGGGATACTATTCAACCCAGTACATCTTACCTAAATGGTGATAGGAGACAGTTATGAAAGATTTTTTTCCTATCCTGAGTTAACTTACCTTTCTTTGGCTTATAGATTTTTAAAAAAATATTTCAACATTTTATGGAACATTAAAAAGGATTTTCAATGTGTAATAATTACTAGCCTATCAATAATTAACCAAATCTAAATAATTTCAAAATTATGACATGTGTGTCCTGTAGATTCAGAATTCATCACATTAGATATGATGTACTAGTCATAAAATTTTAACCAAAAATAAAGAAATTGGAATTATATTTTGCCTTTCTACAAGAAAGTAGACTGAACCAATGGCTAGGCATATCTACCTGTCCTTTAAAGCTGGGTCTGAGAGAAGTTACCAGTACCCACTGAATAGTGAGAGAACCTAATGTAAATATAAACTCAACTCTGTTGGAAAATTTTAGATCAAATGGTGCTCACCAAAGAGAGAAAAACAACAAAACAATACTGTACCTATGCATTGAAAATGCAAAGCCAGGAAAGAGGACGTTGCCCTAAAAACTCATGGGAAAATTTTACTTCTAAAAAATAAGAAAGGGAAGAGAATTCCAGAAGACAGCTATTTTGCATCTTCAGAAAAGATAAAAGAAATGGCCTCTGGAACTAAAGCAGGGAGATAGCAAACTGAGATGAAGGCGGAAATGCTAAAGTTGAAAAAGAAAACATATGAAATGTATTAACAGAATTAAAATCTGTACTGGACATAAAAGAGCAGAATTAACACTACAGAAAACCAAATCAATCCTATGGAAATCAAAGATTCAACCCTCCACAGTACACAGAGAAAACAGTCAAAGCTAAACATGATGAGAAAAGTTTACACATTAAATTTTCTGGCTCATGGAGAAACGGACACAACTCTCTCCATGTCAAGTTCAAATTAAAAACCCAGTTGGCGTTCCTAGGTTCTAATGTCCAAACCAGCAACAGATAGTAGCCAAGGACCTATTTCTTCAGACTAGAGGAGAGACCAGGGAGCTGTTTATTTGTGGCCTAGGCATATTCCTCCAAAAGTATCTACTACAGATCCCAAATATGAAAACAAAAAATTAGATGGATGGGTGGATGGATAAATAGGCAGACAGACACAAATATGTATTTACATATAAATGCATAATCATTAATTTAATTATTAATATTTTCTAAAGCAATTTAACCAACATGCATATATTTGAAACATATTTTATTTATTAACTATGGATCATATTCCCTTTTAGCTGGGTTAGATACACATAAGAACTCTTAACAATCATTATGTTAGTTCCACAAACACTTTTTTAAAGGTAATATCCTAAGTGCTGCTTAAAAAATACTAAAATGAGCAGAACAGCTATTACTTTCCAGGAGTTTGCAAACAAATATATAATGAGAATAACAAGTGCACAATAACCTCTCCCAAATTCCTTTTCCCAAACTTAGGTGATTCCTAGTTTTACCATTCTCATGCCTCCTCTCTATACTTGCCCCTTGTCAATCATATCTAGTCTCATGGCCTCAACCACTACCTGTATTAATAACTAATAGACAAATTGCTATTATATAGTATCTTATGTTTAAATAGAGCTTCACAGTTTGTATTCTCATATATGCTATCTCAGTTCATCTTCACAACAACCCTGTAAACTGTCTGCTATGCGCTAGGAAACGAAAGATTCTTCTGTCAGGAGATAATATTTTAGCTGAACTTGATGGATTAATAGAAATCTTCCAGGCAAAGGAAAGAGAATTTCCCAAGAAGAGAGAAGAAGCAAATGCAAAAGTACTGAGAAGTACAACTCCAGAGTATGACAGAGCAAAGAAGAGTGAAAAGATGTAGCAGGAGATGAGGTTGGAAGGGTATGCAAAAGCTAGAAAATAAAGGGTCTTGTATGCTGTGCATTTTTACCTTTACTGTATAAAGCGAGAAACCACTTAATGGTTTTATTCAAAGGAGTGATGTGATTTTATTTTTTTTTCAATAGTTATGAGAATGAAAAAGAACAAGTCTCAGGAGTGAGATGACGAAAGGCTGAACTAATAGAGTGGCAGTGAGGGATGAGTTTGAGAGACATTCAAAAAGTGGGATTTATAGGACTTAAGTAATGATTTGATGGGGAATGAGAGAGATGGAGGAACTGAAGGTGATACCCAAGGTTTGATTTAGAGGACTGGGTTGATAGAGGGCACCTTCAAAGCGCTAGGGTGCACAGGGAGATCAGTGGAGGTCGGGGGGTGGGGGGGAAGGGGAGATAAGTATTTTGTACACTTTGAACCTGAAGTATCTGTAAGAAATTCACATGAAGATGTTCTGTAGGCAGTTGTAAATAAGGAACTGGACAGTAATGTCTGGATTTAAGATCACCAGTGGTCATTTTTCCTCTTCTTGAACACTCCCTCTTTAGGATGCTAAAATGGACTTAAAGGAGATATATAGTAAGGACAGAAAAAAAATGAGGGAGGCTTCTGTTTCTGTTCTCCTTCAGGCAGTAGATGAAAAGGCAGGAATGCTGGGAAAGGTAGACTTTTATCTGAGCCTGTTTCCTTCCTGCTTCCCCCCACCCAAAAAATAAATAGATGCTCTGTGGTTAAGGCAGCCAAGTAGCAGTCTGCCACATAGTGGAAGATTCTGAATACGTGACTTAGGGTTTGAAGTTTTCTCAGGAGGAAACGGGAGATTATTGAAGAGAAATAAGATGATCACGGTATACACAACACTTATCTTGCATAGTTATATTAGGTGGATAAAAAAGTAGTAATTTACAGAGGGAGAATCACAGTATTATTTGGAATGGGCTAAAGAAAAAGGAGGAATTAAGGCCAACTGAAGAAGGCATCTGGAGATGTTACTAGTACATATGTTGTGTCAGTTTCCTCCTCATCTGTAAAATGGATTATAATAGTACCTATCTCACACTTCATAGAGTTGTTATTAAATACAATATTGCATATAAAATGCTCAGTACACTGCCTGACACAAAGTAGGTGCTCAATAGGTGTCTGATAAATGAATAATGAATGAGATCAAAAGAAATTCAGCCTGCAGGCACTACTGAACACCACTACTGGTTACCGAGCATTTTCTTTCTTTTTAAAAAATCAGTACAATCCACTCTCCTAGAGACTATGGTACAGGTGCTAAACCTATGTTCTGAAAAAAATTAAAGGTCATCAATGGTCACTCTTTCTCTTCTTGAACCTCCTTAGGATGGTAACATGAACTTTAAAGGAGGAATATGATAAGAACACTAAAAACTGAGAGAGCCAACTGTTTCTTTCCTCCTTCAGGCAGTAGGTAAAAATGTAAACTCCACTGTGAAAATACTTTGGTAAAGACTGTGGGTTTTTGTTGGTTGTCTCAGAATTCATTATATTTATTTTTCCCTTAAATTATATGCTAAGATTCTCTGTTCAGTTTGAGTAAAAATTCAAAAGAAGTATAATAAGGAAAATAGAGATTGAAGGGAGAAACAAGTCATTAAGATCTGCTTTAGGCAGGAAGGGCTTTTGAAGACCCTTCAGGATCAGATGGTCTCCAAAGTACAGAAGTTCCAGAATATGAATCCATGATTATATTGGCAGTGGCTAGTCACACAACTAAAAAAGAGTACAGCCTAGCAAAAAGGATTACCTGAAAAGTCATCAAAGAAAAGGAACAGGGAACATATATAGTCCAATTCTGCTATCATAATTTCTTTTGTGTCATCACTAACAATAGTGGTGAACATTTTCAACTTAAGACCACTGCTATAAATCTATAGGTTAGGCCCAAATGTAGAAGACATGGAATGAATGGAATAAAGCATCTCCTATTTTTAAATAGTTATAGCAAGTGCTGTAGATCACCTGTGCTTGCTATGACTATTTTTGAGATTCCAAGAAACTTCTGGAAACTCAAAACTTTGACTATAATTCATTCAGCAGGGACTTTAATTTTTATTGTGGATTGTTCAAATTTTAAGAGAAATTGGTGACACAGCAAAGAATGATCTTTCAAACTGAATTTAGATTCAATCATGGATTACAGAGATAAATCAGGAGAGGGCTGGGTGAAATGATCTATTAAAACTAGGGCTTTTAATCCCTCTTCTGTGTAGAGAGGCATGGAGCGCTCCCTCTAATTGCATGGGAATCACTCCTCATGGTCTTGCATTTTTCCACATATTTTAGAAAAAAAAAAATTTAGAAAGAGTACAGACATATACAATGAAACACTTTATGTGTCAGAAAAACTGCTGTACAGTTTTATTCTAGGTGACAACTTCCTGTTTGAACTTCCTGTTTGTCTTTAAAATAAAATTATTTTATTTTGTTGGTCTATCCATATATTTTTTAAAATAGGATTAAAAATCAGGATAAACATAATTATCTTACATAATGCCTCTCCTCTGCAATGATTAATACCCTTAGCTTTTTGAAATAAAGGCACTTTACCATACAAGAAAATTACTATCATTATTCTTTATGAATTTAAATGAGTATAAATCCATTTTTCCAATTCCTGCGTCTTTTTGTTTTCTAATGTTGTCTTCCAAACACTTTTTCTTCTAATTTCCTAAATGCCCTCATGCCTTAAGTTCCACCCTTCTTGGCCCATATATTTTATACAGAGCATGTCTGATAAATAATATTACCATGAGGTCACAGGGCCACAGGCTTAGACCAGTTATATCACTGGCAATTTGCACTTTTACTGCCATTCTCAGTTTTCAGTTTGTCCATGCCACAAATAAAGTGGATGGAAATATTAAATATAGTTGTGTACACCTGAAAAATCGTCCTTGGTTTTATTTTGTTTGTTTGAATCTAGGAAGGAGTGAGGTGGAAGTAAGGCTACTTCAGGAAAGAATATAATTTGTAATTGAGGAAAGGAAAATGGCTTCTCAGTTGTTTCCGGGCAAGTGAGGCTTCTACCAAGTACTCCAGAAAAAACAAACAACCCTCTCCCTAAAGCACCTTTCTCCCCTTCCCTCTTCCTGCCCCCGACGTACCCCCTCTCTCTCTCCCCCAAATCTCCAGGATGTGAAAGCTGACACCGCGGGCGGTCCGCAGTGCTGGGGACCTGGCTTCAAGTTATGCGACAACTGCTGCAGCTGATAGCTTCTTTACTAAACACGGTGCGGTGTCCCAGTCCCTCTACCCCAGGGCAGCGCACCTCTGCTCTTCTGTAATCACAACTGAAAATGACTGAAAAAGGGAAGAAACACAGGGCTCCCTCATTTTTTAGTGTCCCTATCACAGTCCTCTTTTAAAGATCATTCTACCATCCTATAGAGGGGACCTGCTTTCTGTAATTTAAATGATAATTATCCCTTTGATGTTTTTAGGATGGGCTTCCCTACTGTGACTTCGTGTTGCATATATAAAAGGCATCACACACACCTACAATTTTTTTAACAACAAATGAGCTTAAAAAGATAAAGGTGCACAATAACTGGAGATTAAAAAATAAGATATCGCCAAACAACGCTTCAGTGCAAATACAACTAACAAGCAAAATCTTGCCCAATTAGACAAAGCTGCTTCACAAACGCGCACGCTTCTCAGTCAAATCTCCCCTATAGCACAACACGGTCTAAAGTATCAGTGTTCATTTTTCCCGACACACAAGTTGTCAGTAAGTCATCAACGACCTAACATTGCCACGAAAGAGACCTCCAGGGCGCGATAAATAAGTACATCTCCTCGAAGCAAAGAAATGGCATCATGACCCCCTACGGTTGATGCGGTTTGCAGCGCGGAGACCGTTCTCCGGAGAGAAACCAGAGAGCACAGCGTAAAATGCTAGAGTAGGGGAAATCGACAAAAGACTGGAAATCACTTTGAAAGCTTTGGAGGTTGTGTCCGTGAGAGAACAACGCGACTTATCGAGAACTGACTTTTGCCCCCACCCCATGCCGAGAAACAGAAAGAATCGGGCCGGGCAAGCCCCGCTACACAGTGCTTATCGCGGCCGGGGGTCGCAGCGCTGGCGCCCGCCAGATTCACAACCTGCTCGGCTGCCGCAGCACGCCGGGGCCGCGCGCCCTGCTCCGCGCGAATCCACGCTCCGGGTTTCCGCGTTCACCGGCTCCGCGCGGAAGAGCCCTGCCGGGAGGGCACCTCGAAGAGCCTTGTCCGGGGAGTCCCGGGAGCGCTCTCCCGCTCTGCGCCACCTGCCCGAGGCGTCTGGCCCAGGGGCGCGAGTTCGTGACCTGTGGGCGGTCCAGGTTGGCCTTGAGCTCGAGGCAGCGGCTAAGGCGTCACCGCAGAGGCCCTCACCGAACACTAGCCTTCCAAAGCCTGAGAGTTGTCCGGCGGAGTTTCTCTTGATCTTTGCTTAAGTAGCCTCAGGTTCTTCCAAGCTGGACGCCCCCTACTAGCAGTCAGGGGTAGACTCCCTCCTAGCAATGGAGGTTTGTCTGCCTCGAGCCCTTTGGCCAAGGGAGATACTCATGGTGTCCTCAGAACCCCAAACGGCAGTTTTTCCTGGACGTGATAAGGAATTTGAAGGCACTCTGCAAATCGTAAAACTCTCTGCTTAAAGAGAAAGTCGACCTTCACTGCGTCTCCAGAATTTCCCTCTCTTGAAAATTCCCACCTGAATGTAAACCTCAACAGGGATTTTGTTCGCTGCCTTTATCCCCAAGGCATTGAAAAGTGCCTAAGGTCAGTAGGCAGGAGGTCAATGAATAATTGTTGAAATAAGCGAATGTACAAACAACACACTTGAGGAAACTGATCAGGTTGGGAACAGGTAAGAATTCTTGCTTTCCTGGTAGGCAAGCCACCAAACATTTACTGGGCACTACTCCTTGCCAAGTCTTCCAGGCTTTGGCTAGGACAGTCAGGATCCGGGGAGGGCTGGCAAATGTACGTGTCCTTCAAGGACACAGAAAGGGGCTTTATAAAATGGCTTTGTCCAATCCCTCAACCCAGGATTCCGAGGAAGTTTCATTCCCTCCCCTTCACTATCCCCTCCCCAGCCCCACCCAAAGCACATTCAATAAAATATATTTAGTGCATAAACAAGGCGCTTATTATTAAACGTTGGTTGATGATTAGCATGATTTGCCCAAGGTCACCCAGGACAAGAAGCCTCAGAGCCAGCTCCCTTCAACACACATTTCTCCAACGCCATTCTGGACCAGAACCCTCCTGAGTAGTGGGGTACTAGAAGGCCTGGCTCCCTGTACTGCCAGTATAAGACCCTTGGAAGAAATGGCCCGCACAAAGTGCCCACCATAACAGTTTCCTCGACAGTGAGCCGGGAAGACGCGCTCACAGCTTGCTGGGAACTCTTCCTTCAGAGAAAGGAATTTCTGCAGTTTTCTCCTTCACCTTGCAGCCCCTCAAAGAGTGGGCCGGGGGCCCTCTAGGCATGAGGGTGGCGGGAAAAGCAGGCTCCACGTGTCCCAGCTCTGGCCTCAGCCTTCACCACCAGACGGGGTAACCGCGGGGCGTGGTGAGCCTAGCCCGCTCTGCCAGCCCAGGTGAAGGTTGCTCGAGTGGCCAGGCTCCCTTTTCTTAGCTACTTTCCTTTTGAGTTTCTGCTAAAATCTGGAGACAGGGAATCCACTCTCGGAAGCTCCGAGCCCCTCCAACTGAGCATGCGCCAATGCCTGACTGCTTTTGGTCACGGCGCCAGATCTCTCCAAGCTGGGCTGCGGAGCCCGGAGGAGGAGGGAGGAGGGAGGGGGGAGGAGGAAGGAGGGGAAAGGGGAGGGGGTGCCTGGAGAGGCGGCGGCTCCAGCGCCTGCGCATCCGGCTCCAGGGACCCTAGGTTTTCTATGGGATTCCCAGTTTGCAGCAGAGACTTACCGGAGCGTGCTGCAGCGACTGCTGGGCTTGCAAGGCGCGATTCAAGAGGGATTTAAGCAGTCTAGAGCTCCACAGAAAAAAAGAGCGTGAGGGAACCATACACGGAGACGGCTTAACCGTTTATCCGAATTAAATATATGTACATATATTTATTTACAAAGAACTGTTGAGTTTTATCATTTTCGCTAAGTGACCGTGGGCAGCGCTATAACAGTAAGTAGAAAATACGATCTTCGTGGCATTTCTGCATGTGTAGTGCAGCCAGTTGTCTGGGAGATGCTTTGGCTATTGTCACTTACTTTGCTTTGCATAGATACATCTAAATGCACGGTGACAGTTGCTTTGGTTAATGCTGGTGATATGAACGTACTGTTAGTCCATGAGGGACCTTTTGGAATAACGGCGGCGGGGGAAGGGGGAATGTTTATATGCAGCGTGTTTGGGGGATTGTCTTAGGCTAGATTTAAGATAGGTGCAACAGAGGTGCTTTTTAAGTTTGTCGCTAAGTAGGCAGATTTCCTTACACAGATTTAAGTAGCTAATTGACCGACTGTGAAGTTTTCCGGGTGCTGATAAAACTCTTGAGCGGTTGCAGTCAAGTACCAAACTGTCATCCGTGGGGCTGGTGCACCATTTTTTTCACCGTGGAAGAGCAGCGAACGTGTTTGCTAAGTAAAACTGAGTGGACGAGATGGTGTGGAAACCAGGGTTGGTTTCCAAATGGGATGTTAGTGTTTAGAACCACAGAGCTAGGCGCTAGAAGCACATTTCTCTGTTAGTATTTAGAAATGAGTAGATAATTTTTCGGTTTTGATTTTTCATCACGATGGTGAATGGGCAAAAAAAGGAAAGATGTTCAACCGCCCTGTCAGCCCGGTCTATTCTGAACAGAGTCTGAGACTCAGAGCCTCTGAATGGGGATCGTTAGATCCAAACTAGTTACCTGCCTTTGCATCCTGTATTCGCATTCCGGAATGCAGGGTTGAAAAATGAAAACCCAGATGTTTTACCTTTGGTAGTGTTTCTTTAAAGGAGAAAAGGTCGTTCTGTGTTTTGAGTTAAAATGGGTTCTTCCTTGCCCAGAAACGGAAGAAGGGTCTTTGCAAGGTCAACCCCCCGTGGAAATCAGGGGCTCTGGTGAATTGGGGGAGGGGGCAGGAAATGGTGATGCTCCCTGGGGGCGCTCAGCACTGCACGGATCAGTGGTGCCCTGTGAGATGTCAGAGTGGGAATCCATTTTTCTAGAGTTGCCCTCCTGGCCATGTTTTGGAGACTGAAATGAAATGGAAATGCTAGTGGGTGTAGTAAAAACAAGTGTATACTATCTGTGTGTCATAGCCCACTTGAAGACAGGAGGAGCAAGGAAGTTGTGTTTCTACATATTAATTTTTTCAATTTAAAGGGGTTTCACGTTGAGACAAATTAAAAATGAAACTCTTGGGAAGACACATTTTATCCTCACTGCCATTTAAACTGCCTACATATGTGTGTTGTGGCTGGTGGGGGGAGGGGCGTCCTGCTTCATTGAACACCTCACTCATGAGTATACTCTCATTAAACTTGGGTGTTCATAACCCCAGAAAATGCTGCACTGAAGCAGGCTGGCAGAAGGGCATGAGGCAGGCAGACAAGAGAAGAGCATGACCAGTGTGTGCTGGATTTCCATGGAAAAAGTAGATCCAATATCTGGGATGAAATGAAATAAATTTTGCCCCAAATAGGATAGATCATTATAGGACTTTTGGCTCTTCAGTCAGTCTGACTATCTGGAACCCTTTGAAGGAATTTATAATTTATTTAAGTGGATGAAATTTGACATAGAAAATTCGAGAATATCCTCTCCTTGGAAACCCAAAGTGTAAATCATACTGCCTTCTCTGTCCCTCCCTTCTTTACTCCAGGGCAGAAGGACCAATCATTTGTCATAATTGAGCCATACTCCTCGTCAACCCTGAAAACTGGAATCAGCTGCCTGAATAGTGCAGGTGTAGCGCTGCATTGATAAATGGGTGGTGGAGAAAGAAGGGGAGACCTGGTGTGAAAGCTCATAGATGTTTGCTCTCAGATACCTTGCTTCATAGGCTGACAGTTATAGAGGAAAACATTGGGCAGGGACCTTCGAAAGCATCTAGTCCAAACCTGTTGTTTTACAGATGAGAACACTGAGGCTCAGAGCCGTGGAGCTAGGGGAAAGTCAATTAACTTCTAGTCTATGGAATAAAGAATTAAAACGTATTGTTGAGTGGAAGTGTCCCCTTCTCTCTGTACGTACAGCATCCTCAAGGACATAAATAATTGCCTGCTTCCCAGCACATCTGTCGAGAGAGTCCCAGGGTCCCTTTTCATACCATCGCATCTCTCTTCTCTGCCTTGCTCTTTTTTTTTTTTTGGTAAGGTCTCTGTCTCTTTTTACTATTGTCCCTCACTTCTGATATACCCACCTCATTAGATGTTTAGTCTGGCCTTCCTAGCTTCTCAGTCCATTTCTTTAGAATTCTTCAAGTTTTTGGAGAGAACTGGCAAACCAGTTGGAATCTTCAGCTCCTGTTTGAAAACTGTCCAGGCCCGTTTGTATCCCCTCTCTGCTCTATTCCCCAGGATCCTTTCAGGAATCCAGCCTTCTGAGAACCTGTAGGTGCCTTCCCTCTTTTCTACCTGTCTCACCTCCTCCAGCACTGCTGCAGCTACAGGCACTGGGACCTAGTGGAGTGAGGAAGCTGCAGTGTAAACACACAGCAGGCTCTGCCAGCTCTCCTTTGGCTCCTAGAAGGCAGAACCCAAATCAGAGCTGCCTGTCTCCAGCCTTCATGGAAATGCTCCAGATGAAGCCACCTGCAGAGAAAGGGGCTGGGGGCTGGGCAGGAAGACTGAAGGAAGACGCCCGAATCGTTCTACCTGAAGCAGGCGCTGTAGAGGAGAGCAGTGCAGCTTTTTAAAACCTTTAGAGCTTTTAAAGTGCCGTCTTGCTGGACAGGGACTGCAAAGCAGGCAATAATACCTGCCTAATTGGCCCTTCTCTTTCCTTCTTTTTTTTCCTCCTTTCTGTTCATTTGCGTTCTCTATTTCTCCCTCATTTTCTCCCTTTCATAAACATTTCCTGAGTGCCTGTACAGTAAAGCTCTAGGCCTTTTAAAGAGAATCCAGGCATTCCTGTCGCTTCTTGCAGGCACTCAGAAAGAGACTGAAACCATCACAAATGTCCCCTTTGGGGAAATGCCAGGAATTCTTACCTGAAAAAGCTGAAACATTAATGGAGGCTTGAGAAAGACAAAGTCTGCGTCTCTTCCTCGTTTGAGAGATAAGCTAAATACACTTGGAAATTGTTGAGGAAGCTAAGGAAGCAAGGTGGTGAGTTTCTCAACACATTCCCCAATCAACAGTTCAATTTAACCACTTACCTCATGGTAAACCTTTACTGAAGCTCTGTCCCGTAGAGTCTGTCCCTAACAAATGCTCTTGGGTCAGATGTCACCTCGTCTTGCTATCCTGTTCTGAAAACAGGCATGTCCAAGCTATTGTGAACACCACATAGCTTCTGCAGATATCAGAGACTTGTAGCTGCTAAGCGTCCGGCTTTGATTTGCTGTGCCATGAATCTCATTCTGTAATAGGATAGCACGGTTAGAAATGTTGTCCTGGGCAAGCTATGGGTTTTCTATTTGGATTGTATATAGGTATGGATTCCAAACATTGCTGAGGAGCTCCCTGTGGAATTTCATAGAATGACAGTATAATATTGATATGAAATGTGTGGTTTCCTAATTCGCAAGAGCAACATATATTTAATGTTGTTCTACACGTCTTTTTCTTTGTATGGAGTAATTATTATTCTCCTACGATTAGTGATTCTTTAGGAAGATAGGAAGGTTCTTCTTATCGAGGGGATCCCATTCAGTTAATCTAAGGTTGAAATTGACAATGTCCATCTCAGTTGCATTTAGTAGATATAAATATATTAATTTTCTAAAGTATCAAATGGTGCAGAGATAAATTAATAAATGAGTGATATTTCTACTATCCCAGTGGTTAATTCACATAATTTATAGAGTATATGAACTGGATGGGATCCATATAAGTTACCTAAAACATCCCTTCAGCACGTAAAAAATATAGTAGAGTAAGGAACATTTTTATCTTAAAGGCATATCTGCAAAGTGAAAGCACATTTCACAAGGGCAGAGATTTTAATGATCTTTTTCATATTTCCACAATATCTATACAATGTATTTTATAGATACTCTGTAATATTTCTCAATTAAATATTTGTTCTCATAAGAATCAGTTACATGTAACTTGTTAATTATGTCAAGAAATTAAATCATTTATACCAAAATCATGCACAGAATTAAAATTGCTTTAAATATCTTTATGTTACTAAAAGGAAAATCTAGACTAAAAGTTATTCTATACTTTACTTTCAGTGAAGACATAAAAGCACTATATTAATACCTTTAAGCATGCTTTTTAATCCACTTACAGAGTATACTCCCTTTTATTTCTTAATAAGTAAAAATGTATATTATTTTTACCTATTTATAAGAATTGATATCAATATGTAAATCTAGACTATGGTAGATATGTGTACCAATTATTTAGATCATGGGTCTCAAGCTATGGAATTATTTTAATGTGTTCACATTGTGAAGGGACCATAACACTTCTCATTTACAGTTTGAGATTTCTCATTTACAGTTTGTTTCTAAAGACGGCTTATGCTCTTTTAAGTGAATCAAAATAGTTTGAGTTGCTTCCAGCTTCATTCATTGAGAACTCCACAAATGGGATCTTGGGGGTGCTTTAGAAACTGCTTAATGAATGAAACAGAAATGGAATAGCAAATTACTGAAGAATCCTCAAAGAGGTTTGACACTTTAATAATAAGGTGTCTGTGAATACATTAAAGAGATGTTCTATACCCTTATCAGCTAACTTAAAGCATGCAAGTCAGATAATTTGTCCATGATTCTTTTGTTTTCTCTGGATTTCTCCACTGCCTTCCTTTACTGCAGTTCTAACACAGATGACCTGCTGTGTAGCCATCAGTTGTTTCTTTGGGTTTTTTTTGACAATGCACTGCATTTCTAACCATTTCTTGTATTATTTTCAGGTGAACAACCTATTTCCTTTTGTTCTATATTACAATTAAGACTTGGAGTACTCTCATTCACCAAGTAGCCTTCAAGCTCAATATATCTAATGCAATAATTGCCAAAGTTTTTATAGAAAGAAGGACTCTCTTAATTGAAAAGATTTCATTTTTTTGAAGTATTGCTCATAAAAGGCAAAGTATTAACAAATCAGTTAAATTTACTTGCAATTATTATAGATCTATAGAATGAATACTGTTTTTCTTTATTCTTGCTCGAATAGGGATTTTTCTGAAAAAGAAATCTGTCACTTTAAGTGTATCTTTTTCTCCTTTCTTTGGATCTTGTTTATTATCTCTTGGGCTCTGAAACTTTTGAAGAGCTGAATGTAAATAGATTTTTTGCAAATTATTAACATGTTAAATGTCTTTGTAGCCTCGGTAAATTTTTTCCAAGGTGAATAACTAGATACTAATATTTCTGTTGTATCATACTTTAGAATGTTTGTTGCATTTGAAGGCTTCTTAGAATAGTAGATTCTGGTGCTGCTGGAGTCTGGTGTTTTACATTTTGCCTTGGCTTTATTAATTTGTGATTAGCATGTTTATTTCTGATTTCTTGAAACCCAATCTTAAATTGAGTGAAATTTCCCATTGGAGGCCCATTAAGCATTGTCAATAAAGTTGACATGTTTACTAATAAAATATTTCATTTTTAATGTATGAAATAGTGCTGTACAAGTCTGATTTTCAAGTAGCAACTTCTGGAATTCTTTGGCTTTTGACGTTATGAATTAATGAAAGACTGTCAATTTTGTTTATTCCAGAAGTTCAAATGTTTCTTAAATTTATACATAAGGTGCTTGGTGTTTGCTTTCTTCCTCATATGGGAAATTTTATGAAAAATAAAAAAGAAATTGTGAAATAAGTTTAACTTCTAAACAAAATTGTTAGTTTTTCTTTTAAATGTTTATAAAGGTATTTATTCCTCGGAGTGAGGTGAAAACCATCCAGTGTTCCCCCATTTTTAGTTAGTAAATGGAAAAATTCCTCAATCCTCACGAAGGTTTCAGTTGACTCAAAAGAAACTATAGGAGGAAATCTAAATCTAAATTCCTCAATCCTCACGAAGGTTTCAGTTGACTCAAAAGAAACTATAGGAGGAAATCTAAAACAAGAGTTTTCAAGCTAGATACATTTAGATAAAAATCCCCAGTTCCACAGTTTATTAGTTCTGTGACCTTGAACACGTTGTTTAACCTCTTAGCCTCAGTTTCCATTTAAAATAGTAATTCACAGGATTCTTGAACAGAGAACTGAAGACTATGTATTAAAGGATATAATATAATGCCTCATTATTGAAAGTGTGCAATTAATGATTGTCATTGTCATCACTGTCATTCCTTTCATCAGAAATCAATGGTTCCTAAACCACTTTAGTCTCTGAGCTGTAGTAATTCTACTCATAATGGAACCTCTGAATAAGGAATTGAGCTATGACCAGTGAACAGTTAACAATGCTTAACCTACCTTGTAAAACAAATATCTATTAAGTAAGTGTGCCAAGCACTGTGTAGTCACTGTGGAATCAGCATTAAATAAAATACAATGTCAGCCTTCAAGGAAGTTATTCCTAATGAGGAAGATAAGTACAATTCAGTATGTCAAGTGAAATAAAAATATGGTATAGATGCACAGAGGAAAAAATTTCTAGAAGAAGTACCTACACTGAGACCTCAAACTTCCCATTTCTCTCATTCTTTCTTTAAATGCATCCCATTTCCATTATACCTTTTCTTTACCACCATCTCCCTACCATGTAATACCAGCATATAGTTAGACACAACAGAATATGGTAATAAGAGGACATTTTTAAGCTTGTTTCCTTATTGAATACATTTTAAGGTCATATATTAATTATTTTCCAATGTAGCTAAATAATGTGGCCCTTGCCTCCCACCCTAGCCTCCAGTGGGTCACTGGAACTCAGTGAAAATATTTCAAGAGCTTTGCCTTTGATTTAAATATTATATGATGATACTTCTATCCTTTAATATCTTCCAAAAAAGAGATTTCTGTCTGATACTCTCTGCTCACCTCCCTTATTACTCCAACTAATTTCATGACTAATCTTTCAAATGTATCTGTGGGAGGACTCATATGATCATACAATCTACTCCTTCATTTTTTTCTCCTAGGGCTTTTATGATAAGGAAAATATACCTCCTAATCCCTGAAAACGTGTTTCCAACCCCTATACACATACACACACACACACAAATCCAAAATGGCCTTACTGTCTTTAGGTCTTCTAAGAGCCTTTTCACTTCTCCTCAGCTTTTTCCTCCCTTCTCCCCCTATTTCCTGCCCCACTTACTAAGGAATTTCAAGTATATTTCTTATCTGGAGTTAAAAAGGAGCATCCTTTTCTCCTTTTGAAGTCTACAAAAGTTGCACCTAAATTCTGAGGTTATTTTGTATAGTAGGAGTATTGGATGATTCACAGAATTGGGTAGGACTTTTGATTCTAATTAATTTGGGGGGCTTTTTTTCTCACTTGTGAAATGGGCTCATATATTTACCTTATAGGAATCTTTATATATATATATATATATATATATATATATATATATATATATATATATATATATATGGTGTCCTCGAGATATATACATATATATATATATGTATATCCATCCCTTCGGACCTCTACCTTCCCTCCTGCATTTCACCATTTCTCCTAGCAGGACACTTAGGTGTTCTGCTCTTTCCAGGTATATTTGTCCTAATTTTCTGGTGGTTAAATAATAGCTAATACACACATATCCCAGGTAGCATGGTGAGTGTGGTCCTAGAGAAGGTATACTGAATGAATCAATGCCTTAGCATAGACCCGTGTTCCTGCATCTGTTTGGAAAAGTTCTCCATTCATTTAAGACATGCCTCCTACTAAAGTTCCCAAAGCTTTTATTGACTAATGTTCAGTTAATGAACAATCCATCCCCATCCAGTGATTTATAATGCTCTTCATAAATTATGTTGGAGGATATCTGCTAACCTTTAATTATCTTCCAACCTTTATCTTCTCCTTCCTTTACCTTTTTCTGAGGTGCCGAGTGCGTTTGAAACATTCTAATGACATCCTTACTTCACTTCTTTGTGTCAGGTCTGGCATTATCAAACTTACATATTTTTGGTCCATCAAATGTCCATCAGATAACATCAAATAAATGGCAGAAAGGGAATCCTTAGTGGAGCACACAATACTATTGCAGAGCATGTTCGAGGCAGGGTTGGCCTCTCAGAGCCTTTGTTTGTTGAGCATTTGTAGAAGTGTGCACTAATGCATGTTGGCCAAGAGCAGAGAACGGCTCTCAAAGCAAGGGTGAGGGAGAGGTGCAGCTACATACAGATACATATCTACCTACCTACATACATACACATATACATGATAGGCACACAGTAAGCTCAATATACTGTCATAGATTGTTTTACATTTTAAGCAAAATATTTAAGAGCAAATAGCTTTATAACAAATCAGCACTTTTGAGATGGCATTAAAAGCAAGCACTTTTGAAAGTTTTCTCATTCTAGGTGAAGTGGCAGGGTTGAAAGGGAAGGTGGTTTAAATTTGGTGGTAAGGACATTTTAGACTTTGTTTCTTTTTATTTATTTATTTTATTTTATTATTATTATTTTTTTGCGGTACGCGGGCCTGTCACTGTTGTGGCCTCTCTCGTTGTGGAGCACAGGCTCCAGACGCGCAGGCTCAGCGACCACGGCTCACGGGCCCAGCCGCTCCGCGGCGTGTGGGATCTTCCCGGACCGGGGCACGAACCCGTGTCCCCTGCATCGGCAGGCGGACTCTCAACCACTGCGCCACCAGGGAAGCCCTAGACTTTGTTTCTTTAAAGAAATATTTCCAAGACACTGATAGTTATTTCGCCTCAAAGAGTTTTGTGGAAACGTTTTTCGAGGTAAATAGTGCTTCCTACACCCCACTCTTAAATATTTTCAGTGCATATTTTCATATTAATAATAAATCTGAGTGGTCCTGTTGTAAAGACCCAGTATCTGCTTACTTCGCTTAATCTCATGTTTCCAAACCTGTCTGCACAGAGAACTCATGTTGAAATATGCTTGTTACCATCTTATTGTAGTTCTGAAGAATCCAGTCAGAAAAGAAGGACAGAAACTGAACTATGTAATGGAAAGTACATTAAGACTAGGAGTCATTAATTGTGTGTTTTAGGCATCACAGCCATGTTTTAGGTATCATAAGTGTGAAATCCTGGAAAAGTTACTTTACTTCTCTGAGTTTTAGTTTTGTCATGTGAAAATAGATATGAGATTGCCTACCCTCTCTAGTTAGGAGTTATTGTGAAATTGATATGACTTTGAACTTACTCTGTAGATTGTATAGTGCCATGTAATGGTAAGAAATTTATAATTATTATTCAACTTTAGAATTTTAGTTTATCTTTTATTTTAAAAGATAATTTAAGAATCAAAGTACTGATCTTGTGCAAATTATTGCATTGAGGTATGTCTGCCAAAATAAGTCCCCTGTCCCCTATCCTCCCCCACCTCAGCTCCTAGGATAGAATAACAAATACATGATAACTGTAACCAGGTTTTTACACAGTTAAACTGAAAACGTGATTTCGTAATAAAATAATTCTGGAGGGAAAACCTAAATTATTTAAGATTTGAGCTACATCTATATCTTTTATATTTTTCTCAGGATTTCTCATGTTGTAGTTGAGCCCATAGCATTTTTCAGTGGAGTAAGCATGTCTCAATTTTCAGAGAGAGTCTAGTGGAAAGAATGGCAACCATGGCATGCCCATGTGTTTGTTCCAGCAGGGAAGCTTTGGAAATAAGATTTTTATCCTAATGGGGTAAAGAGGTCTATCAGAATAACTGGGCCTTCCATTCCTGGATTCAGCAGGTATATGTAGATCTGAACAATGTAAGGGCAGGGAAAACTGATGGAAGAAACAAAAGAGACCCACATGTGCATGTGTCCAAAGGCAATCCATTTTAGACAAGCTCTGTGCCTCTTAGTGCGTTCCAGCAGGGACAATGGCGTCTCCTCAGGGACGATGGAAATCATTTCTCATGAGCTTCCACAGCCCTGATGATCAAAATCTGATTCTTTCCTAGGGATCCTTCTCTAGTCATCCTAGCCAAGAGTTATCTCTCAGGCTTCTTATCACATCTGGACTCATAGTCACCTGTATATGTGCCAGCTGTCCTACGAAACTGGAAGTTCCTTGAAAGGAGATATGTCTGGTAAATATTTAGGTCCCTTTTAGAGAGGTGTGCCACTGGAGGGCAGTTGAATAGGAGTGGTAGCAAGTCAAGTGTACATTGCCCCATCAATAAGTTGTAAAGTTTGGAAATTTCTAATCAGGAGGTATTAAAGAATTCACAAACACCCAGGATTATGAGAAGCAGCATCTGGGCATCTGACTCACAAAGGGTGTCAATGACCAGGTTACACCAGTACCAGTCAAGTAAGACTTTGCCCATTTCCTATCTTACCTCCTTTTCTTGCCCGCCTCCCTAGAGAAGCAGAGCAAACGATGGAGGAGGGAAGCAAGCGGGATAAAGAACAGATTACAATCTCTTCTCCACTGCTTAGTTCAAAATTGACCTGAGAAAGGAGAGATCGGGTTAGATATATAGTGGAAATTTACATTTAAATTAGACTGAAATTTTTAATACCTTAGAAACAACCACTTTTCTGTTACCTGAAAAGATATAGATCAGCCCAAAATATCATCCTGGAAGGGGAAAGGGAGACACAGAAGAGCATATTTGAGGCAGTGATGAGAAAATAAAGCTATATAGCTAACCCATTCAATAACCTGGTTATAAAAGGAAGAATACAAAATAGCATATGATTCATTCATAAAACAGGAGGTGTAGGCCAGAATTGCTGGTGTAGGTATTAGAAAGAAGCAACTGGTGTGAACTGGAGTGGCAGAGGAAGGTGGTCTGGATTCAGGTCACCAGTGGTACAGGAGAGATTGGAAAAGAGACATTCTTCCAAAGAGGTGCTCTGTAGATGACCATGTACACAGAGGGCTTATATCATTCATGTTTGGCTCTTAACCAAGATCAGATTCATCTGAATATTGCAAGTTACCTCTAGGCTAAGTCAGGAGAGCAAGGAAATGAAAACAGATAATTTATACTTTGTAATAACATTAAATAGTAATGGTGTAAAGCAGGGGTCCCCAACCCCCGGGCCACAGACTGGTGCTGGTCTGTGACCTGTTAGGAACTGGGCCCCACAGCAGGAGATGAGCAGCGGGTGAGCAAGTGAAGCTCCATCTGTATTTATAGCCGCGCCCCGTGACTCGGATTACTGCCTGAGCTCTGCCTCCTGTCAGCATTATGATGAGTTGTATAATTATTTCATTATATATTACAATGTAATAATAATAGAAATAAAGTGCAAAATAAACGTAATACACTTGAGTCATCCCAAGACCATCCCCACCCCTGGTCCATAGAAAAATTGTCTTCCACAAAACCGGTCCCTGGTGCCAAAAAGATTGGGGACCACTGGTGTAAAGAATTTAGAGTGTATAGGGCACTGTGTTGGATATTTACACACATCACTTCATTGAATCCACATTATAGCTTTGCAAGGTAAGTGTCTGCAAGGTAAGCTTCATTTTATGACTGAGAAACTGTGTCTCAGAAAGTAATTTGTTCAAGGTGACACAGCTACCATGTGATAAAGGTGTTATTTAAACCCAGGACTCTCTCTACCTTTCTACACAGGCTTTTTTTTCCCTCTTTTTTAAAACTTTTTGATTATGGAAAGCATACACATTTGAAGAGAATGATGTAATAATTCCCATGTACCCATCACCCAGCTTTAACCATTATTAAAGTCACTTTACTTCACTTCTGTATCCATCCTTCCCCCTCCAGTGGTTTAGTTTGAACAAATTAAGACACTATATCATTGCATCTATAAATTTTTATATGTGTATCTATAAGGACTCTTTAAAACATGTCCACAATACCGTTATGTACCCCCCAAATTATTTAATATCATCAAATATCTAGTCAATGTTCAAGCTCGTAAGTATTGTTATAGTTTTTCTGAATCAGGATCCAAATAAGGTCTGCACATCCCAGTTGGCTAGTAGACAACATCCTGTTTTGTATAAGACATTTATATAAGACATGTTTCTCAATAGAGGGAAGTATGGTATGGATAAAAGAGACATGACTTCAAAGATGAGGCTAGTTGCTCTGAACAAGTTATCTTACTTTTGGAAAACAAGAATTATATTCCTGAGATTAATTTCAAGGATTAATAACATAATGTCTATGAAAGCACTTAGAACAGTCTCTGGCATATACAAGGATTTTAGTGAATTTTAGTTTCCTTTCTTAAAAGAATTTAAAGGAAAAAAAAGGTATACTAGGCCAAAAAGCTTGAGGAAACTTCTTGGAGTACTTTGGCTACTGATTCTTTGAGATCACTCCCCTTTTGTTTCTGGATTGAAATTTGACCACAGTTTTGCCAGAGTGGCTAGTGATTAATAGCTCTGAATCTTCCCACTGACATGTTCTATATGGTTTCCCACATCAAAAGGAAGGAAATTTGTGACTTTAAAACGATCTCAAGTTCAGGAAAATGATTGTAAGGTCTATATTGAATGTAAATTATAACCTGTCTCACAAAACTGTTGTGAAAACCAGAGGTAATACATATTAAATGCCTAGCAGGGGCTTCCCTGGTGGTGCAGTGGTTGGAAGTCCGCCTGCCGATGCAGGGGACGCGGGGTCGTGCCCCGGTCCGGGAAGATCCCACATGCCGCGGAGCAGCTGGGCCCGTGAGCCGTGGCCACTGAGCCTGCATGTCCCGAGCCTGTGCTCCGCAATGGGAGAGGCCACGACAGTGAGAGGCCCATGTACCGCAAAAAAAAAAAAAAAATGCCTAGCAGAAACCTATCATTTAATTGACCATCAATTTTTAATAATAAAGTAGTATTTGCTATTCTCAAAGAGCTTTTAATTTAAATTGAGAAATTAAATGAATTCATAATCAAGAAGTATAGAACTAAGTACAACTGACAGGCCACCTCCTGAATTGGGTACATCTAAACCATTTGTGAAGTTAATGGGTACTTTATTCTAGAACATGGATGTTTGAACTCAGAACATTGTATTTATAAAGACTCACAGCCAGTAACTCATAGACAGTAACGTAATGTTCCTATAGTGCTTATTAGAATATGTAAAGTGAGCAGTTTCTTCTATGTTATGTGGGAACCATTTCCTAAAATGCCAACCAGAGGTTGCTGGTAAAGAGTACTCAGATTTTTGTAATAGGTCTATAAGGCTATACACCTGTGAAATGAAACTCACTGGGAGGTAATACAATAGAAGGAAGGCTAAAAATTCATACGGCATTCCAGCTAGCTTCTCCAAATTTTTATTTGTTATTGGTTCCTATAGTAGATAATCAAGAATCGCGTTATTTCTCTGAATTTGAATCTAACTTGGACTCCACTGATTGTTAACATGGTGATTGAGTCTGCCTCATTATAACAGTGAGAATATTCCAGTTTTGTGGTTGTCCAGGATTAGATATGAGCGTAGAATTTTTCTTTTTTAATTAAGTGAAGGAGAGATTGCTTTTTTCTTTCAAAAAACTTTTTTAATCTAATTTTAAAAACTCAGTTGACAAAACTCCAAAAACTAGAACTAAAGAGGGCTGCTGCTGGCATTCCAGGTAATTCATTGAACAAATGTGGTACTTCAAGCCCCTACTCTTATATGACAGCTCTTAAGTGAGCTTTATTGAAAGCTGGGAATTTGCTCTTTTTAATTACTTTTTCTGAATAAAAAGAATAATGTTTACTCATTGTAGAAAAATTAGAAAGCAAAACATAGAAAAAATAAAATCAGAAAACAAAAAAAAATCAGAGAAAAGAATAAAAATCACCTACAATCTATTATTTATAGGTTATATTGTCCTCCTTTATATTGTTTTCTAATTGAGACTACTCATTTCTTTAAAATTTGTGTTCTACTTTTCTTTTCCTTAGCACCACCCTTGCAATTAAAACTCTTCACAAATGTAATTTTAAGACATTACACTCCACCATATGCATAGAGAAGGTTTACTTCACTATTCCCTTACTGTTACACATTTTAACTTTTTTTTTTTTTTTTTCTTTTTGTGGTACACGGACCTCTCACTGTTGTGGCCTCTCCCGCTGCGGAGCACATGCCCAGCGGCCACGGCTCACGGGCCTAGCCGCTCCGCGGCATGTGGAATCTTCCCGGACCCGGGCATGAACCCGTGTCCCCTGCATTGGCAGGCGGACTCTCAACCACTGCGCCACCAGGGAAGCCACTAACTTTTAAAATATCACTGAATGGAATATCTTTGTGCACAAAGTTCACTGCCATTTTAAGGATGGACTGGACAATGTCCTTGGTGTAGATTTCTGGGCATCACTAGCAGAGTGAGTACTTTCTTTGAACCCAGGCTTTACTGCTTAGTGACAGAGAATGGGATTCTAGAGAAATAGTAGGCCTGAAGAGTCATAACATTTAGTACTTTGCGGAAAATTCATCAAAACTAGTTTGTAGTTTTCGGAGCCTACTTTATGAGCAGATGGCTGTATTCCTTTCAGAAGCTCTGAAAAGCCTCTTCTGATCAAAACCTACCTGCAATTCCCTGAAACTTCATCATGTCTGTCACTTGGTTTTGGAGCAGGAAACAGGAAAGAGAGATGAATCTAGGCTAACATCCCAGAACATTATTTTATATAGGTTTTAATAACATACTTTGCCTTTATTATCAGATCTGTGCTCTGTCCACTTACTTTACCTTGTTGCTTTTAGTTCACTCTGTTGCTTTTCCATGAAGTACCATCTCTGTGTTTCACTGATTCATTCACTCTTTCAACAGATACCTATAGAACATCAATTGTTTGCTTAGTACTCAATACACAGGGCAAACTTAAACAGCCATAATCTCTTCCCTCATGAAGATCAGAGTCTAGTTAGAGAAACAGATATTAAACAATTAATCACAAAATAGCATACAATTGCAAATAAGATTAAGTACCATGGAAGAAAAATACATGATGCTGTAAGAAAATGTAACAGGGAGACCTGTTGTGAGCTGCTTGAAGTAATAGATTCCAGGGAAATCCAATGAGGTCTACATTTCCAACTCACCCTCCTGGGATTGCTACTAAGACATGTTTACAGTGGCTGGGTCTTAAGAAGGAGATGAGTGCTCCCTTTCTCTTTGAGAAGAGAGGAGTGGGTCTTGCTCCCAGCTTTTAGCATCTCCTATTTTATCCATCACTCACAAGCCCCCCAATAATGAGGACAACAGAGCTTTTGTTGACAGCACATCTCCAAGAGAACCATACTCTTTGATGCACAGTTCACTGGAATAGTTTCCAGATGAAGAAATCTGCAAGCACCTGTGTGTCAGGTACTCTTCCCAAACCCTTGGTTGTTTTCATGTGATATAGACATGTGGGTGGAGACAGATAATTGGTAGTCTGATAAGAACAATCGTGAGAGGAGCAGCGTGTGCCGTGGGAGCATTTCTGGGGCACGCAGACCCAAAAACTCCATAGGATAAGGGTTGGAGGTGGGATGATTTCAGGGATGCCAAGATTAGGAATTAGGAAGACAGTGGGAAAGAGGAGTAAGGATATTATTATTGACAGAGGGAGCAGGAACCAAAATAAAGTATACAATAACTGTAAGAAAATACTTTCAAATGCGTGTGTCTGACATAATGTGTTAAAGGGTGATAGAATCTTGATCAAATGTAATGGAGAGCAATGTGGATTTTGTAATCAGGCTCTATCACAAAATATTCCAAATGATGTGAATCATTTTTTCTTGAAATTTAGAAAATGATACCTATGAGACAGTATTATCATGGTAATTCAATTGTAAATATTGCTACATAAGTATATTTGATACCTGGACTTTAGAGGTAGTAGTAGTGGTGATTCTAATGGTAAGATCAATAATACTAAACGTGGTTAATTTATATTGACTTCATTACATGCATTTATTTTTCTAATGGTCATAAATCATGCTAAGAATTTTTATTCTGACTATAAAAAAGAGGAAATGGAGACTTAGAAACAGAAACAGTAGGTGACATGCCGACTGTCACACAGCCAATAAGTGGCAACACCAGAAAGTCTGACTTTGGAGCCCATTTCTTTTTTTTTTTGCGGTACGCAGGCCTCTCACTGTTGTGGCCTCTCCCGTTGCTGAGCACAGGCTCTGGACGCGCAGGCTCAGTGGCCATGGCTCACGGGCCCAGCCGCTCCACAGCATGTGGGATCTTCCCGGACTGGGGCACGAACCTGTGTGCCCTGCATTGGCAGGCGGACTCTCAACCACTGCGCCGCCAGGGAAGCCCTAGAGCCCATTTCATAACTGCTGTCCATAGTCTGCCCGCAGTAGTCAATTCACAGCTATTGTTATCATTATTTTAAATTTAAAGCTCTCGAGAATATAACCAGAATTTTTTTTTTTTTTTTGAGCAAGAGCTTACAGCCTTGTAATTTACTAACAAACCAGTTAGAATTAGATTCAGCTTAAAATGATAGAAAACCCCAAATAACAATGACTTTGAGGTAGGCAGTCCAGGGTTGATAGGGGAGCTTCACAAAGTTCTCAGGGACTCAGTCTCCTTCTTCCCTTTACCTCCATGATCCTTAACATGTCACTTCCATCTCATGATCCAACTTGGCTGCAGCCATCACATGTGCTTTCTACCAGTAAGAAGGAGGAAGGGGAGATGAAGGGTGCATCCTTCCCTTTTAAGGATCCGCCCCTAAGTCAGACCTCCTGAAAATTGACATACATGCCATTGGCCACAATTTAGCCACATTTAGCAAAACACCTGCTATGAGTTAGGGGTTTTATTATTAAGGAAGAAGGAAATGGATTTTGAAGGAAACCTGAAGCTTCTGCTGTGCTAGTAATAATAAAACTTTTAAGTTATAGTAAATATTTTAATTTAGATTATCAGCTTATTTCTTTAAATGTAATACGAAAAAATCAGCACACAAAAAACAGTGTTTTAAATTCACATCTAAAATTCTAATTAACAACGTCTTTTATAAAAAACATTGTCCCAGAGGTCATAAAATCTTGGTATTCATGCCTGGGCTTAGCTTCTAGCTTTTTGTCTTGGTCAGATCACTTTCCCTTGCTGGGCTTTAGTTTCATATGTAGAATGAGTAGGGTTAAACTAGGATATCTCTAAGTTCGTTCCATCTCTACCTACTTTTACCAAATGTGATAGGTAAATCTCAAGTTTTCTTACTAGAATTTTAAAGTAGTATAAGTGTTATAGGGCAAAAATCTCACAATGAGCCACTTTTCTCAGGAATAGATACAGATTTATCTCTGTACATTTATACCTTGCCTTCTCTGAGAAAAATTAAAGACTTCTATTGTTCTTTACTTGTGCAAAAGAAATACAATTACAAAATGAAATAAGCAGAACAAACACTGAGAAAGAGATTAAGCTATCATTTTTTTTTTTGCTGAGCATATTTAGAGAAAATCCAAAGTTTCAAGTATAAACAAATATTAATCAAGATTTTAAAAGGAGGCTGGATGCAAGATAAGTTACAAAAACAAATAGCCTTTTCTTTTAGTCTATCAAAAAAGCTTTCAGAAATGAAAGTTGGAAAAATATTCTATGCACAATAGCAAGAAAGATGATAAAATATTTAGAATTAAAAATTATAAGAAAGGCAAAGTGCCTTATGGATGATAACTATCTGAAAGAAATCCGTTTTCAATAGATTTCTTAAGTTGCCTCTTTGGGACTTGAAAGTTTCTTCTGTGAGAGTACGACAGTTAATCCAGTTCAGTAGACATTAATTGATAAATCCAGTTTAACAGGTTTTAATTGAGGGCTTATGTGTGAAGCCCTGTAATGGAAAAATTTAGAAGCCGGGGGGTGGGGGGGTGGGGGGTACGACGACGACGACGACGACGACTCTTTCATGGAGCTTATGGTAGGGAAAACACAATAAACAGATGATTAAGAATTGATCAGCAAGAAAAAAGGAGGAAGATTATGCTCTGGTGGGCATGTATAACAAAGAGGCTAACCTAATCTAAGGGATTCAGGACAGAGACAAAGTGAGACTTATGCTGAGATCCAAAGTAAGAATGGGAGTCAGCCAGGTGAAGGAGGTACAGAAAGAGTGCCCCCAACACAAGTAATAGCAGGTGCAAAGAGCTGGATTTGACATTGAACCTGGTGAGAAACTGGAGCTTAAAAAGGAACTTGGCAGAGTGGCATTAGATGAGGCTGAAGAGTTAGGTAGCAAGCAGCCGGGTTTCATATTGCGATGAATCTTATAAGGAGTGTTAAGGGTTTTTTAAACTGTGTTCTAAGAAGAATAAGAAGCTATGGACGGTTTTAAAAAGGAAGTGACTTGATCAGACTTGCATTTTCAAAAGATCCTTCTGGAGAATGAATTAGGGAGGAAGTAGATGGAAACAAACCAGTTTGGAGACAGTTATAATTGTCCACATGAGAAGTGATATTGGCTTGGGCTGAAGTGGTACAGCACAGATTCAGAGACTTGTACAAATTTGGGTGATATTTAGGAGGTAGATAATACAGGAGCGTGACTGTATTTGTGAAAAGAGGGAAGAAGATACTGTGTTCGTGGGCGGATTGATGGTGGTATAATTCTTCAGATATATCTATTTTTTTGATAACCAATGTCAAGTATTTATTTTTTTGTGACTCTTAACAATACAGCCCAGCAGTTAATAGAGAAACTAACATTCCCTTTATGTTGTTCTACATAGGTATACTCATCAGAATAAAAAATGTGACTCACACCAAATGCTCTAACCCAGCCAGCAGGGTCTTCAATACTCCCAGCCTTCAGAATTAATATTCTATTCTGTTGAGGATAAATTCAAACCTATTGAGGTTTCCTCAGGCCTACAGTTTGTGTTAGGTGTTCCCAATTCTTCCAGCGCTATTTTATACCTCTAGGACTTCTTTATAAGGCCAACACTTTTTCAAGCTTCCAAGGTTAGTAATTGTGATTTCATTATTAGTTGATTGAAAGAACACAGAGTGACAAATAGCTACTATAAATTCAGTAATGCTTAAAATTTATATATTATTAATAGCAGTAGTGTTGGCATATATTTGAAAAATAATGCAATGGTGTGTGAAAGAACACTCTTCCATTTCCAAGGCTTAGTTTTCATATGTATTCACAGACCCTTTGCAATAATTTAGTGGATTTTCCTACTTCCACACTTTACCCAGAAATCCACAGACCAAATTTTATCTTTCAGATGATCATAAATGTTTTTGTTTCAAATAAGAAGCAAAGGTACCATTAACATGATCTCTTCAAGAACTGCACATTCTTTAGAAATCAAAGAATAAATTTTTGCTCCCTCATGATGGCATTTAGACAGGGCCATGAGATTACAGAAGCAGGTATTGTTTCTGCTCTGGCATAAAAGAACCTAGAGTTTAGAACCTGGAGTTTCTCCCCAGTCAGGGCATCCATTGCATTAAAGCAGTTTATCTGCCTCTGAACATTATTATACAAAGAATTCTTATTTTAAGAATACACATCAGAACTAGACCTAAGGAGCCATCGGGAACCAGCAGACCTCTGAGGATTTGCTGCTGCCTCCTTTTCTTGGTCTTGTGGAGTCCAAGATGTTCCTCTCTCTATACATAGCATCTCAGCTTCTCTCTCTGCGGTTTAGCTTTGCAGTCACTATTGATGAAGGATGCTCTACCATCTGTCTTCCTTTTCAAATCCCTGAAAGAGCAAGTCTGATTACTTTTATCTCTATTTGCAGAGCTCTTCCCACCATCCACCCTCATCGGCTGGCCTGTGCTGTGCCAACTTTGATTGGGTTTTTTTTTTTTCTATAAATTTATTTATTTTTGGCTGCGTTGGATCTTCGTTGCTGCGCGCGGGCTTTCTCTAGTTGCAGCGCACGGGCTTTCTCTAGTTGTAGTGAGCAGTTAGTGGTGCACGGGCTTCTCATTGCGGTGGCTTCTCTTGTTGTGGAGCATGGGCTCTAGCACACAGGCTCAGTAGTTGTGGCTCACAGGCTTAGTTGCTCTGTGGCATGTGCGATCTTCCTGGACCAGGGCTCGAACCTGTGTCCCCTGCATTGGCAGGTGGATTCTTAACCATTGTGCCACCGGGGAAGCCCTGATTGGATTTTTAGGTCATCTCTGCCTAAGAAAACCTTAACAATGCTTCCCTGAATATGAAATACAGATAAGACCATCTCAGCTAAAAGAAGAGATGGGACATATTAATACCGACGTGTCCAGTATATCTGGCAAGGAATAACCAGGAAGGTGAGATGAAGAGGGAAGGGAACTATTTTGTGACAAAAGTAATTCAGGCACTTCACATACATCTATAACACCACACATTATCTTCAGAGCAAAACCAGCGAGTTTATAAAATTTCTCCATTTAATAAAAGACAGTGGGGCGTTGAGGGAGTGAACACTGTGTTTTGTCATCCAGCAGATCGGGCCTTTATGACTCCAGCTCTTGAGCTGTTTGCAAACTCACTCTAACCAGGAGTGTTTAGCTGTCCCTGGCATCAGTCAGTGCTGTATGCTTAATTCTAGGGAGAACACTGATTGATCAGTCAACTTGGTTAAGTTTAGGTCAGTCAAGACGGTTTTTAAGATGCTAAGCAAATATGTAACTGCTAAACATTTGAGAATTGCCTGTGTGCTGTCTAAATGTGTAAGTCCTTTAAAAATAAGGTGTATGGGCTTCCCTGGTGGCGCCGTGGTTGGGAGTCCTCCTGCCGATGCAGAGGACACGGGTTCGTGCCCTGGTTCGGGAGGATCCCGCGTGCCACGGGGCGGCTGGGCCCGTGAGCCATGGCCGCTGGGCCTGCGCGTCCGGAGCCTGTGCTCCGCAGCTGGAGGGGTCACAGCAGTGAGAGGCCCGTGTACCGCAAAAAAATAAAAAATAAGGTATAGTTTCATTATAAAGATAGTCTTTGACAATCTGAAAACATTAAAGTAGAAAGAAATTTAAATCATCATCCTAGTGTTCAAAGTTAATTATTGTGATAATTTGACATATTTCGTTCTGATCTTTTTCCTGTATGCCTACTTTCTTACATAGTTGTGGTATAGATACAATTTACCCTTTTACTTCTAAGTATTCCTTTTTAAAAACCAATTCTTTTAACTATATCATGTGTTTTTCTAAAGTCATACTCCTCTCTGTTTTCTTTTATCTAGGCTTCTGCCATGCTTCAGAAGGGATTTCAGTTAGGTTTAGGAAATATATCAAGTACAGTAAAGTAAAACAGAAAAAAAATGAATTAGAAAAGAGATTTCAACAAATGAAAACAAGGAAGTTTTTCTATGTGGCTTGGCAACCTCTCCTCTGTACCTTCCTTGAGTTCTTCTGGCCCAAAATATTTTTCTAGAGCCTGTAAGCTGAAAGAAACTATGCCTAGATAGTTGGCCAAGGATTGTCTTCTATTTTGGCAGTGAAATGCATATTTATCTTTAAGTGGACTTTATTACACCATTCCATGAGGCTGTTCAGAGTGACCTTTACAAAATTATCCCAATACTCGTGCTTACAGTTCTGGAAAAACAACAACAGCAACTACAAGCAACTCCATACTCATTTTATGTGCTTAGTACAATGGCAGGAAACCAGATGACTCAAAGAGTTACTATCGTTCCAACTTCATTGATTGAGAGCCTCAAAAGATCAGAATCTATCAAGATTCCTTGCAAATGTTTTGTTAAACTGTTGTATCTAATATCCCCATTCACAGATGAAAATGGAAATTTTATAAAATCGTTTTAAAAACACTTACTGAATGTCCATGTGGTAAAGGTGTTGATGAGCAAGACAGGGTTCCCATCTTCAAAGTGTTCCAAGGGTCTAGCAGAGTCAGGCGAGTAGACAAGTAATTGCAATGCACAAAACTACCTTGAAAGTGTTAACTGCCGATGCAATTGTAGCACCAACAAAGCAGTTATAAGACTACGGAAATTAACTTGATTTCCATTTTGCTTTATGATACCAATTTGTGTATCACAAAAATGAAACCACTTGAGAATTACCAACGGAGAATAAGAGAAATGTATTTTTTTCCTAAACTTAAAATAGACATGCTTTAAATTATTCAGTAAACTTCTTAGAGTCTGGCACAATTTTCTCCTCAGTTTTCTGCCACATGTTTTTTTTGAAATGAACGTGATTACTCTGTATAAGAGCTGGAAGAAAACATCATTATCCAAAATCATAATGGCACCCAAGCCATTTGATTAGTTGATCTTCAGCAACGAAGTATACCTAGGAAAAAGTCAGTTGGGATTAGAGAGAAATCTAAATTACCAGCTGCTTTAAAGGAAAATATATTAATTTTTTATTGTGAAAAATTTCAAACGTACAGAAAAAATTTAGAGAATAGTATAATAAATATCCATTGACCTGCTACCTAGCATTCAAAAATATTAACGCCATCTCATTTTGATATTATCATCATTTTTCTTCTCAGTTCCACTCACCTCCCTTCTTCCTCAGAAAAATCATTCTGTTGAACTTGGTATGCATTTTCTTCATGAATACATTTATTCTTTTCACTAAATATGTATATCTCTATAGTATCATTTTGGCTTTTTGATGTTTAAGTAGATGACGTCATATTGTATGTGTCAGTCTCCAACTCACTTCTCCGAAAAATATTTTTAAAGCACTGTTTTTATTCATATATCATTCATTCATTTTGACTGCCGTATAGTGTTTCATCATGTGACTATACTTCAAATTAAATTACTCATTCCCTATTTGATGAACATTTAGGTTTTTGTAACTTTTTTTTTTAATTTGCTATTGTAAACTTGTAGTGTACATCTTTTTCACATGTCCCCTTGTGTGTTTGTGTGAGTTTCTCTAGGATATATATGTCAAAATGGAATTGCTGGATTATGTTCTATGTGCATCTTCTGCTATATTAAATATTGCCAAACTATTCTCCAAAGAAGATGTATCAATAAATGGTCCCATGAGCAATATATTAGAAAGAATTCATATTTTTTCTACATCTTTGAAGACACTTGATATCAGCATATTTTCAAAAAATATTTTTACCAAACTGATTATAAAAAAAATGGTCCTTTGTAATTTTCTATTTTCTTATTTTTTATTGGCCATTTATGTTTTCTTCTCTGTAAATTATCTATTCATATGCTTTACCTATGTTTCAGTAGGATTATCTTTTCCTCATCCATTATTTGGAATTCTTTATATAATCTGAATACAAATCCCTTGTTATATACATTGCAGATGTCTTCTCCTTGCCTGTCACTTATTTAACTTTATCCACGGTTACTTTTGTCTTAAAAACAGTTATTAATTTTGAGATAGTCACATTTATCAACCTTTTACCATGATTTGTGCATTTTGTTTAGTTTTGGTTTTAATCCATCTGAAATATAATTTTGTGATTGGTGTGAGGTTGGGATCTAGTTTTATTTTTGCCCTTTAGACAATATTTTCCTAACACAATTTTGTTGAATATACTTTTGCCAGAATTTCAGACTAATTGGAACTAGGTAGGGTAGAAGGAATGATGAAGCATATACAGACATCTAAGTTTCTGACTTGGACTTGCAAACTCATGGCTCTTCCCTGAATTATTGAGACAGAGATGAGGTCCTGCCCCCTCTGTTCTCCATTGCCTTATGCTTCTCTAGAAGATAAGTAGCTCATTTCTTCTGTCAGCTACTTTATGCTTTTGTTGATGGAATCTAGGTGTAAGTTTCATTTGAAGAGAACGTTAGATTTGCAATCAGGAGATGAGGCTCTGGAACTACATCTTCCATAGATATTCTCTACACTCTTAGAAAAAGCTTGTGTCTTCTCTAGGCCTCAGTTTCTCATCTGGAAAAGAAAAGCATTAATCTAAACTAGGATCTAATTACCCTCTCTGGATCTCAGCCTTCTCAACTTTATAAGTGGGAGGATTAATTAGATTTTACAAAGATCTTTTCAAGTTCTCATATTTTAATGTAAGTTAAAATGGTAACTTATAGATCTCTCACCATTAACATTAATGTGCTACCATAGAATCTTGTACATTATAGAAATGTGTTATCACTCCATATTATAAATTGTAATTAAATTTTTTATATATTATTTATATCTTCCACTGGGTCATTGGTTTCTACAGGAGTTAAGAAGCTTCTTATTCATCTCCATATCCTGATACATAACAAGGTTTCTGCACATAGTCTGTATTTTGTAAATCAATCTAACATTTTTTAAGTCAAAAAATAGTAATAATAAACAAATTGTTTTTGATAATTTCTTTGATAATTCCCCTCAATATTTTCTCTTCTCACTCTTTCTGAAACTCAGACTAGTAATATGTTTGATTTTGTGGAATAGTCTCTATTTTTCTATTTTTTCCTCACCGTTGCCTGTCCTTTTGTCTGCACTTTTTATTGATGTGTAAGGAGGAAGACAGGAAAACAACTGACTTCATTTTTTTCAGTAAATAGTTGTAATTATAATGTGTATTTAATATTGTATGTCTGCTTTTTCCACTTAACATATCATAAGTAATTTGCCATGTTTCAACATTGTATTCACAACTTTATATTCCATTGAGTAAACATGCCATAATTTACTATACATTTCCCAAATGGGACATGGTTATAGTTCTAGAGTTTTTACCATTATTAAATAAAGCTGCAATAATTATATCCCTATATGCAACTTTTTTCTCTTGGATTATTTCTTTAAGATAGCTTCCTCTGGAATCAAAAGTGTTGATATTTAATGCATCTTGATTTCTAGTACTTTCTAGTGGGTTGTACCAACATACAGTTGTACCATGTTAGGTTATTTGAACGATTGAAATTGGCCATTGGTACTGTGTCTTTTGTTCTGTTCGTGTTCATTGCCCAGCCTTCTGTCATATTCTCTTCCCATTTATTTTTAAGCACCTTTAATCCATGAATGACATTTATGTGACATATTTTTCACATTTTGATATTTGCCCTTTTTTCTGGTGTTTTTAGACTCTCTAAACTTTGAATTTATATAGTTACATATATCAATCATATACTTTATAGTTTCTGCCACTGCTTTTATGTTTAGAGAGTTTAATTTAACCATCATAAATAGGTTAAATATGTTTCTCTGGTTTTGTTAACTATTTGTGTTTACTCTGGCATGAATTATCTTTTCACATTCTGATCATTCCTCTTTTCTGATTCAAATGGTTTCCTTAATTACTGGTATTTGCTTTATATGTAAAGCTATGTGTATATGTATATAATAGCACATATTTTCAGTTTCTAATAGTTTGCTTTGACTTAATTTTATATTAAACTGTTTATTCCAAATGTTAGTGATGTTTTAAAAGATGTACGTGGTGTGGTTCTGACTTACATTTTTCACCTAACTGCTATCAAGTGGTGATGATGGCATCCCTTACAAAATTACATTTCCTTTCCTCCTTGTTCTAAAAATCTTCCTTGATCATACATTAAGTAATTATGTGTAGCCAGATCTATTTCTAGACTCTCCGTTCTGTTATGCTGATCTATAAGTCTGTTTTTGTGCCAGTAAATCCTTCACTTATTTGAAGAGAGCTCAAATTTCCTCTCTTGAGTCTTTGCTGCTCTAGCCTAGACATTCCCAGCTTCTTCAATTTCTGCCCTTGTATTTAGCAACCAGCCCCTGCCCCAACACCCTGGGGGCCAGGAGATAACCGACCTGGACTCTCACTACCCTTAAGTTGCCTCACTTGGGTAAAGAAATGCATAGATCAGGGCAGCACCCAGGCCAGAAAGGAGAGTAATGAACCCTTACATTGAAATAACAGTTTCTGCCCTGGAAAGCACTTTCTTGTTTCTCATCTCCTTTAATAAGGCAGAATAGCTAACAGTGGATAAGCACCTTCCAGGATTCAAATCCCACTGTTTTTGTACTGTGTGACCTTGGGCAAGTTTGTTAAATTCTCTGAGCCTTATTTTCCTTGACTGTAAAATGAAGACATACATGGTGGCTACTTCATTAAATTATTGTAAACATGAAGAGCATAATCCGTGAACACATGGTAAGTACTTACTAATATAAGCCATGATCATTACTGCCAAAATATTGATTATGTAAATTTATTATTTCATTTAACATTTTGAGATAGTTATTAACATACACAACTTAAAGTGGAACGAATGGGATAAGAAAGGTTCAATAACTTTCCTAAAGGCACCAGCTAACAGAAGTGCCGGAGTTGGGGATCTCACCTCATCTAACTCCAAGGTCCGTGCTCTTTTCTGTAGATGACACTACTGCACAGCATGATGTGAAGTACTTAGAACTAGTTCTCTGAGTTCTGCAACAGTTATGTAAGTGAAGCTGTAAATTCTTAGGTAAAGGTAAATGTAAGGTTCAACTATATGATCATCTTGAGATTTCCTTTTGGTTTCAACATGGAAGGGCATTAGATTAATGGGAAGGATAGATATGGTTTTATCTTAATCTACAAATTAGCTGCTGTGGAAACAGATTCCTTCAAACTAAGTATTACTCAACCTACTGCTCCAAGTGGCAGTGACATAGGCCCAGAAGCATTTGTCATCCCCACGGGGTGCCAGAGGAAGCAGCACTTCCTTTCCTTCAGCACATGTTACCTGTGCTCTCAGAAGGCCCACGGCCGGGAGGGAGGCGTGTGGAGGATGCCACGTTAGCAGCCTGTGCACACAACGGCAAAGTCAAACAGAACCGGAAGGTCTAATTTTAGCCCTCTCAGCCTTGGCGTTGCTCCTTTTAGCCAAGATATTTTTCATGCACCACAGTAAAGTGCTTTGTTCCAGCCTTACTGGATACTTCACAAAGGCCCAGCAAGGACGGGTTGAGCATGATTCAGAGCTGGAAATACATCAAAGCCAGGAACCTCAATGTTGAGGGCCAGCTCTCCTCTGGCAAGTTTTGGTAAATACGCTCTTCCCAGCTACCTCCCAAAGCCCCAAGAAGGAGTGTGCGGTCGCCTCTGCTTCTCTAGCTTCTTGGTGAAGCTTCAGAGCTGCTCACCATCAGGTGTCTTTGCTCCGTCGAGCCTGGGATTTGCACGTCACTCTCTCTCTTCATTCCTGCTTAACAAAGCCCACTTCTTTCCACACGTCTGGGTCTTGTTTTCTTTCCTGAGGTGTCCTGGAAAGCGCTCTAGATGAAGAACTAGAAACAGTTTCACAAGTTACAAGCTGCTTCTGTGGTTTGTTCCTTACAGTGACCTGGTGAATTAGGTGAGGCAGAAACTCTCATAGAACTTTTGGAGATGAGAAAAATGGAAGCTCAAAGAAGAAGCCAACTGTTGCCAAGGTCACACAGGAAAACATGGGCAGAGTTGGGACTGAAAACCGGCTCTTGTGTTTTAGGAAAAGGCATGGTCACATTAACCTATCAAAGCACGGAAAATCCACACAGGTCTTTTGGCAGGGCCCTGGGAAACTTTTCCTGAGGATGTCAGTGGGTTTCATGGCCCAAAGTTCCAGGCTGAGAACCCAGGCCGGTGGTCTTAACCTTCAGGCAAATCACCGTTTCCTATTTCCTGGGAAAATGGCAGGGAAGCTTGATCCCAGACACATCCAGAGATACCATTGTTTCCAAAGCCTTTGTAAGGGAGGAAAAGTAATTTTCCTTCTACCCTCTAGGTTCTTGGTTAAGACAGATTAACTGGAGAAAAACATAAGTTTAATAACATGTATAACTTCTTATACAAGTGAACTATCCAAAAAAATGAGTAACTCTCTGAAATGGTCCAAGCTATCCCCTTAAATACTAACTTCAGCTGAAGATAAAAGAAGATGTTGATGGGAAGGAAAGCCAGATGTGAGACCCTATCAGGCAAAGCACAGTAAGCAAGGGTATGGTTGTTATGCAGATTTAAGTCAGTTACCTTCTCCATTGATAAGAGTTCCTGGAGATTTAGTCATCCTCCTAAATTCTGTTCAGAGAGGGAGATACCTTACAAATGGAGATTTCCCTCATAAATGTAGATGTCTCCTTCAGAAGGGTAACTTCTCGGTTTTCAGAGATTCTCCTATGTTTGCTGTTTATTAAAAATAATCACCCTAAAATAATCCTTATGCGAAAGAGACATGTTCTGAAGTGGCTAATTCTGCGCCCCTTCACCTTCTGAGGTCTTTCCTTTGACCTTCAAATAGATCCCTCTCTGGACCTCATTGGACAATCCGAGATCTGACCTTAGGCACCCAGAAGTTATGATCTATGGCATTATCATTTCTCTATCTTTGAATTTTCCATCTTTTGAGTTTCAATTTCAGTCATTAAAATGAACACTGGATAGTGTGTTGACATTGACAAAGCTCTTTCCTATCTTACACCTTGTGATAACACATCTGAGATTGGGATTGTTATCATCAATCTCACAGATGGTAGAATTGAGCCTCAGAGAGGTTTCCCAACAGGGTAGATGCTGAGGGTCAGAGGCTCTGACACACAGGGCTCCCCTCCCAACACTGTGTCTCCCCATCACTGCTTCTCCATGTGCCAAGATGGGGGAGAAGGCAGCGGACCCGAGTGTCTCCTGAGCTTCTCCCCCGTATTCATCCTTTCACCCAGAGCTAACCAGGGTGGGCTTGAGAACTAAAGGTCTTTGGCCTACAGGTGAACCCGGAAATACTGCTGTGAATTAACTATTTGAAAAAAACGTGGCTTTAATTGAAAGCACCACAAAAGTTCTCTTTCCAGGATTCCTGAGACGGTTTGTGAACCAAAGACATTTTGTTTGTTTGTTTGTTGAAATTATTTATGTACATTTTTTTCTGATTACAATGTTATATGTGCACATTATAAAAATTCTGAAATGATATGGGGGGGGGAGTGAAATATTACCAGTGTATTGCCAGCAGTTACAACCACTGGTAATACTTTGATGTAAATTACGTACGGCCCCAAATTTCTGTGCGCACTGACTTGAGCTTGTGTGCATATAAGGCAAAAGCAAGGCGATACTACGTATACTGTTTTGTGACTTGCTTTTTTACTTAACAGTTTATTGCAATTTCTTCTCTCCTTTTTTCTTTCTTTTTTTGGACCTCAAGAGTACACTTATGTTAATCATATTCTTCCGTTCGTGGCACACAATCATCATTGTTTATATAAAGCACCTCTTATGTTTTATATCTTCTGCACTCACTTCCATTCTCCTCCTCCATTCTATTGTATTTAGTATATGTTCTCAGGTGTTTATCCTTGAGAATATACAGTTGTTTTATGTTTGTGTGTTTTAATTGAAATAAATGACATTGACCCAATACTAGTTCATACCAGTCAATGTAGATCTACATTACCACTTCTAATGGCTTCATCATCTCCATTGTATAGTTCTACCAAAATCTATCTAACCAGTTTCCTTTGATGGACAGTTAGGTTATTTTCTGAAAAGGTTTCGCTTTTAATTGTTTTAAACAATGCTGAAGTAAGCATTCTTATATATATATGTCTCTGCAGGTTTGTGATTATTTCCTTGTGATCATTTTGAAGGACCACTTTGTGAAAAATCCTTCATCCAATTTTTCATTTTTCAGTTCCTAAGGTAGTTTTGTTAGTGATTCCTGGAGGTTCCCCCCCCCCACCTCTTTCTCTCTGTGTCTCTCTGTCTTTGTCTCTCTTTCAACACTTTGCTGGTCTCTCCCTAATGGCATTTAGCACAGTCGGCTTTGATCTCTGTTTCATAGGTTCTTGCTTATCACTCAGCTGATAAGCTCTAGCTCATTGTTGACTGAGATCACATCATAATTGATTCAACAGCGTTTCCTGTGCACCTGTTCAATGGTAGGCTCTGAACTGGATGCCAAGGTGAACGTGACAATCACGTTCCCCTTGAGGAAACCCAGGTCTGGTGAGACAGCAGACGTGCCTTGTGGTGACCATGCCGTGGCAGGTGGCATGGTGACAGCAGTGTGTACAAGAGTCAAGGTGAGAAAGAGGAAGCCAGACAAGAAAGTCACAGGAGATGATCCCCGTCCGTATCTGGAGTATGGATTGGAGTTTACTGGAAGATCAAAGTGGACCTGATGGGAACTGCCCTTACAGCAAAAGGAACAGCTAGTAAACAACCAGAGAGGTTTGCGATGATACAGGAAGTTGAAGCATAGGGTGGGAGCACGGGGAGGGTGGACAAAAGGTGGGGTGGGGACAGAGTAGGTCCCGGGGTGAGGATTGGATTCAGAGTAAGGATAATGGGAGGCCACTGAGGGGTTAGGCAGAGCAGTGATGTGATTGGATTTTGTGTTTTAAAAAGGTCATTTTGGCTGTAGTGTGGAAGATGGAGGGCAACACCGTAGAGGGGAAAGCAAGCGAGTTAGGAGGCTACTGCAGTCATCGAAGTGAGAGTTGATCATGTCCTGCACTAAAGTAGTGGCCACAGAGAGAGGCAGATGAAACCTGAGAGAGAGTTAGGAAGTAGAATCTACAGACTACTTAACTGGATAATTGATTAGCTATAACCCCCAGGCTTATAAGGAACCCTGGGCAGGTGGTGGGGCCATTTACCCAGAGAGGAGCACAGGAGAATATGCTGAATTTGATACGGTTGTAGGATATAAAGGTAGAAATGTCTAGCAGGTAGATGGATATATTCTCTACTCTTCAGGAAAGGCCTACCATAGAGATTTGGGAACCACATTTATCTTTGTAATAGATGATAATATTGAGTAAAAGTTTGTTAAATAAGTGAACAAATTAATTTTTAGTATCATACTTCCTTCAGATAGAGCATTTTACTTCTATCAAATCACCTTTATCTGAGAATGTCAAAGTTCTTTGTACTTAAGGCCCACCAACGTGAGTTAAAGTCTTTTTTAGAGTTACTGTACAGTTAAGCATTTAGGAATATGGTAAGAGCAGATGGTTCTCAGAGGGGAAAGACCACCAGCCTAAGAGTCAGAAGACTTGAGTGACTCTGCCACTACTGGTAGACACTTGAACATGGCACTTGCCCCTTGGGATATCCAAGTCCTTACTCTGAGGGCAAGGAGAGAGCTTGCACCACTGACGCTCCAGGCTGCTCCTAGCCCTGTGACTTATCTTGAATCCCCAAGGATGTAGTCGGTGCCCCCTGCCTGTTTTATGCTTGTAGGGTAGGATCTCCACTGTCATCCCAGGAGGTTCCCAGTTGGAGGGAAAGTCATCAGAGAATGCCACGAGAAAGCCCGTCTCCCCTTTTCTGAAGCTGTTCTAGTCCCCAGAGGTGGCATGAAAGGCCAGCCTGTGATCGACACTCTCCCTGCCCCCTGGGAAGAGCTGCTGGGGACTTGTGAGCCCTCGGCTTTAGGGGGATGAAGAAGAGAAGAGCAGAAAGATCCAGAGGGCCAGATATTTGCCTTTATTAGAAAAGAAAACCCCACACAATGTGCTGGGAAACTTTGAGGCTTAATTTTCAGGGTTGTTCTAACAGTCTCTGGAAACTAGCAACCTAATGTCATTTGTTTAAGGGATCCAAGAGGGTTGGTGATGGGGATTGTTTCAGCACCCTGGCACACAGGTAAACATGCCTCCTGGCTTACGGGCTATGTGTGTTTGGCGTGGGGACAGCACACTGTGAGGGTGGGAGGGTGGGACTGCCCAGTTAGGTCAGGAGACTGGGGTTCTCATCCTGGCTGTGCCATCAGTTGCCTGTGTCATGTTGGAAGACCTCAAACTCTCCAACTGAAACCAAGGGGCTTAAAAACAGAAGAACCCAGAGTCAGATCTTTACAAGCTTTCGTCTTCCCTAGTTGTGTGATTTTTAAAATCTTAACGCTAGACCCCAGTACAGGATCTTGAAACCATGTCGAGGATGCCAGATGGAAGGAGTGAGGAATCGGAGACAACTTGGGTTATGTTTGTGCTGCTTTGGGTGTTTTCTCGTTAGACCATCTACCTTGATTTTTTTTTTTTTTTTTTTTTTTTTTTTGCGGTACGTGAGCCTCTCACTGTTGTGACCTCTCCCGTTGTGGAGCACAGGCTCCGGACACGCAGGCTTAGCAGCCATGGCTCACAGGCCCAGCCGCTCCGCGGCACGTGGGATCTTCCCGGACCGGGGCGGGAATCTGTGTCCCCTGCATCGGCAGGCGGACTCTCAACCACTGCGCCACCAGGGAAGCCCCAATGAAGCTGTATTTTTAACAAAATAACCAAGGATGATTCTTGCACTTAGGCAAGTTTGGGACACAACTGCTTAAGGGTTTTCACCTGGGGACCAGCCACAGTTGAAGTTGCCTGATATGGGTGGGAATTTGTCTCTCTGTCCCTTGTGCTCCCCAGCTCTTGGCTGTGAACATTCATCTCTCCAGGCCCCATATTCCAAGAGGTGAATGTGTCCTGCATCCAGTTCTGAGCCTTCAAGGCTGGAACCATGTCTTCTCTTTACACCCCAGTGTGCCCAGTACAGGGCCTTTCTCATAGACGATGTCTATAAATGTCCACTGAACTGAGTTGCCCAGAGAGTTTCTATCTGCCTCATTTAACCAGACCATCAACCATCATTGGTACAAATCCATGCCTTTAAGGCCAGGAGGAGGGGAGATTAGTGAGAATTTGTAGAAACGTGTCACAGAGAAGACAGCATTGGAACTGAGCCTTGCAGAGGGAGTAAGATTTGGGCCAGTGTTAAGGAAAAGAAAGGGGGATCCAGGCAGAAGTATAAGCACAAGCAACGCCAGGCTCTTCCAGTTATTCTCATGTTCAGGTGAGAATCCCAGAGCCCAGAGAGAAGACCTGATATTTTCAAGGCTGGCCCAGGTAACTCGACACTAGAACCGGATCAACTCCATTCAAGACTCCTTCCATACCTGGCACTGTTGTGTGTTCCATAGGCCTCCCACCTGAGCCCCTAAAGCTCTTTCAACCTCTGCTCTGAGCCCTATTTCCGGGACCGTTTCCCCATCACTGTGTTCATCTTGCTGTGTGTCTGCATGTGTGGTGGTGCCACCCCAACTCAGCCCCCAAGTCTTTGCATGAATCTCACCAAGATTCAGCCAGACTGATGGTCCAATTACCTAGGAGAAGCCAGGCGTGCTGTTCTGTGTGCCTCATCGCATGCAGCAAGCCTTGGTGTGTCCTGAGAAGCTGGGCTTAGGTAGCAGAGTAGGCAAAGGACAGGCTCAGGGCAACTCACACACACACACACACACACACACACACACACACACACACACACACACCACATATATATTTTATTTGAATCTTCTTTAAGGCCAAAAGGGTCTGTGGAGGAAGGATGCTCATGGGAGCTTCTCGGACCTTCGGGTGGGTCTTTTCTCCCTTCCAGGAAGCTTCCCAGTTCTCAGAGCATTCTTACATGTTTTGCCTCTTCTGCTCTAGAATCCTGTTATCAAGACAGGGTAGGAAATGAATGAGAAGTGGCCAAACCCAAGGCAGGAAGACCAGTTAAGAGGTGGTTGAAGAATCCAGGCAAGAGATAAGAGCCTTTATCAGGAAACCAACGAGGTTTGAGACATCTTGTTCTCTCTGTACTAAGCTTTTTACTAGCTAGCTGAGCTAGGGTAAATTATGTATTCTTTCTGAGCTTCAAACTCCTCGTCAATAAAAGAGATGATAATGATCTCTTTCTTACAGCATTGTTATACGGGTAAATATTGTTACACAGAAGCCTTCTGTGAACTGCAGTGTATAAAAACGTGGTCTTCTCTTGCCCATCAGAACCCTTCTACCAGTCCCATTCTGTGCCTAGCACTGAGTCTCTATGACAACTCAAAGCATGAGGAATTATTTGATTTGGGGCTGGGCTGGCTTTTATCTCACAGCCTGGAACCCTAGCATAAAAATAATACACTCTGCTATCTTTCCCCTCCCTTAGGTAACAAATGCTCAAGTACCACCGGTTTTCAGGTAAAGAATGCAGAGCCAGCATGCACCGACTCTTTTGAGACAAGCCAGGTTGAAGTCTGTGACTCATGTTTTCATACTTAGAAAACTTATGCTGCCAATCAATGAGTGGTGGGGGCGCGAGGACCTTAAAGATCATCTTGTCCAACTCATTTTTCAGTTGGGGAAACTGAGCAACAGGAAAGGAAAGGATCTTGCCCAGGATCACAGATTTAACTAGAAATAGAGTGGGCATAAATCCTCCCCATTATGTCATGGACTCTTTTGGGGAACATGTTAAGCTTTACTGTCATTTTACCCTTTCTTTCATCCCAGTCTCATAATGAAGGAAACTACTTGGCCCATGTCACTGCAGCCCCAGTACGGGGAGGACATCAATTCATTTATCAGACATAACTAAGAATCACCTTTATGTCAAGTACTGAGGATACTGAAACAAAGGCACAGGCCCTGACTTCAAGCTATTTGGAATTTAATGATGAAGACAGACCAGGAAACAATCTCTAGAAGGTCAGGCTATTTTCTATACAGTTAAATGAAACATTCCTCCCATCTGCCGTCTGCACTTTATACTTAAGATTGCATTGACTCTCCTCATGTATAGATTATTATGAGGCTGATTTTCCCAGAAAGAAACATACCAAATCCCATAATGGGACTAATGAAGACCAGTGACAAGGTCCTTCACAGTGGCTCACGTCCCATTCATTCATTTCCTCAAAAAATATTTGTTGAGCATCTAGTATGAGGTACCAGGGTACAAAGATAAATAAAAGCAGTCCTCTCAAGCAACTAACAATCCAGTAGAGAAATCAGTAAAGATCATGGAAGCTTTTATAAGGGAAGGGAGAGGCCGAGGACAAAGGATGCCTAAGTCAGCCTTGGAAAGTCTGCAGAGATTTCACAGAGGAGCTGGCACGTGCGCTGAGACTACTGAAAGAAGGAGAAGAAGTGTGCTGGACAGATAAAGGGGGTTGACATTCCGGGAAAAGAAACAGCACACGCAAAGCATGACTGTGTGGAAGCATGCAAGCCCCGGGACCTGTAACAGTTGATTATTACTAGCATATGAAGTGAAAAGACAGATTGGCAGAAAATGAGGCTATGAGTCGGCAAGACTGTGCCATGCTAGCAAGCTGGGGCTACGTCCTGTAGACAACGGTGAGCTGTTGAGCGTTTTTGGGAGAAGATCACATGCTGAGGTTTGCATTTCAGAAACTCATTCAAGCAGCCGTGCAGGAGGCAGGTTGGAGTAGAGAGCCCAGGGAGGATTATTAATCCAGGCAAAACCTGATGAGGGCGGCGGCAGTGCCGCTCTGAGCCAGGTCAGAACTTGATTTTGTACATGATTCATTTCCAGGCACACCTGAGTGATGGTGCTGACCATGACCTGTAACCAAGATGCATGAAGTTCTGCATTTGAGTCCCCAAAACTGTGATTCATGGGGCTGACAATGTTCCCCTTTTGTGTAAGAGACCATCCTCTCCCGGGATCAACTGAACAGTTTAAGGCATCGCAATGATGTGTAGAGAATCCAAGCTCCCTTGCTTAAGAGAGAAGCTGACACGTTGACCTTCTAAAGGCCCTTGGGGGAGGTGGTTTTTAATAACCCTTAACCCCTTTTCCCATCATTCATACAGACTCACTTCTGAGCTTGTGGTTTTGGTAAATCTAACAGGCTTTTCCAAACAGGAGCTTGGCAAAGTGATCCCTCTCTCATCCCTCTTGCAGCGCCAGGAAACGCTGATTCAGCCTCTCAAACCTTCCTGCTTTCGCGGTTCCTGTTCCTTCTCCTGCAATGCCTTCCAACCACCTGTCTGTCGGTGACTGTGCACTAGAGTCTTGCAGACCCACGTTCAAATTCTAGCTCTGCCACTCGTTAGTTGTACGATTTTGTACGAGAGAGCTGCCCTAATTATTTTGCTGAGTTGTCACAGGGTTAGAGGTCAAGGTTGTGAAGTGTCCATCCTAGTGCCTCCCCCGCAGCCACTCAGGTTCAGTAGCTATTATTATTAGGTGAGAGTCTAGTTCAATAATGAAAATTTGTAATTCTCCACTGAAAAGAGCAAAGAGAAGTACTGAAAGGTTGGTAATACATCTTTTGATTATCAAGATAACCATGAATTACCATTTTCTTACCCAGATTAATTAAACCTGACACCTGAGTACCCACTTGATTTCCATATCCAGCTGTGGAATCCCACAGTAACTTATAATTAAGAGATGTTTTTTAATCAGAGACTTGAAATTAAGAGCAAAAATATGTAGAGAAACTCCATGAGAAAGGGCATAGTTGCACATCCTCAGGCCCTCTTATCAAGCAGAAGAGTTTGGAAGCAAATGGCCACCTAAACAGCATCTTTTCACCATGCTGTGTGCTTCCGAAGAAGCAGCTCCCCCTGAAAGCAGCAAGAGTGATTTGGTTTCATTATTTTGAAAGAATTGTTCAGTGTTAGGGCAGGCTACTGACAATGGGTGTGGAATCTGTTTTAGAAGAAGGTAAAAACATAATAACAACAGGCTATGTGGTTAGATTACCCCTTCTGGGCTATTGCAAGTATAGACCTGCTGAGAGCCTAGTAGAGAATTTGTCTCAAGCACACTGAAGGACTAGGTCCACTTGGATAAATTCTCCGAAACCTAACTCTGTCTCCTCTAACAGGACTTTACAGATCTTGCGTTACTTTCCTTGTTCTGTTAGTAAAATCACCAGCTTGACTTTTTTAATTACTCTGTGGTTAATTTGTTTTAATTCTTTTTTGTCACAAAACAACAACATTAAAGGGAAATTTTAAAAAATCATCTTTAATTTTCCTGCAGTAATAAAACTTTTAATTTTGGACTTTTTTTGGTCTTTGTTTACCTATGTATTTCTTAATTAGCCATCACAGTAAATCTGAAAGAGTTTTTTTTTTTATGTGTGCTTTATCGAGAAAGAAATTGACGCTAAAGCAGTTAATTAATGTTGCTGTAAGCAACACATAAGGTCAATGGCCAAATCAGGGATAACTCTAAACCTATGCTCTGTCTACCTACTGTGGGACTGTGATGTTGGCCACACAACCTGGCATATAATCAATGTATTTTATATTTTATTTTATGCACTATTATTTTGACTTACTGGCAGTAATAAGAATAGAATGGAATTATGTCAACTGAAATTCACTAACCAATCTTTTAAAAAAAGCCATCCAGAAGTTGTCAACACTGAAGGCAATGTTGTAGGAAGTTTCTGAAGATGAGAAGAGAGATAGAGAATTAATGAGACTAGTAAAAATGATCTGTTGGCATTTGAAAAAGAAAAAAACAGCAGAAACTTTGGAACTAGAACAACGCATTCCCTACCATTGCTGATCAGATTTCCAAAGCCACTTTTCGATCATTTGGCTATAAGTCCTTCTTACCGTTCTTGTCAATAATCCCACTTAATATCCCTGCAAACTACATGTAGAATTAGGCACCTGTGCAGTAAGTGCTAATGAATCATAATTTGTAAAATGAGAATACAAACATTTTCCATGTACTTAACATGAATAGCATAAAAAGGGATGTTGGCTTTCCATGTGGGAGTCAGTGCTGTGTAAAAGATGACACGTGATGGAGGAGGATGAACTCTACAGCCTTTTGAGAAGTCTTTTCTGGTCACCTCTTTTCTAGAATATCAAATAGAAGGAAACAGACTTGGGGAGACTTTGATCAGACACACTGGAGGGACTTCTAACCACAAGGGACTGCTCAGAACTCTAGCTTGGCTCTTAATCAAGCTTGAAATGATCACAGCCACAGCGCTAATTGCATTAATTTGCTTTTCATCAGGCAGAATGGGGAAACAGAATAGCAAACTGGCCCCCGAAGTGATGGAGGACCTGGTGAAGAGCACAGAGTTTAATGAGCATGAACTCAAGCAGTGGTACAAAGGATTTCTCAAGGACTGTCCAAGCGGGAGGCTGAATCTCGAGGAATTTCAGCAGCTCTACGTGAAGGTAAGTTGTTTTTCAATGTTTTTTTAATCTTCAGGCCAGAGAACATTGTCTTCATCGCATGTAGCTTCACATGGAATTATAACTCGAAGTAGCCAATTTGTTTCAGCTCTGGTGGTTTTCCACCCAAAAAGAAAAATGGTCATTTTTAAAAATGCAAAGGGATGTGTTTTGTTCCAGACATAAGTCAAGCAATTTCTGAACAAGAAGAGTAATTGTTCAATCAAAACACCAGACAGTTCAGAGGATGATAGCATCTGGTAAAGCACAGTACAACTCTCAGATAATAGCATTTTCTGATGGTTATTGACAGGCGGCTAATTGCACCATTGTTTGGCTTGTTAAAGGTATCTGTACCTCTCTCAGTTAGCAAAGTATGTGGGAGGGCTTTTGCACCCAGAAAGTCCCCTTATTTGCAGGTAAGAAAAATATACAGATCTCCACAGCTTTGCATTTAGAAGGAAGTAGGGAGTTCTGGTATACATCAAGGTCAACCAGGATGGTCTTCTATCATTCTATCAAGGTCTAAAATACGGACTTTCCCCAGGATTTTGTACTGTTTAGAAGTTAACGTTCCCCTGGACATTAGATAAAACTGTTCCGTGTAAGGTATGATTTGTACTGCAGTGGTATTGCTTCGGTTTGTCTGAGTTTATCATTTGTAGTTGTTCTAGATTTGGCGTGGTCTAAGACATTCCATTTTGTTTATACTTCGATAATGTGAGGCTTGTGGGAAAAGTGTTTCTCTTTTCATTACTCTGTTTGTAATTGTTTCTCTTTTAACTTTTTCTGACTAAAATTCCAAATAGATAATAGTGCTCATCATTCAAGTGCAGCAAGTATCCATTTGAGCAATATGCATAACAGGTGCATGGGATGATTACATAAAATATTAAACAGTGTCATTCTCTCTTGAAGTTGAACATCTCATACAGCCTTTGCTCCAGCAATTCCATCCTTGCATATGTACAAGAAGGAACATGTATAAGAATGCTCATAGCTGCACTGCTCACAATACCAAAACTGGGAAAAAACCCAAACGCCCATCAAAGGGAGAGTGGAGAATAAACTGTGGTATACTCACACGGCAGTCAAAACAGTTGAACTGCAGTTAACACTGAAACATGAAGTGCAAAAAGTCAGTCTCAAAATACTTTAAATTAAACACAGATAAGATAAAAATATGTTTTATAGAACTACAAATAAAAGCAATAACAACATCACATGAAAAAGAAAGCAAGAGAGTGATGAACACAGGATTCAAACTGCATCACCCACCCTGCAGTTACGATGGTTACATCCAGTGCATAAGAGGCAAGGGATGAGATGGAAGTTTAGCCACATGGTTAGATAGATGGACGGATTGTGTCAAAGTCTTAGCTGTGGCTTTGGGTGCTCGGTTTGCAGGTGGTTATCGCATTAATAAAAGCTTGCTAATCCTGCATGAACCACTAATGAATGTCAAGAATCCGTGATTGTCATTAATCTAGTGCTGACCACCTGAGGGCTCAAGGTATCTATAACTATCTTTTTAAATGTGTGTAGAAACGTACACAAAACGTGGTATGTGTGCGTGGTATAAGATTACTGTGACACTTCTAAGAATATCTGAGTAATTAGTTTTTCGTGTAGAGATCTTTTACATGGAAGCACTGAGAAACGCTTTTACCATTCAATTGACATAAATTGCTTTTGCTGAGAAGTGGGATGGTATGCATTTTCCTAGATTTTTATACAACTCACCAGTTTTCAAAGTCACATCTTCTACCATTTTATCACCCAGAAGTTAGCCTCTGCCTCAGAACTGTCTTCCCTCAGCCCGAAGGGAAGTACAGACAAATGAGATTTGTCAAAGCCACGTTCATATCAGTAAAAGCCATGCAAGCTGTCACTCTGTGTTTAAGAGAGCTCTATGTGCCATGTTTCTCACTGTTTGTTCAAAGTGAGAGTGGTTTTGCCTTTGAAGAAATAGTTCAAATGCAGGAAAGGAAGTATTTTATTTACATGCTGGAAGTACTCAGCACTGAAAATAAAATCCACCTCAAGCTAAGGGAGGGGTGTGTGTAAACATCAAACATCCCCCAGTGTTTTATGGTACAACTGAGATATATGTACCAATATCAACCCCTACTCCTCCCTCCCCCCAGAGTGGAATTTTTTTTTCCAGGAAGGGGATATATAACTTTGTGGATGAAGTTTAGATTCTTGGCAGCCTCTTAACAGCCATATTTAAACTCAGCCTGTGCTCTTGTATCAAATAGTTAGAAAGTAGGCAAAGTCCTCCTCTCCTTCCAGAGTTGTCCAAGGGCAAAATACAAAAGAGAATCGCAGAGGAAGTATGCCACATCCACAGGAAAAAAAAAAAAAAAAAAGAAAGAAAGGTCTGTTAGGTTAGAAGGGAGAATAACAGAGAAAGATGTGTATTATGTAATAAGGCCCAGGAGAAGGGCTGAGAAGAAAAATCCTCCTTTAATGCAGCTTAAAAGTACAAATGTCCAGCAAGACACAGTCTTTGTCTTGGTGAATAGGCACTTTTCAGTAGTTCCTTCTATCCCAGTGTGGACATTGAGACATCCTGGAATCCAGCTGAGTGAGCAAAGCCACTGGTGGCCTCTGCCCTCCCACCTGTGTGGTCAGCCTGACACATTTACTGTCACTGACCTGATCCATTTTAGGCTCTGGGAGAGTCACCTCACTGCGTGGAGTCGGTTCTGATGAGGGTATGGGGCGACAGGATAACGGGAGAGGCCCCCCCTGCAAGGCCAGGGGCCACAAACCCTCAACTTCAGAAGCCTTTGTATCCAAAATATAAAGGAATTCCATTAAGTCTACATGTGAAACTGTCTAAAACTAAGGTTCAGAAAAATGAGGTAATTTGCTCAGTGCCGCAAAATGAGTGAAGTTCAGGACAGACATTAAAGGTGGGTACGCTGACATGCACTGCAGCACACGGCCCTGCCTCTCCACTGGATTCCCCTGGCAGCCCCTCACCAACCTCCCTCCAAGCCCCTCCACCATACAGCTGCTGGAGTGGGATTTGAAAAACACAGGTCTGGGCATGGACCTTCCTAGTTTGTTACAGGTGTTACCGAACCAGGCTCCTTTGCCCAACACGCAGCAAGCCGTACGCTGAGATGCTGCGGTTTGTAGCAGAGTTTATTCACAAGGCAGCCAAGCAAGGAGACAGGAGAAGTCTCCGATCCACCTCCCTGAAGGCAAAAGGCTTGAGATATTTATGCGATAAAGAAGCAGGGTGGTCTTAGGCGTGGGGAAAGTGTGAGGTAATCGGCGTTCTGAGCTGGAATATTGGGTTACATGCTTCTTCGTGGGATGCGGGTTCAGGCATGGAGGCTCTTAGCATGGTCTGAAGGTAGAGTTTTTGGCCCTCTGACATCAAAAGGTCATTCATCAGACAGCTGTGCAGGCCCAGTTTTAGGCTCAGTGGTCCCATCCAGCTTTTGTCAGCTTGACTAGGCAGGAGCTGACTCCAGGTTTCTGGAAAACAGCTTAAGTGCCTGTTACTCTAGTGACCCATACGTCAGAGGCATTATCTATAAGGGTGGTTAAGAAGTCTTGTGATATGTTACCTAGCTACGTGAAGCTTGGAGGGTATGCAATTAAAGAAGGAAAAAGAAATAAGCAAGCTTAATCAGTAAAGGCAGGTTATAGGCAGAGGGGTTTTTAACAAGCTGTTCCCTTATCTGCTGTTCCATACGTCAAGGATTTCTGTTAACCCTATGGGGCACGGTTTCACAGGTTTCATTCTTTAGTCATGTAGAGAATAGTCACCTCACTTAAATCAACATACGACCCAGTGGCTAAGACAGGGCCTGCCACAGAGCAAGCATCAGTGTTGGTGAGTGAATTGTATTGAATGCTGGCTGTGTGTATCCTTCTCAGGAGGCCCTGTGGTGGAGGCATATAGAAGTGACTAAAGGACAGTCCTGCCTGCTCTCCAGTATCTCACAGTCTAATTGGAGAGACACAGTTAACCACAACACAAGGCAGAATGATATAAATGCTTGTTGGTGGGGCAAGAGTGGAAAATAGAGGTTATTTCAAAATGGGATATTAAAGTAAGAAGTTAATTAATGCAGTGATGAAAGGAAGACTTTTCTCCTGGCCTTTTAGAAGATAAAACGTCTCTGAGTAGATAGCTTTTACCTTTGACAAACTTGGTACCTGTGAAAGGTGCCCACCCACCCCTAAATTCATGTGTTGAAATTTTCATCTCCAGTATGTCAGAATCTGACTGTATTTGGAGAGAGGGCCTTTAAAGAGGTAATTAAGTTAAAATGAGGTCATTAGTGTGGGCCCCAATCCAGTATGACAGGTGTCCTATAAGAAGAGGCAATTTGGACACAGACATGTACAGAAGAAAGGCCATGTGAAGACACAGGGAAATGATGGTCGCTACAAATCAAAGAGAAGCCTCGGAAGAAACCAATCTTACCAGCACCTTGATCTTGGACTTCTACCCTTCAGACCTTTTATTGTTTAAACCACACAGTCTGTGGTACTTCGTTATGGCAGCCTTGACAAACTAAAAACAGTACTCGTTCCTTCTCTGTTACAAACTTCTCATGGGCAAGCCCAGAGCCCTCTGTATCTGGTATAAGCACGCCTTCTGTCAGGAATGTTCTAACGCTCCTGGCACGCACAGAGATGTCCACGTTACTGCAGTTGTTTCATCATCCCAACCACAGTACCGCTGCTGAGAGGTTGGGGAGAGAGATTTTGCATTTTGTCACCAAGAACCAAGTACCTGATTTTTTCCCCCATGAGAACTTCCTGTTTCCAATAATTATAAGGATTGCCAAGTTGAGATCACAAATTAAGATTGAGAGTTTGCAATTTGAACTGTATTTTCAGAGAATTTTTAAATTTAATCTTAAAAGAAAACCAGCCCTGCGGAAGAGCGAGCAGCTGCACGAGGGAGGAGGTGTCCCTATCCCAGGTCCTCTTCCTTGGAAGGCTGATACCATTCCTGCTTCGTTTAGTCTCTGTGACATCAAAGCCAAAGAAACCAAGTAACAAACCGGGCAGAGTCCTGCAAAGCACTAAATGCATTTTGATATTTGTTTGGAGTTCGACTTTCGGGATTGTTTTCATCAGGATCATTGGGTGGGTAACTGAGGCAGGTGGGAGGGCCCTCGAGTGCCATTTGATCATCCCTGATCCAACAGTTTGAATTTTAGTAAAACTTATTTGCCTATAACAAAAGAGTTCCTGCGGAGTCATTCGTGTGTCCATCCAAGTGGTCGTTTCCTGGAGAGCTTCTGTAATTTGGTTATTAGAAAATGGCCTTGCAGCTTATCCTTCGAAGACTGGGTTCATTCATTCATTTAGTCATTCAAGACCCATTTCCTTTGTGCTTTCTGTAAGACAGACGCTGTCTCAAGTTTTGCTCTCGGTAAGCTCAGAGCCTGATAGAGCTGGAATATCATCTCATTTTTTTGTATAATGCTTTTCACTTCACAAAACCATATTTATTTTTACAACAAAATGTAATTGCAATTCCATTCAATGAGAAATTTTCTAGGCCTAAAACATAGGAAATATAAATCTAGTCACCAAAATTCTATTGATACAACTACCCAGAGACGTGGATTAAAACAAAATAAAAATAAATTATATCATAGAATCAGGAGTGCCTAAACATTTGATGATTAAAGACATTTTAATAGAACAAGAAAGATTTTCTCGTTAATAAAAGTATTATTACCTAATTCTCTATATGGCTTTATAATTTTACTCTCAAATTGTATTCTTAGGTTTAAAAACCTACTATTAGGAAGAAAAGGCATACTTCCTGAAAGTTATATGAAAACACATAATAAATGTAGACTTTTAGGCATGTAATCTTTGTTTTGTAGAATTATGAAATAAAATATGTGCGTCTAGTTTTGCCCTGTTTACTGCGTAACTCAGACAAGGGACTTTTTCTCTCTGATTCTCAGATTCATCTGTGCAAATGAAAAAAAATCAATCTCTATCGATGGCTCTCAAACCTGAGTGGGTATCAAAATCACTTGGGCAGACTACTCAGTCAGCAGGTTGCTGGGCCCCTTCCTCAGGGTTGCTGTTCTACTAGGCCTAGGACAGAGCCCCAATGTCTGGATTCTTTTTATTTATTTATTTATTTTGTGGTACGCGGGCCTCTCACTGTTGCGGCCTCTCCCGTTGCGGAGCACAGGCTCCAGAAGCGCAGGCTCAGCGGCCATGGCTCACGGGCCCAGCCGCTCCGCGGCATGTGGGATCTTCCCGGACCGGGGCACGAACCCGCGTCCCCTGCATCGGCAGGCGGACTCTCAACCGCTGTGCCCCCAGGAAAGCCCTGGATTCTTAATAAGACCTCAAAGATAGTTCTAATGGAGAAGATCCATGAGTGACATTTTGAGAAACACTGACCTAGAGCTTAACCTGGGGGTATCCTGGGCTAGGCTTCCGGAGTTCTGTACACACTGGAATTATATGTATAATTTTGTATCTACACTCTTGGGATAACTTTCCTCAGGTGTATAAATGGCTCTTTGCAAGCTCCCAAAATGTTAGGAATCACTAAAGATACTTGTAATCATTGGCGGGCCTGACATTCTAATTTCTGTGACCGTAGAGTTACTGGGTCTCAACTGACAGTAAGGCAAATGGAGAAAGTTCCCTTCTAAACCAGACTCTCGCAGAAGCGTTCCAGGCAAAAGGAGATCAAAGGTTTCTGGACTGCACTTTGTGAAACTTGTTTTCAGTTTGTCGTGGGATGTTTTCCTGATTCATTCAAGGCCCATCAATTAAGCTGTATTTTGTCCAGAGCCCCGTGAAAATGCAAATGGCAAGGCCCCAAGGGGATGAAATGCACCCCTGCTTGCCATTCATTCTCCTAAGCACCTACGTGCCAGATGCTGTGAAGACCCCTGTGACCCCATCACAGATCCCTGCCCTCAGGTGGCTATGGTCTGGTGCCAGCAAGAAGTCTATAGGTCAAGTGCATGGTATATACCATACACACACACACACACACACACACACGCACACACACATCTATAATACAGGGACTATTGTGATCAGAACCATGAAAGACAGGGAAGGACATGGAGGCCCAGGGAGGGCTGGTGGGGAAGGTGACATTGACACTGACTCTCAAAGGAAGGGTGATTTGGACATGAGCTGTCTGTCTGGAAGCTCAAAAATCTCACTGACCAGAATCACAAAAAACAGCTAATGTGTTTTTTTGTTTTTGTTTTTGTTTTTTTTTTGCGGTACGCGGGCCTCTCACTGTTGTGGCCTCTCCCGTTGCGGAGCACAGGCTCCGGACGCACAGGCTCAGCGGCCATGGCTCATGGGCCCAGCCGCTCCGCGGCACGTGGGATCCTCCCGGACCGGGGCACGAACCCACATCCCTGCATTGGCGGGCGGACTCTCAACCACTGCGCCACCAGGGAAGCCCCAGCTATTGTGTTTGAGAGCTTCTATGCATAGTGTTGGCAGGAGGCCCACCAGATTGAGCATATTAGGTTGAAACAAAAGTACAATGAAACAAAACAAAACAAACAAACAAACCAACCAAAACCTCTTGGCAGACCTGCTGAGATAATCTGGAAAACCACCTGTTGAAGATAAAGCTCATACCCCCAGGGCTCCTGCCACAGGTCTCCTGTCTCATTTCTCCTTCTCTTCTCTCTCCCTCCCTTTCCTCCCTTCCTTTGTGATCATTCTGAAAGTGCTTTAATCTGACAGCTCACTTGATTCTCACCATGGCCAAGGAACCAGACTTTGGAGGTAGCATTTCCTTACTCCAAGCTGTATGGGTTGGGAAGTCGGCAGACTTGACCAGGGCTGCAGAGGGGCCAGCAGTTGAACACCTGGCCCACCTTGCGAGCAGCAGTCTTCCCTCCTGCTGTGCTCTCTGTGGCCTCTGGGTCACATGCAGGAACAGGCATCTGGGAGCTTCTCTGATCTACTTTGCTGTGAAGCAGATGCATCAAAAGCTCTCTTGTTGCTCCATTTCAGCCATCCTTCTAGGACCAGCTCAAAAGGTTCTCCCTGGAAGAGCCTTCTTTGATCTTCTGACTCTCAAAGCCAGAAGAATCTCTTTCTCCTCTGAGTTCCTAAGACTTTGGTTCCCCACTCCCCCTCACCTCTGTTAACAAGGACATTATAGTTTTGCACCACAATTCTGTAAGCTTTTCTCACCTCCTCTCTAGGTAGAGCCCTTCTTCATTCCCCAGAGCCCACACTGCTATTATGTTTTGCCAGAATACACTTAAATGTGATGTGGTTTAATCAGAAGGCTGGATGTGTACCTGGCTCTACCATACACTGGTTGTATGAACTTGGGAAAGTCTTATGCTTAAAGGTTGTTAAATAAGTCAGCAAACCACTCTGACCCTCAGATTCCTCATCTGTCAGATGGAGAGGATATTCTGAGCCCTGCTTCATCATGCTTGATCTTAGGCACCTGGGCATGGAAAGTCTTCCAGATGCCAAACAAGCGCTGGCTCCCCTATCAAATATTTTATCCAAAGAGAATGTGACAGAGGTGACTACTATCGCTTCTCAACGTCTGATTCAAATCAATTTTGAAAATAATACTGTTGGCTCAAGAAAAGATTTTGGGGTGATCGGTTTTCAGGGATTCAGATTCTGCTTGTTCATAAGAGGTAATTAGGAGTACGCCTTATTAAAAATTTGCTGGGCAGAGCTATATACAGAAGCATTTTAATTCCTTTGGGAAATAGACATTACATAAGACACAAAATGTTATCCAGATTGGGCTGGTGAAGACATTGCAATTTTTAGTGAGAACCTGGGAATTCATTTCCATTTGGAATGTTTGCCAACATGATCTAGGCTACACTTCAAATTGAATTAATGTGGAAAACAAGAGCTGGGGTCTGAAATCTCAAGGAAGAGATGACAATAAAGTTACAGTTCTGGGGAAACAGTGTCTCATGTGAGGCTCCAAAGACATTTTATTACAGGGAGATTGTCTCAGGGAATAGCTAGCTACTACCCGCATGTCTTGCGTTAGGGCATTTATCCCAGAGGGGTGGAAGTGATAACCTTCTCCTGTCTCAACGGGTGTGAAATTATTTTGAATGGCTTCCACACCTTGGGATTTTGCTTTCCCATGATAGGTCAGGTGTCAGTTAGAGAGATATCTGTGGTCATTGCAGCCATGCCATCCAAAGGAATGCTCTTAGAGGATACCTCAACTTCTGTGTCCTCAGGATAAGGTTAGAAAGAGCACTTTAGGAGTCTCTCAGTCCACCCTGCCCCCATTTTACAAAAGAGGAAACAGACGCCCTGGAGCGGGGAAGGCTGTCTGAGAACCTGTTTCCTAATGGCTCCAATTAACGTCCAAAAGGATGTGTCTCAACTCCAGCCTGATTATGAGGTTTTAAAGCCAGAAGGACCTGCTCTCCAGTTAGCTGTTCTCTTCAGCTAATTATTAAAGGACAATACATTTCTAATTGGAAATACAGGGCTGGACTTGAAGATAAAAAAAATCATATCTGGATCTCTTAATGTAAAGCTGTTTTACATTATTGGATTTTTCTGACCCTTTGAAAGGGTGATAGGGCTTGGATTCGGGTATCATTGACCCACCTTGGTGGAAATCATTTCCTCCCTTCCTGTGGCCTATTGAGCACCTGCCGGAAGATAGCTCTCTGTCTTATTGATTATGCACTCCAGTGTCTCCACTTGGAATGGTTCTTGGACCCTCATCTGTTTCTCTCCGAGGCTGTTATGGAGCTTAGCGTCCCCTCCTTGTGACAGTGGTGATGTTGCTGTGAATTGTGTCCCGTGCTGGGCTTTAAGACAGCTTCTCCCCTCGCGGATGCAATGTGCTCCTCTCGTCACAGTGGAGAGATTGGGGGGAGATGTGGTCAGCCACAAAATAGGCCTAAATCCATCTACGAAATGCCCAAGGACCTCCTTAGCTATTTTAGGGGAATCCTTTTGTAGATAATCATCCATAGGAGATGCTAGCAGCCACCCACCTTCAACAAACACTACCGAGCAGTATCTATAACAAGTCTGTAGCCAAGAGCTATGGAGGATGCAGAGTTTGAGTCAGACTCCCTCACTCCTTTAAAGAGCTTGCAGCCTAGTAGAACAATCCATGTAGATAGCTAAAAGATCGTAGAGAAAGTGCTATCTGTCCCAAGACTCGTGTAAATATTCTGACGTAAGGAGTTTCTATATAAATATCTTCACTGAAGATTTCACGATGCCTTGAAATATAGGTCGGATTTACCCCTGCAAGGATGACAGTCCTAAGAGGAGGGACAACCTAAGCAAGGGTACAGGGCAGGGAGGCAGGGGAAGGTGTGGGAAATAGCAAGCCACTGTGTTGGCTAAAATGTCGGATCACCAAAGAGGTATCGGGGGAAAGTGAGGTTGGAGATGTGAGTGGGCCCCAGTCACAGAGGGCCCAGACTGCCAGAAAAGCTCTGAAGTCCAGAATGTTGTAGACAAGGCAGAGAGATGGCTTCCTGCTGGGATTTGGTCGATGACCATGGAAATTCTGGTGACCTGGTATTGTCTTCCTCTTAAAACAGCATAATGACAGCACTAGGAAGGAAGAATTATTTTTCCTTTCCCTTATAAATGGTCCCCGTGACTCAGTGGGTGAAGCTGCAGGAGCTCGCAGTGTGCCCTTGAACGAATGACTTAGATCAAAGTTGACTGAGTTATTCATCAAGTATTTACCAGCCGTACCTTGTCTGTGCCGCACTAAAGCCTGAGGGGAGCAGCAGGTAGGACGCTAACGGAAGTGCCAGGCCTTGTGGGAAGATGCGGCCTTCCAAGCAGATAATTGCAGTGACAACCCAAGAGCTAAGTGAGGTTATGGGTCAATCAGAGCTTTGAGAGCTCAGGGGAGGGGAAGGAAGAGAAAAGGCCGGGGAGGGGCCGGGGAGGCTTCCTGGGCAGGGAGAACAGGGGCATCACAGGAACTGGGGGCTGAGGCCCCAGGAGAGACTTAGACAAAGAGGGTAAAAACGTTTTGCCTCCACAGAGCTGGTGGTGAGCAGTAGGTGGGCAAGGCCCTGATCTTGGAATGGTTGGCACCTCCTGGAATGCTCAGGGGGACTTGGAAGTTTCCTTCCCATAGTCCTTCTGCCGGGGCAGCCTCTCTGCCTCCCCACTTCAGCAGCAGAGGCTGACCCCAGCCCACAAGACTAGTCCTGTCCTGTTGTCCTGACCCAGTTTCCAGCCAGAGCCCTCCACTCGCTGAGAAAGAAGTGGATTAGTCAGAACTTTTGGGGTGAAAACAAAGACACTGGGTGATCCAGGAAGACCAGATGGGTCTGGGTGTTACAGGCAGCATCCGTGCCGTCACACCCCACAGCCACATCTTCTGTAGATGAAATTCCTTCTCTCTGAAGTAAAGAAGCAAACTCAGTGTGTTCTGACTTGAAATGAAAAACAAATGGGTTGTTTTATCAGGGCAGTTCAGAGCGTGTTCAGGGAAAAGTGCAAGATGGATGTGGTCCTGTGTTGTTGTGTATTTTTTAAAATAAATTTATTTATTTGTTTGTTTTGTCTTTTTGGCTGCATTGGGTCTTGGTTGCTGCGCGCGGGCTTTCTCTAGTTGCGGCAAGCGGGGGCTACTCTTCCTTGCGGTGCGTGGGCTTCTCACCATCGTGGCTTCTCTTGTTGCGGAGCACGGGTTCCAGGCGCGCAGGCTTCAGTAGTTGTGGCTCGCGGGCTCTAGAGCGCAGCCTCAGTACTTGTGGCGCACGGGCTTGGTTGCTCTGTGGCATGTGGGATCTTCCCGGGCCAGGGACTGAACCCGTTTCCCCTGCATTGGCAGGCGGATTCTTAACCACTGTGCCACCAGGGAAGCCCCATGTATGTATTTTTTACTAAAGGGCATAGAGATGTGAGCTGAAGTTATGTATATTATCATTTGGGGCTTGGATCCTTCTCTCCCTCTATCAGAGACACAGAGAGCAGCTTAGAACACGTATTAAGTAAGAGCTGAAAAGGCAGCTGCTTTTGTGGAAGGAACGGCCCTGGAGCTGACTCTGCAGCTTGAACCCAGGGTCTGCCCCTAAGAGCTGCGAGCTCTTGGATGAGGTCCTCCACTTCCCTTATCTTCAGCTTCTGCCGCTGTTAGATAATTCTTCATATCTACCTTACAAGTGCTTCCACTCAAGGTGCTCAATTAATACTCAAGGTCACTTTCATTATTACTGGGGCCCTGGGGACTGATGAGAAGAGTGCAGGGGTGAGGAAGCTGGCCTCTGCGTGCCAGAGGGATCCTTCTGGGTCTCTTGACCTCTCTGCAGCCTCAAGTCACCATTCGCCCCAGGACACTGTCCCTCCCTTGAGGGGAGAGCTGTCTCGGCTTCCATCGTGTGAACCAGTCTTCCCCAGCACGCCCTGCCGGCTGGCAAGGCATCCTGCCCCTGCGGAGAAAGAGGGGCGAAGGAGGAAGAGAAGAGATTGTCCCCGGGGCGCGGGCGCCAGCGGGAATTCTCCCAGCGGCTGGGGAGGGAAGCCAGCAGACGGGAAATTCTCTCCCTCCCTGTGCTTCTCTGCTGCAGGCAGTAACAGCCTTGAAGGTGCTACACTGACTCCAGAGTAGAGCTCTGGGAGAAGAACACGCAGTCCCCGGACCAGGCACCCGGGTGGGGTGTTTGGGGTGTGTGTCCAGCCCCCTCTGAGGGCTGAACTGGAGGAGGATCGCATTTGAGACAAAGCGAATTAACACTAGATATTGACGTAGGTGTCAGGGACGGTTTCTGTTGTCCCTGTACAATCCACACATTTACTGTCTGCTCCAGGGGACTGTCACACCCTGGAGGTGAGTAGAGAAGGGGCACGTCGTCATTACAACAAAAAATACAGTAGAAACCAGGCACTTATGTCCTTTCTAGAAAAAAACTCAAAAGTGTGACTAGATGCGTAGATGAACAATGGATAGAGGACAATAGCCAACATTAACTGAATGCTTGTCGAGTGTCAGGTACTGTTCCAAACACAGCATTTTGTGTATATTAACTCGTTTGATCCTCACAAGGGTGTATGAAGGAGACAGTATTATTCCCCCCGTCTTACAAAGGAGGCACAAAATGGGTAATAACTCTCCCGGGGTCACGTGACGTTCACACCCAAGCTGTTGGGCTCCATTGCCAGTACTCTTTACTAGGCAGATGGATCCCTGATGGAAATCTCAGGAGGAGGAGACCTGATCCCTACTAAGAAGGGTAGTTTATATAGTTTACCTTCCTATGGTCTTTAATTGAAAACATTCAAATAAACAACTGGTGTGGTTCCAGATGACTTCTAGGCGGAGTGAAGACCAGGTAGAAGGAGCAAGGAGTCCAGGGGTCTGTCGGACGGAGGCAAGTTCTTCAGTCTCCGAGTCTGAGTTTCCTCGTCAGACAAGGGAAAAGGCCAGGGTACTTGTGAAGCCCAGCGTGGCAGAGAGTCTGACGGTGCCTGCATTTCCGGTGCGAGAGCTCCTTTTCAGCAGTGTCGGAGTTGGGTCGGTGGAAAACCAGGGAGGGCTGACTATGTATACGAGTGTGGAGAAGCCCACCCGCCACGAGGAATTACAGCTTCCTTCTCAAGCTGACTTAATGACTACAAATTATGGGACTGTGCCGCCTACTGCCTGGCACTGACCAGAGAAGACACAGAAGGGTGGCTGGATGAAATGAGGTGCCAGATGTTGTTGGTTATATACCCAGTGGCCATGGTCCTCTTCTTACCCTTTCCTCTCTGGACATGGCCTACTTCCCACTGCAGAGACCAAAAGTCCAGGTCCATCTTGTACCTGGGATGTGGACATGTCACCCAATCCTGGTCAAAGGGATCTGAGAAAAGCTCTGCTGAAAGCTGGGGAGGGTTCTGGAAAAGGATTTCTTCACTTGTAGAAAGACCAGCATGCTGGTGTTTGTATAGTGTCTGCATGTGATCCCTGGAATTGCTATAGCTAACTGTCAGAGGCGAAGGAAGATACTGATTCCAAGCTGAAGGTGGCAGAATGGAAAGATAGAAAGAACCTGAGCCCTCGGTGGTATCCCTGAGCTGCTGACTGAATCCTAAAACAGTATCTGGACCATGCGTTGTATGGGATAATTAACCCTCTGTGGTTTGGGCCATCTTTGGTTGGTCTTCTGTTCCTTGCAGAAGAAAGAATCATACTTAATACAAAGGAGAATGGAGCTGAGAGCCAGGAGCCCCTGGTCCTGGTCAGGACTCTGCTGCTAAATAAGTTGTGTGATTCTGGGCCAGTTACAAACCTCTCTGAGCCATAGGGTCTCAATTTATTTATTTTTATATTATACTGTTTTATTTTATTTCATTTTTTAATTTGTTTTGGACATGCATGAGGTACGTGGGATCTTAGTTCCCGGACCAGGGATCAAAGCCACGCCCCCTGCAGTGGCAGTGCTTAGTCTTAACCCCTGGACCACTTGGGGGAAGTCCCAGTTTATTGAAGAGGCAAGTAATCCCTGCCTTACCTCCTTCTCAGAACATTTGTGAGACCACATGAAACATTTTTAGCCCCACTTCCTACTTTGTTCTGAAGATATAGAATTGAATAAAATATGGTATGGATAAAAATGCATGAATAAATAAAATAAATGGGTAAAATGAATTGTAAAAGACAGATATGGGAACAAACTCCATGTTCCATGGACAGAAGAAAGGAGTTCAATGTGGCTGAGCAGAGAAGCTGAAGGGACCAGAGATAGAAGGTAAGAGGTAGACGAGGTAAGCACAGCCTCAGCTCCTACCTTTGAAAAATGATGGAGAGAATCATATGACCTCTTAAGTTCTCTTCCAATGCCAAGATTCTAGAAGCCAAATGGAGCTGTCACTAGATCTCTGCTAGATGTGAATGTCCCTGTACCACACGTCACATGGCATCATAGCAGTTTTCCTGCCCAACTACCCTCAGGGGCAGGGACTGTGTCTTACTCATCTCTGTATCCCCAGCAGCCAGTAACAAAAACTAATTGGCTAATAGAACAAGTTAATAAATGAATAAAAGACTCTGTCTTATAGATTCACTGAAATTCATTTTAAAGAATAAATGAAAGGAATGAAACATTTCCTAGCGTGTTATCCAGAATAATAAACCCACAGAGATTCATAATGAACTATTTTGCTATAGTATGTTTAACTAAACAGGATGCAACATCGTGTAACAGGATAACATACCATCCCCATTCTCAGAGGCAAGTGGCTAATCGTCCAATGAATATGTGAGGCACTTTCCAGCAAGAGAGTCGTCATGAACTTCCTTAAATACTATTTTTCCCAAAGATGAAATGAAAGGCTAAAATGTAAAACTCAAGATGTCTAATATGAAAAAAGCTACATGATGACTTGAAAAGTAGGCTGCTTACGTTTGAGTTTGTAGTGAGATTGTCAAAAACAAAACAACAAAACAAAACAAAACTGTGAGAACTGGAAGGATTTTCTTTTAGAAGAGGTGCGAGGGATACCATAAAAGACGTAGATGGTCTCTGAAAATAGATGGCTGTGTCTGCTTTCTAAGTAAACCTCACTGCATAGTCAAGGTGGGACTTATTTTTATCCATGTTCTTTTAAAAAAATGTGACACGTCTACCAAGGGCACGATAGATGATGACACTGTGTTAAAGCTAATACATTGTGGCTTCACAGCTTGGCCCCAGTAAAATCTCTTGCAGACTCAGAAGCTGGTGCTTGGAGACATCTTTCAAGATGACACAGCTGGGTTGCCAGGGTAACTCGCTGGATGAGGCTCTGCCTGGCTTTGGGAGAGGTTACATAAGACAAGACCAACAGGGAAGAGTTAAGGGATGTCCTGGAGTCAAGGGATGAAAAGAGTTCAGGATGAGGACATAGGACCTGGTGGGGACATTTGGCAGGGGATAGCGTTAGACACCTGGATCAGCCACGTAAATGGAAAAAATCTTAGAGTCCTGACTGATGAAGAATGCTCTGGGTAACTGAGGATTCCAGTTGATAGAGAATTCATATAATACATAAAAGCAAAGAAGATCATTTCCCTAAGAATCAGTCTCACCATTTCCTTTTAAGATTTCAAAGATATTGAAGAAGATGCCCTGTTATTTTGTGTAAATATATTTGTTTATATGGGTGCCTTTGTTAAGATAAAAGTTGAACTGAGTATGACAGAGACTTACCTGGTTTCAACACAACTGAGGATTATTTTTCTCTCATGGGAAGTCCAAGCTGGCCTGGCAGCTCTGCTCTGCAAGCCATCAAGGACTCAGTCCTCTCCTCTCCTGGTGCACCTTCCTAGGGTGTTGCTCTGATTCACAGGACCCCAGGTGGCTCCCCACAGCGTCGCATTGCAGCTAGTGGAAGGAGAAGAGAAGAGAAGAGATAGGGGAGTATACCCTTCCCATCAAGGACAAGACCCAGAAGTCGCATATATCACCTCAGCCATATCCAGAGCTTAGTCTCACGGCAACGCTTAGCCGCAAGGGACACTGGGAAAGTAGCCTTAATTTTGGATGGCCATATGCCCAGCTAAAAAGTCAATCATCCTGGAAGGAGGAAGACCAGATATTGGGAAAAGCTGGCAGTCTCTGTCCAGAGGGGACATTTTGGAGGCTCCTTTCTGTCATCAGCCTCTCTTCTAAGGTCAGGTGCGAGATGTGAAGCTATTTGAGCTTCTCTGTGGTTGAGATTTGAGGCCATGACAAGCAGAAGTGGACTCACTCTGTGTGTGCTTTGGTTTTACCAAAAGTGTGTGATGCCGTTACCCTATTCTGCCGCATGGGCTGGACCTCACTACCTCCCCAGGGCTTTGCTCTGTCTGATGCACCAGGGCTTGATGGAAACGTCATCCAAATGGAGTGTTAAATGTGGCCAGAAAGGTACCAACGATTAGTCACTCTGTATGCTGCAGGCAGTGGGGTTCATTTTTTAAACATGAGAAACTGTTGTCCATAATTTGCTAACACAAGAAGCCCCTGTCACCTCTACCCTTTTCCTGCGCCTGCTCCGCAAATCTTTATCCCCACTGGGGCGCCTCTGCAGGACGTTGTGCTGGACTAGTGGACCGTAATTAGTGCTTGTGTTTCTGTCCTTGTGTCAGTTTATTTGCCGGCTTGACTTGAATATCACGTGAACAGCAGGCCTCTGGTGGCAAACACCTAACAGTGGGTGAGAGATATTGAGACATAGGACCTGTAATCACATTCATTGTAAGATTTACTGATGCAGAATGACTGGTCTTTGTATTCCTTCCATCTATCCATTCATCCATCAGTCCATCCACCCATCCATCTAGTTATCCATCATCCATCCATCCATCCATCCATCCATTTATTCATTAAAATGCCCTACAAAAGTACCAAATTAGGAACTTCCCTGGCAGTCCAGCAGTTAAGACTCCTCCCTTCCAATGCAGGGGGCGCGGGTTCTATCGCTGGTCGGGGAACTAATATCCCGCACGCCGCACAGCACGGCCAAAAAAAAAAAAAGTACCAAATTAAGAGCTGGGGATACTGAAATGAACCAATAGCCATGGCTCCTATCCTCAGTGAGCTCAGTCAATGGGAGAGATTGTCAAGTAAACTGGTATTGATAATACAATGAGGTAAATAGGCTAGAAGCAGTGGAAAATGGGTAGTGCTTGGAAGAGGATCTTGGGGGTCGGGGGTGGTTTCCCAGAAGAAAAATACTGGAGCCACATCTTAACATACTGAGCTGGTTGGCAATGAAAAGAAGGAGCTCCTGACAGCAGCAAACATCTTCAGTCTCTCTCTTTTTTTTTTTTTTTTTTGTCTGAGATTTATTTCTCCCTAGTCCTAGGCCACAAAGCCAACATGCAAGGCAAGATCCTAGATACTTCTCAGCCACACTAAAAATACATACATAATCTAACGGAAACAAGCACACTAGCAAAATGTTCCCCTTCCTGCCCATTAGTCAGCCTGTTATCAGAACAGCCCTGTCAAGGACCCAAGAACATGACGTTGGGTTGCAACGTGTCATTGATGTGGCACTGGAAGCATCCGGGTGACAGGGCCTTGGCTCTCTGTCTCCACTGTGTGTTTCCAAGGAATCTTCCTCTGAACTCTAGCCAGGCAAGGGCCACAGCCCAAAGCCTGGGCTATGTTTGCTTTGATCCAGTAGTGCTCGTGTTGGCTTTTTCTCCCGAGGAACATGAAAGTCTTTGTTTCATAAAACAAGCAGTTGTGTCTCTTTTCTGGTCCTGATGGCAGTTTTCAGAAGAGAAAAGGGAAAGGGGGAGGGAGTTAATATTTACCGAGTTCCTACTATGCGTCCAGTAGATGCTATGAGAGAAACCGAGGCAATAGAACCCCCTTGGAAGCAATAATGAATAGTAACAATAGCAAGGACGAGTACAATAAGAATAGCAAACACTTACATAGCACTTACTATATGCCAGGCATTATTTTATGTATGTTCTGTATATTAATCCACGTAATTCCTACAACAGCCTTTTGTACTAGGTACCTTTACTGGCTCCATTTTACAGATGAGGCAACTGGGCACAAACAGAGAGTAGTAACGTGTCTACGGTCACACAAACAATGAACTGGCTAAGCTGTATACAGCCTTTAACTTTGGAACCCCCAGCTCTGGCTTTCACTGTGTGACACTGGACAAATTACATAACTCTCTCAGCCTCAGTTTCTTCATCTCAGTGATGGAGGTAGCAATGCTCGGTCATGTTCAATCATTATGTCGAGGGACCAAGCTTGTGTGGAGATAGAATGAAGGGTGACCGTGCCTGTAACAAATATACGGTGGAACGTTCATGTATGGCTGCTCTGGGGTTGGCTTTATCCAGGAAGTGGGGCGTGAACTGGACCAAAAAGTAGACTTTTTCAGGTTAGGATGAGGTTTGGAGGGTTATTCTAACGAGGACAGGGGTGGCTCCAACTGTGAAATGAGCCAGTTTTGAGCCCAGCATCTCCCCTTCCATTTCTCTGTGTCTTTTTCTCTCTCCCTACACTTATCTATCCGTCCTTGCCATCCCCTCATCCTAACCTGATCCCCAAATGCTTCTAATCAATTTATTTATACCAACATATCAGATTAGTGTGTACATCATGCTAAGAGATTTATATCAATAGATTAGCAGGAAACTGAGATTTCAGGCCCTGTAGAAGGAACCTTTTTTATGTGCTGGGATGCACAGCACATCACACAGGTGAGCATCACAGGCAAGATGTGGATCATCAGGGATGGGAATCTGCCAAACCTTACGCTTCACTCCAGAGGGGTGTGTGTGTGTGTGTGTGTGTGTGTGTGTGTGTGTGTGTGTGTTAGGGGCGAGAAAAGGGACGGGTGTTTTGAAAGTCTTTGCCTTCATTGACATTGGCTCCCTTCAGCAAAAAAAAATCTTGTTGCAATGCGGTTCTTTGCTGAGGCTGAAGCTCTCAACCCTGAGGAGGGAAGCAGAGGGTAGGAGGCCACAGAGGATGCCTGACACCCGTGTGATCCCTGTGGCTTGTGTGGGGGACTGATCAGCAAGGATCTCCCTTCTCAACGTGTCCCCAGTATAAAGGCCCCCTTCTCCCTCCACAGATATCCCATCAGTCCTTCATCAGAGGACCCCGAGGGACAGGTGAGTGTGAAGGTGGGACACAGAGCAGTAGTTCCTGTGGTTGGGAAAATCCAAGCAGACATTCAGTCCCACCAAACCTTACCGAATGGATCACCCCAAATATGCCAGAGTGACGACTCTACAGCCATTGCAAGGCCATCTGCAAGAGGCCAGGGAAGCCAAAGAAACGAAACGCACAGCTCCTAGCCTCAGGGGTATGCATTCTTGATTTCTGGGTGCCTGCTGGAGCCAACCCCTCCCTCTTCTGATTCAGTATAAGGGAGGTGAGATCAACATCTCTACTGTGAAAAAGCTCCAAGATGACTCTGAAATGCATCCCACTGGGTTTTCGTTTGTTTGTTTTTGTTTTTGTTTTTTTGCGGTACGCGGGCCTCTCACTGCTGTGGCCTCTCCCGTTGGGGAGCACAGGCTCCGGACGCGCAGGCCCAGTGGCCATGGCTCACGGGCCCAGCCGCTCCACGGTATGTGAGATCTTCCCGGACCGGGGCACAAACCCGTGTCCCCTGCATCGGCAGGCGGATTCTCAACCACTGCGCCCCCAGGGAAGCCCCCCACTGGGTTTTAATACAACCCCGATTGGGGACAGATGACTCTGGGTGACAGCAGTTGTTTCATTTCCCAGAAGGTGGGTTTTCCCATGCTACAGTTCATTCATCCACTCAGCAAAGAGTTCCCAAAGCCCTTCTCGAAGCCAGGCCCAGGCTCAGTCCTCAGTGCTGAGGACACAGGGGTGACTGAGACACTCAGTGCTGCATCGGGGGCCTACGGTCTCTTCCCCCCTGCCCCTCAGCACCCCACCTCCCCTTCCTTCCCTTTCCTCCCCAGGCCAATCCCCTTCTTTGTCCCCGCCCCCAAATCCACTACCTTCACTGTTTCCATCTTCCCCTCCCTTCTCTCGCTTTTGGGAGCTCAGCCTGTGCACGGCAGCATCCTTACCCTGTGATCCATCACAGTCTACCAATGGCCAGGAAGGCCAGCCTAAGTGGAACAAGAAAGAACATGACCATGTGACAGTACCTGCTGCAGGAGTGACCTCTCCAGTCTTCAACAGGAGGTTATTCAGTGAGTGCACAGAAAATATTAACTGAGGTAGAAAACAGGAATTGTAAAAACCAAATTGGTTGAAACCTAGAGTGAAATTCTTGGAAAGCGTTTGATGAATTGGACATTTGTCTACATTCCTCAGATCATTATGGCCAGATTCAGATGATGGCCACGGGATGGTAAACAAAAGCAGCCCGGGCAGCCGAGTGAAAACTGGGCTGAACGTTACCAGACCAGGGTTCTCGTTCCAGCCCGGCCACTGACCCCCCTGAGACTGGAGACCAGACAGACCTCGTCTCTGGGTTTGTTCCCTCATCATGAAAGGTGTCAGGACTAAATAACCTCTAAGGACTCTCCTTCTTGGGACAGTCACCCAGTGTTTCCTTTGGGTTGAACTCCCTTCTCGCTCATGGCAATGCCTAGGTGCCCCCCCCGCTCTGCCCCCCGCATGCAGAAGGCGGGGCCCCATGCAGGAGGATGCTCGGTTTTCCCCTGAGCAGGACAGAGCTGCTGGTCCACAGCTCATTGGCTCGCTTCACTTTCTATCCTGTTGCCCAGAAGCAAAGGATACATCTTTCCCCCACCAGTTATTCATTCATTCATTCCACCAAAACTTAAGTAGCACATGTCATTTAAATGGCTCTTTGTGGGGTGATCAAGACAAAAATCAATCCAACAAGATCCTGCCCCAAAAGAGCTCCCAGTCCCCGGGGTAAGGGAGAAACTGTTAACTCTATAAGGCAAAACACACTCAGTTCCCTTCAACAGGGAAGTCACAAAGGTTTGGAGAGTAGGGTGGGAGCTAGGAAACATGATGAGGAGAGGCTGTCGGAAGAGATTTCATGGTAGAGGTTGCATTAGAGCTGAACCAGGGTAGAATTTCCCCAGGGTTGTGCTGGGGTGGGTATTGCACCAAGCATTCCTTTCATGTGGGCAAAGCCCCCTGGGGCATAGCTGAGGCCACGAGAAGACTTGGTGACCTCTCTCACTACCTTTGCTTTTGTGGCAGCAGAGAAGGGGGCGTTGAAGCGGCGCTTCCTGCTGTCAGTCTTCCTAGTTGGGGGAAGCATTGGCTTAACAATGTTCAGCAAATTGCATATTCACAATGAATCCTGTTGGCAGATTTTGCCAGCCCTGGGCACCAGAGAGTTCCTCTGACAGCATAATTACCCCTCACTATGAGTTTGCCAGTTGTCATTTTCCCAAAAGCTTTGCTTAACAGTCAGCAGGGAAGCCAGGCTGATGGGCTCCACATGGCACTTCCTTTGGCTTTCTCATCCTGTCCTTCTTTTCCTCCAAACCCATGTCACTTTGTCCCTGCCTCACTTGCTCAGCTCCGGCCAGCACCCAAGGGGGCATTGACCCTCAGGACCAGGTCCAGAGCATTTTGCTTCCTAGCAGAACCCACCAGGAAGAGGCTCTCCGGGTGCTCACTTTGCCTGATGCCTCCCCATCAAGGCCATTCATATATTTGTATCTGGAAGCATGAAACATGTGGGCAGTTGTGAAGGACCATCTCATGGAAAAATGCAGACCTGCTTATCGGTGAAATAGAGGAACCAGGCGCTTTAGGGTCAGATAGGACTGGGTTCCAATCCTGAGTGAGCCTGTTTCTTCATCTGTAAAACAAGAATAACCTCACAGAAGAGTTGGGATTAAGTAAAAATGCCTAGCATAGCACTTGCATTTAGGAAGTTACCAGTACAGCTCAGTTTCTCCTTTTTCTTTTCAGAGGGAGGAGAGATTTTGTGTAACTTTGTTTATGCCCTCTTTATAGATTACTGAATACATACCAACTTCATCTTCCTTAAAGATATCCCATGATATCCTACCTTTCCTCAAAAGCCTCCTCTATCCATGCTATATCATTAAATGAAAAGAGCCAGTTGCAAAACACTATACGGAGAGAGATGTGTAGCATGATCCTGTTTTTGCAAAATGTACACATATCTCTCCTCACACCCCTCCTTCTTCATGGTGTTTACCTTCAAGAAGTGGGGCTGAGGGCTTCCCTGGTGGCGCAGTGGTTGAGAGTCCGCCAGCCGATGCGGGGGACACAGGTTCGTGCCCCGGTCCGGGAAGATCCCACATGCCGCGGAGCGGCTGGGCCCGTGAGCCATGGCCGCTGAGCCTGCGCGTCCGGAGCCTGTGCTCCGCGATGGGAGAGGCCACAACAGTGAGAGGCCCCGCGTACTGCCAAAAAAAAAAAAAGAAGAAGAAGTGGGGCTGGTGAAAGTGGGCCCTTCACTCCTTACTTTATATGCTTTTTTATGGCCTGAAAGTTTTCACAACACACATGTATTTCTTTTCATTTTAAACTAATCTTCAAAACAGCAACATAAGCCCTTCTAAGGGGTCCCTTTGCGCACTGGAAAAAGTACCGATTCCATTTCCTTGCACTGGACCCATGTCTCAGTTACTTGGCTATGAGTAACCAAAAAAACAGAGGCTTAAATAGGCAAGAGTTTATTTTTCTCACATAAAAAAATATATATATATATCTCTGGGATTTTCTTGGCCTTGCCCTCATGGATGCAAGCTGAGTGCTGCCGTTCCAGGCATCACATCACTATTCAGATCTGCCAGAGAAAGGGAAAGGGTACCAGCTGCTTCAGTCCTTTTTTATCAGGAAATCGAAAGATTTCCAAGAAGTGCCTCCTACCCACCCAGCTTTAACAGACTTACCCTTCTGTCTCTTTGGCCTAAACTCTATCACATGGCGATGACGGTCATGATGATAAAGCAAGGAACAGGATTGTCGTGATTAGTTTTAGTCCAGTCGTCATCCAGTGCCTCAGGCTGGGAACACTGATGCTTTGAACAAAAGCCAAGTTAACAAAAACCCTGGGAAGGGAGAGTAGGAGGTGACTTAGACTATCTGCTGAAGGGCCCAATAACCTTCCTTTCTCACAGCATTGGTCCATGCACCAGCCAACACAGGCAGCTTAGAGCCATCAAACAAGCTTCAACGTTGCACCTCCAGCCCTGCACTCAAGGTGTTCTCTTGGCCTATGACACGCTCCCTTGGGAGGTCCTGGTGAAGGGAACAAGGCACTCACATACTGTGAACATCATCACAGAATGAAATCCAGCAGCTACACACTGATTCTTGACTCCGGGTGGCCCTGCAGCCAGCCCTGTGGCTCCTGTCGGGCTCTCATGGTTAATTGATGAACTCCAATTTATTTATTGTGAAATGTTATGAAATGACATAGTGTAGCCTTGCCCCATCAACACTGCTAGCTCCCTGGACCCTCTCTGCGGCATTGTCCCACAAAGATGGGGAAGCACAGAGGGAACATCTCCAAACACCCCATGCTGATGAGTAGTGCAGTGCGAGGTGGCATGAGCTGATGGAGCGAAGCGAATTTGCTTTCTAAATGCACCCTTGGCCAAGGTGAGCTCCGTGTAGACCCTGGATTGGATGACCGTTACTTGTGTGTATGTCTCAACTTCCTTGCTTGACTGCAGCTCCCAGAAGTCAGGAGCTAGTTGAACATCCTTAGAAAAGTTAACTGGTCCGTCAGGTTGGTTGGAGGAGTCTCCCTGCTTTGTATTATCAGGGCCCCAGAGTCCATTCTGGCCAGGAGCAGGGCTTCAGAGCTATGACACGGTCCCCGAGGGAGTGAGGTCCTTGGAACTCAACAGCAGGGGGTCTTCCAATGGATGGTGGCAGGAGGGTGGATTCATTACCCATGCTTCTACCTCATTCACTGTGGAATGGGACACTTCTCTGAGAAGAATGGAGACTTGGAATAACACAGAGAGCAGCATCTTTTGACACCCAGCTGTCCCCTGGGGCTCCCCCTCCGAGTAGAAAAGGGTAGTTTTCAGGAACACTAAGAAATAGCCATCGACCTGACTGTTCTTTAGCTCCACCCCAGTCTTTAAGTTTATTGCCTCCTGGTGAATTTGATCTCACAGTTGTTAGAGGAGCTCTCAGGCACCCTCCTGGGCAACCCCCCTGTTCATCATACCAAAGAGGAAACGGGGGCTCAGAGGGAAGGGACTTAACGAGGAGATCTTGAATCCCGTGCTCTGCCCATTGTACCTTGCAGCCTCCTATCCCTGCTCTCAAACCAACTTCCTGGCTTCTAGAATCCATGCAGTTCATTTAGAAAGAGGGGACATAGCAGCAGTGCTCCAGCCTCGTGGTAAGCGGGACCCTGTCATGCTGAGGAGCTGCCGAGCACCGGGAGATGACTGCACCACTCAGCAGCGGAGCTGTGCTAAGGGGACAGTGAGCAGAAGCCCGAGGATGATGTTTCCATGGCAACCGCCTTTCATCCTCGGCTTGCCGGGGTTGGGCATTCTGGAGTCGAGCAGGGCTGAATTATCGCCCCATCATGTAATATTTTTTTCAGTTTTGAAAATGCCTTTGTCTACACACACACACACACGTGCACACACACACATCTGCACCTCTTTCCTCTACCTTTGCTCTGGGAAGGAAAAGCTTGGTTCTCAGTGGCACATTTCAAGTATGGATGTAGCTTCCCAGCACCAGAGAGCATTCAGCAACCTGGGGAAGAGATGTGGGGAGTGGGGGATGAGAGAAGTGTGAGGGGGACCAGCTATTGTCACGGTACCTAGCGATCAGAGTTTGGTGGTCATTGTTGCAGTCGCTGTTCAAGATTGTCGTCACCTGGTGTATCGGTCTCCTACTGTTGTGACAGCAAGTTACTACAAACTGAGTGGCTTAAAACAATGCAGATTTATAATCTTACAGTTCTGGAGGTCAGAAGTCTGACATGGGTTTCACTAGTCTAAAATCAGAGTGTCTGCGAGGCTGTGTTTCTCCTGGAGGCTCTGGGAGAGAATCCTCTTCTTTGGTTTTTCTCCCTGCTAGGGGCTGTCTATATTCCTTGACTCACGGTCCTTCCTCCCTCTTCAAATCCAGAAGTGAAACATCTTCAAATCTCTGTCTGCTTTTGCTTATGTTCTCACATCTGCTTCTCTGACTCTTTTAAGGACCCTTGTGATTATATTAGGTCCATCCAATAATCCAGAAATAGTCTTCCCATTGCAAAATTCTTAACTTAATCATGTCTGCAAAGTCGCTTTCTCCATGTTTGTATAACATATTCACAGATTTCAAGAATTGGAGTATAGACATCTTTGGGGGAGGTATTATTCTGCCGACTACATCCAGGCTCTGTGAATGTGGGTTTCAATAAGAGTGATCTTTCCCACGTATAGAGTACCTAATCTGTGATAAGCATACCGCGAAACGTTTATGCATAGTATCTCATTTAATCCTCAGTAAAGCTCCACAAAGGTGGTGTAATTTTCCTAATTTACAAATGGGGAAGTGGGAGGTAAGAAACTCAGTGATACATGTAAGCACATGTCTGGAACTTAGTCGTCTTGTATACTTGTAATTTTTTTTTCTTTTTGGCCACACTGTGCAGCATGTGGGATCTTAGTTCCCTGACCAGGGATTGAACCTGCGGCCCCTGCATTGGAAGCGTGGAGTCTTAACCACTGAACCACCAGGGAAGTCCCTGTATAACTGTTACTTCATACTTATTGAACAGCTCCCCGTTGCCCCCTCCCCCAACCCTGGCAACCACCATTCTACCTTCTGCTTCTATGAGTTTGACTATTTTAGATACCTCGTATCAGTGGGATCATTTAGTACATGTTCTTTTACTACTGACTTCTTTCACTTAGCATAATGTCTTCCAGGTCCATCCATGTTGCTGCATATGACAGGATTTCTGTCTTTTTGTAAGGCTGAATAATATCCCATTGTTTGTATATACCACATTTTCTTTATCCATTCATCTGTCAGTAGACGTCTGAGTTTCATGTTTCAATTTTTAGAAGGAGACATTTTAGGAAGTATAATGCATATTTCACATAAATAAATAAAATGTGAAAGTTCAAACTCAGCAGCCCCTGAGCCTGCTGAGGGCACAGGTATTCTCTACTCTTAAGTGTACACTGGAGGAAAATCTGAGTCTCAGACCTCAACATGCCCAATCAGGTTGATTTTCTCATATCTGCCTTTTTAGAAAAGGTAGGAAGTAGAGTAGCCCGGTCACGAACAATATTAGAACGTCTTGTCCCGACTCCCATCTGGTGCTCCTTTTATTTCACCAGCTGCATTTTCCCACCTGAAAAATGAGGGTGACTCATTCATTCACTGAGTAAAGATTTATTGGGCACCTGCTATGACCAGGAACTGTACTAGACACCAGGGATTCAAAGACGAGTTCATGTCAGTCTTAACAAAAAATTAAAATTAGATGGAGCTTAGACTCTTGAAGAACCCAGGGATGTTACTGGGCTATTCTAGCACGCGGTTGGCGCCATGTTGGAGTCCTGTTTGGGGTGTTAAGAAGACGTGGAGGAAGGGCACCCCACCTAGCTCGAGTTCAAGCTTCCTATGGGAGCTGAGTACTGGAAGTTCTGTAGGAAAATTCCAGCGGGTATGAAGGCATCAGAATGGAAGCTTTCCATGTAATGGGAGAAGCATGGAGGCAACAAACCACCAGCCAGACATTGGGAGGCACACTGGGAAGTACAAGAGTATATTTTACCAGAGCAGAAAGTGTTGATCAGCCAGGGAGGGTACCACTGTATGAATGGGATAAACCCTGGAGAGGTGAACAGGCCCCTTTTTGAGTAGTTGGCTCTGGCAGCAGTGTGGACAATGGGTTGGCAAAATGAGAGGGCCAGACTGGAGGCTACAAGGCCAGCAGCCACTGGCCAGGTGACCCAGGTGAGAGGTGGGTGGGGCCTGTCTCCTCCCTCGGGGAAAGTCAGCTGAGCTCCCAGGGGATTACCCTGCATGGAAGGTTTTCAGGATGGAGGACTGTCTCTGGTTTTGGCCTGGGATCCCTCACCCACAGATCAATCCTGTAATTAAAACCAAGGGGCCACCAAAAGAGTGCAGTCATCTCTGCTCTCCTGGAAAAGTGGGCGGGTAGGTGAGTAATATGCTAGTCATGATATTATCTTTTGAGGCAAAGATTTTCTCGCCCACCATTGTCTTTTATCTAGTGCCATTACAAATAGATTCCAAGCCTCAGAAATCAAAGAGAGTGTATAGTAAACAATAGCAAAGGTCATACAATGTTTCCTTGCTTGTGTTATAAAGAAGCACAGAGAGTAACTTCCGATAAATTCAGGAAAAAAGAAGAGTGAAATCTCTCAATTTAAACTCACTGGGGAAGGCTCATTTGAATTTTACGTGGTCCCTAAGAAATGGAATTATAATCCTCTCACATCTAAGCATAAGAAAAGTGTCAGGGAGTATTTGTGTAATCAGATGCCAATGAGTAGAACAAGGCAAGTGAATATGAACATATAATAGACTGGGTTACATAATGGTGAGTCATAAGCCGTCTGGTCATTTTCATATACAGGAATGAACTTGATGAAGGATAGCTTTCTTAAAACAATATCCAGCATCTCAACTAATAGGGAATCTCACTTCCCAGGTAGCCCTATAAAAACCAGCAGTTTCTGGGGAGGCTACTGATTCCTAGGTTGGATTCTTCTGGACAGCTGGGAAGCCTGGGGGGAGTCACAGTGCAAGAGGGTAATCGGAACAGGTGAAGTCTTCATGCAGTCTCCTCACTTCTTCTGGGACCCTTTCTTGCCTCCCCCTTCCCCCCACCCATGACAGAAGTCAAACCCAGAGGCATCACAGACCATCAGCCTCTTCCAGCTCATCTCTTAATCCAGCACCAATCTCACCTCTAAACATAGATAAAAAAACTTCCATGAATCCTAGTCAGCAATATTTAATGCATATTAAAACAATCATTCACCACTAAGCTCTTTCTTCCCCCAGGAGTTTAAGGATAGTTTGGCCTTAGAAAAAACTATAAATACTTTATAATTATACCATTTTTTAAAAAAAAAACATATAATTATTTGGATAGATTCACTTACAAACAACATCATCTAAAAGAAAAAAATAATAACTGAAGGAAATACTTCCATTTGAGGAAGGTTCACTGTCATAAACCTACATTGGTATCATCATCTTTAATAATAAACAGTTATTAAAGTCAAGACTGAGGAAGAGACACTCATGATCTTTGACTACTGTTTTATTTTTGTTATGGAAATCCTCCTCCATCCAGTAAGACAGGAAATCAGCACTAGTATCATAAATTAAGAGACACATTTATCATTATTGAGGGACCATGGCCCCCCCCAAAATCCATGAGAATCAACAGAAAAATGTATATTAATAATGATTAATTTTAAACTAACTTAGACTAGATCTACGTTATAAATGTAGTCATTATATTTATAACTTTCCTATATACCATCAATAATTAATCGAAAACCTATTATTGATAGAAAAAGATAACACTTCTAATAGCAATAAAATAAAATACCTAGTGGCAACCTTTAGAAAAAAAGTGTGGGACTTGTATGAGGAGGGACATAAAAAAGAGTTAAGTAAATGGAGTTAAGTAAATTGTTTAAATGAAATAATAAGGAAATAGAAGTGGATGTTAATTGCCTGGATGAAGGGGTGATTTCTAAAAGTAAAAGTAATGGAAAATATCTGTTAGAAAATATCTGTTAGATTCATAGTTTGACTATATACAAATTAAAGATAGTGTAGCTCCAAAAACACCACAGGCCAAATTAAAGGCCAAGAACCAACTTATTTAATTTAAACAATCAGCTCTTTAATTTATCTGGAATTTATTTAGTGTCTGATGGAGGGAGAGGATCTGAATTTCTTTTCTGCTCTCTCCCCACAAAATACCAAAACCAACAAATGACCCAGCGGTCTTTAGTCTGTGATGGCGTCTGATCACATGCTACTTTCTTATGTAGGCGAGGGGTTGTTTCTGACTTAATTGTGCCATTTTTCTGTGGTGGGCACCAGTACCATACTGTTTTAAGTACTAAGGAAACTAAGGAAATAGAAGTGGCTGTTAATTGCCTGGATGAGGGGGTGATTTCTAAAAGTAAAAGTAGTGGAAAATATCTGTTAGATTCGTAGTTTGACTATATACAGATTAAAAGTAGTGTAGATCCAAAAACACCACAGGCCAAATTAAAGGCCAAGAACCAACTGGAATTCTGCTGTAGAAACACCTTGTGCTGAGTTACCATAAGGACTAAAGGAGCTGATCAAAAATACCGATTTCTGCAAGGCAACTCTTAAGAAAGGAAGCGCTCAAGTCTCCCAGACTTGTTTCTGGGCTAAGGCCACGGTTGATTTAGCTGATACGTTGGCACACCCAGTGCTTTGGGGAAGCCAAGGCTGTTTGTGGACGGATACCTCCAGTGTGTGGTTATCAACTGGTCTGTAGCTTGCTAACTGGGTAAACTTGGATGAGTCCCTGTGCCTCCCCTGTGCCTTTTGCCTCCTGTGGAAAATGACAAATGTGGTAGGCAAAATAATGCCCCCCAAAGATGTCCGCACCCTAATCCCTAGAGCCTGTGAATACGCTACGTTATGTGGTACAGGAGAATTAAAGTAGTAGATGGAACTAAGGTTACTAATCAGCTGACCTTAAAATAGGGGGATAATCCTGGATCATCCAGGTGGGCCCAATGGAATCACAAGGGGTCCTCAGAAGTAGAAGAGGGAAGCCGAAGAGGAGATCATAGACGTGATATAGGGATTCCACCTCCCATTGCTGGCTTTGAAGATGGAGGAAGGGGCCCCAAGCCAAGGAATGTGGGCAACCTCTAGAAGAAAAAAAAAACATCAAGAGAATGGATTATCCCCTAGAGCTTCCAGGAGGGAATGCAGCTCTGCCAACACCTGGATATTAGCCCAGGGAGACCCACGTCACACTTCTGGCCTCCAGAAGTGTAAGATAACATATTTGCATCGTTTTAGGACTACACGTTTGAGGTATTTGTTACAGCACCAGTAGGAAACCAATGCAACAGATAACACTCAAATGTATAATTAAGATATTTTCAATGAAAGCACCTGTGTGAAATGCTGCTATGGTGATCGGCATCTGGGCGCTCAGCTGAAGCTACCCTGGTTACCGTAACAGTGGCAGCTGTCATGAGACGCAGTACTGGTAACCAGATTTCCTGAGAAGTCTTGAACTCCTTGACTTATAAACGTGAAGCCCTTTTTTCCCCTTATAATCCCACATAGCAACCATGCTACTCTGTCCTCTAGTAGTTGCTCTGACAGCGTCTTGGCAAGATTCCCTAGGTTTGCAGTCACTTTCCGTTATTAGAACAGACTCATTTCAGGTATTTGGGACTCAGTCCTATTCATTTAAAAAAAATTCCATCTCCATCTCGAGTCTGGATCTCCTTCCTCCTCCTCCGCTTCTCCACAGCGTAGGCTGACTTGTCTGTGGCTGCAGCTTCTAGTGAGGGGGGCGGGAATTTTCAATGATCAGCTCTTGGCAAAGCACTCCTCCTGCCTTTACGACTAACGAACTAGCTCCTCCGCCTCGTCAGTACATTAGGGTGGGAGGAAACAGAGAAAAGGTAGTCCCCTCCTTACTGCACCTGGCAGGTTACAGTCCTCTCCTGGGCTGATCTGATCTAGCCCATTGATTGACCCAGGCTCCTTGAAGGATGGCCATGACTCCAGTCGGCTTCCCCAACAAGAACGGAGCTTATGACTATGCCGTGCGGTGCCCCTAAGCATTGGTTGCCCCTTGGGAGTCATGGATTTCATGCTGCTTTCCTGTGGGGACTCAGGTCGTACTCCCCCTCAGCCACCGCAGGCCAGCTGTCACGCTAGTGGGCACGTGCCAGATCCATTGTCCAACCCCCCCAGGAACTAAGAACTGGAGAAGGGGGACCGGAGTGGGGAGCATGCAGCCTAGGCGTTCTCTACCACATCACGTGTCTGCAGTGCTCCCCAGTCAGAAGCACAGGGGCCACTAAGGAACCGCCTGCACGGCCCTCACCCAGGGAACAAGATGCACGGAAACCACTGTTCTTTTGTATTAATTCCCTTGGAACCACCCACTTTTTAATTTTAATTCAATTAATTTGTGAGTTTTTTTTTGAAACAGAAACTGCTTTATTTTTTTATCAACTTTTTTATTGAAGTGTAGTTGATTTACCATGTTGTGTTAATTTCTGCTTTACAGAAAAGGGATTCAGTTATACATACATATATATATATATATATATATACATTCTGTTTTAAAATATTCTTTTCCATTATGGCTTATCACAGGATATTGAATATAGTTCTCTGTGCCATATAGCAGGACCTTGTTGTTGATCCATCCTAGATATAAAACTTACATCTGCTGCCCCCAGCCTCCCACTCCATCCCTCCCACAATCCCCTCTCCCTTGACAACCACCAGTCTGTTCTCCATGTCCATGATTCTGTTTCGGTTTCATAGATAGATTCATTTGTGTCATATTTTAGATTCCACATATAAGTGACATCACGTGGTGTTTGTCTTTCTCTGTCTGACTGACTTCACTTAGTATAATGATATCTAGGTCCATCCATGTTGCTGCAAATGGCATTGTTTCATTCTTTTCTATAGAGTCACCCACTTTGATGGAGAGGAGGGGAAGCATGGGAGGAAAGGAAAGGGATCAGACTCTCAGCTGACCTGGGAGACCGTGGTTGGATGCAGGACTGGTTCTTGGATTAGCACCTTCTCATACACCCCTATCAGCGTATGGCTGACCCCAACAGCCAGCAGCTCTCTGAAGTTAGAATGAGGAGTGCTTAGCGCCTTTGATTCCCAGTTTGGGGCATTGGCCACAGTTCCAGGACACCAGGAAAAATCTGTCACTGGCTAGAAGCTTCACTGGATTCTCGGAAGAAGCACCGGGAAGATTCATTAATGTATTCACATGATGAAGAACTACAGCACTCTTAAGCCAGCCCCACTTCCGACTGAGTCTGACCCTTGCCAGGGCCTGCTGGGTGCAACATCCCTGCCACAGAGACTCGGGATGGGGGTAAGCTCCAAGCAGCAATAAATCAATAAAGGGTTATTTGGCCCAAGGCCTACTGTTCCTAGCCTATCCCAGCAACTCCACCCTCATTTTAACAACACTGCATCCAAACAGCTTCATGGCCAGAGTTCAAACCCAGGTCCACGTGACTCCAGACTTGGCTCCCTTCTACTACGCCACTGCTGTGAAGGTGCCTTGGTGTTACTTGAGGAGATTAGGGGAGCATACCTCAGACATATTTACAGGCAGACAAGACTGTAATTGCTTCCAGGGCTCATTCAGTTATTCATTCTCTCAATGAGGCACCTATCTCATGCCCTGCTCTGTGCTTTGAGGGATACAAAGAGAGACAAGAAATGACCTTTTCCCCAAAACAGATACCTACCTGTAAAATAAGATGCACTAGGATAGGAACCCTAAGAGAAGTATAAATAAAAGGTTAAGAAAGCACACATCCGGGATAGAGATTATAGCCTGAGTCAGCAAAGGTACAAGAGTGTGAGCTGAGGGCAGCCCTGCATCTTCTCTCTGTCTCTATATTCGTCTGAGTCTAGTACGGTGTCTGACACATTGGATATCTAACATTTGTTCAATTAACCTAGCATTGGAGGCATATGAAGAATTTGAATAAAACAAATAATTCAGTACGTCTAGGGTACAGCATAGAGAGGAGAGAGCGTGTGATGAGAGATCAGTACCCCATTTTGAAGGCCTTGGAATGCCATGCTTGGGAGTCAACACTGTTTTCCTCTGGGCAAGAAGGGGCAGGAAAGATGTTTAAAGAGATCCGAGAGGCTGTGAAATGTGTGTTATAGAAAACAGTGCCCTTGGGTGGTGATTAAAGGCAGGAGGTCTGGGAAAGTAGTTTTGTTCAAGGGAGAGAAGAGATTTGTGACGGCTGCAGTAATCTGTGTTCGGATGTGGGTATCAGTTTTTTGGAACATCTTTTAAACGGTGTTATCGACTGAAAGAAAAACGCACAACGTAAGAGTTGTGAGTTATGTTTTCTTCTTCAGCGTCTTGCCAAGGACTGTAATCCAGGAGACAGCCTCTCAGTAGCTCTGAGAAACTGCTCCAAAGAGGTAGGGAAGGAGCCAGTATATATATATATATATATATATATGAATTGTTTTGGTTAGGAAATCCATGTAGTCAAGTGTACATCTTGATAAAAGATGCATGCTGATCACAAAAACATGTCTCAAGTTAATGATTCCAGTGCTTTTCTATATATGGGAAGATGCAAGAATCTGGGGTCATTGAAATTCTTTCAGAGAGATACATCAAACTATCTATGGGCCCTTTTTCCAAAGCACAGAGAGCTCCTTCCGTCCTATTTTTTCCATCCTGAACTCCCCTCAGGGCACACTGTTCCTGGGTTGTGACTTAACCCTTTGTAGACCTGGGTGATGAGCGACACTCTTTGTTCCTTTTTTGTTCACAGTGTTAAAAGAGAAATTCACAGTCCCACAGCCCTGGAACAGGCTACCCACCTCTGGGGTGCGAGGGAGGTTACTCCATAATATCCAAAGTCCTTGAGTTTAGAAGGTCAGGGAAGGCCCTGGACCCTGAGCTGGATGTGAAACTCAGCCTGCTGCCCGGTCTGTAGCCCCATCAGTGGCTCAGGAGTCAGCTCTCTGCCGCCCGCCCCAGGCCTAGAGGACTCGACCCTTCTCTCTGGGTCCTCATGCTGCCCTCCTCCACAGACACGGAGCCTCAGCTCCATCTTGTCTGAACTTCAAAACTCCTGGCTCCCTCTGGACAAGGGGAATGGCTGCCTTCCACGCGGAGCTGAGAGCCAGGCAAGGCTTCAGAGCGCCGGTCCTTCCCCTGTCCCTGCATTTCTCTGGGGTATCAGCCCACCTGGCCCCTCTCCCAGGCATCCAGCCTGAGGCTCCGGAGCTGCCCCCTCCCCTCAGTCTCCACCCTCCCCCAGGCTGGGTTTTCAGACTGTTCTTAGGTCCCATGATGATCAGGGCGATTTAGTGACAGGCTCAGAGCCAGACAGATCTAGGATCCAATCCCAGAGCTTCAGCTACCAGGCCCTGGGCAGGTCACCAAACCCTCGGCTCTGTCCCTGTTATATGGGGCGACATCACCCACCTCCAGGGTCAATGAGAAGATGCAATGAGACGCTTACATAAAGCATCTGCCCTAGGAGGTGGGCTCAAACTAGCAACCCTTCTCCTCTTGTCTCTGAAAAGGCCTCCTGGGTCACCCCTGCTGAGATCTAGGCTGGGGCAGTTCTCCAGAGAAAGACATATTTATTCCCAGGGCAGGATTCTCTAAATTCCTTCCTTATGTATGCCCTTCCAAGTCCAGCAGTATTGACTTACCTGGTAGTGGATTACAGCTACCCCTGGGAATTCCAACCCAGAGTCTCTCTTGGGGTTGTTCCGAGAGCTCAGTGCCTCCACTCCAAGCTTCGAGGCCTGGAGCTCTGTGAGAAAGGGAGCTGTCTGTTCACGCTCCAGGAGCCTGATCCGTTGGGCGGGCATAAATAAGCACAAATGGATGCTCTTAGTTCTTGGATAGGAAGATGCAGTATTGCAGAGATGCCAGCTTTCCCTAAATGAATGTAGCAGCTCAAAGCAACCCCAATCAAAATCTCATTGGGTTTTGCTTTGTTTGGTTGTTTTGAAACTTGACCTAATTATTTTGAAGTTCCTCTGGAAGAATATATTTTCAAAATAATCCCAAATAGAAGAGTAAAGGGAATGATTGCCACATATTAAAATTTATTATAAGCTTGCAAATAATTCAGGCAGGATGCTGTTGACAGAGGAATAGATTGCCTGACAGCCAAAGAAACAGAATAATAAGTGCAAACATATGCCCCAGGATATGGGGAAAATGTGGCATTTCAAACAGGGAAAAACGGACTGTTCATTAACTCATACAGTCTACTCATTACATTCACAAATGTGACTGTTCAAGGGGAACTGAGAGAGAGAAAGAGAGAATTAGAAAAAAATGTGAAGGAATAGTTTAAACCTTAGTGTGGGGAAGGCCTTTCAAAGTATGACCCCCAAGGGACTTCCCTGGCGGTCCAGTGGTTAAGCCTCTGTACTTCCACTGCAGGGGGCACGGGTTCAATCCCTGGTCAGGGAACATCCCACATGCAGCGCAGCCAAAAAAAAAAAAAAAGTATGACCCCCCAAACCAGAAACCATTTAGAAAAGTACTGATGGATTTGACTACCTAAAAATGAAAGCTTCTGTGTAGAAAAAAAAAGAAAATTATAACCACACTTACTTACGATTTTCTCAAAGGAAATACAAAAGATATTTAAACTTACCAGGAATCAGAGAAATGCACAAATGCTTAGATAATAATGTGATATCATTTTTCTTCTACTAAAAGAGGAGAGATGAAGGAGAAAGCTCATATCCGGTGCTGACAAAGATGCAGGACAAATTAACACTTCGGTTAACTGTTGGAGTGTCTTTTGGCAATATGCGTCAAAATTAAAATTTGTGTACTCTTAACACCAGCCATCTATTTTAGGAGGTAACCTGATCAATTTTATGAATAAAAAAAATTCACTAAGGTTTTGATGACAGTGACGTTTTAAACAATTGTCCAAGAGTTAAGATTTGATTAAAGAAAATTACAAAACATATTGACAATGAAAAAGAGGGTCATACATTTAAAGCCACTGGCATGAAAAGATTCTTATGGCATATCCCTTAGTAAATAAACCTAGTTTGAAATTGCAAAAATACGTGGTTATGTGTGTATGTGCGTGTGTGTGCAGAACCGTACATAGACATAAACAATGTCTAGAATGAAGAAGAGGCTTTTTGTGGGTCTGATTCACTGCTCTATCTCCAAAGCATGAAACATAGTCAGTGTTCAATAAATACTTGTTGAGTCAGTGAATGAACTGTTAATAACGGCTCTCTCTGAGTGGCAGAGTTTTGGATAATTATTCCTTAATTGCTATGTTTTAAATTTTTCTTTATAAATATGTTTTTTCTTTATAGTCAGGAAACAAATTGCTATTTTCATTGAATGAAAATAAAAGTGCTTTTCTAAAAACATCAACAATGCATCTCCTTCAGTTATACATCGAGCACAGCAATCTATGGAGAATTATAAAAGAAATGTGGACTAGAGCTTGTAAGAAGTTCCTCTTGGTTAACTTCATATAAAGTTACAACAGAACTGTATATGACAGATGTGGTGGAGGGCTTCACCCATTAAGTAGATCAAGAGCTGTTGATTGAATATCCACTGTACTGCAGGCGCTAGGGACACATAAATGAGTCAGGCACAGCCCTTCTCTGGAGGACCTCACAGCAGAGTTGGAGCAGGTGTATATAACAGATCGTGACAATGATGAGTGTCTGGTACACATTGATACTGGCAGGGCTCCGTCATCCCTCAGAGGGTAAGCTTAGGTGGGGAGAGTGTGGGCTCTGGGCTTGAAAGGAAAGAGCAGTCTGGGAAGACAGCTCAGAGGAGGTGACCCTTGAGCTGAGTGACAAAGGCCTAATGGGAAGCAGCAAGGAGTGAGAGAGAAAAGGGATACTCCTGGCAGTGAGAGACAAATTCGAAAGAACGCTTTGGGAGGAATTTCCAGTGGATCATACAGGCATGGAGTGCCCAAGGGGTGGGCTGGTAAATGAGGCTGGAGAGATTTGTAGGACCCAGGTCCAGAAGGGTCTGTGTGACTGAGCTAAGTGGGGTGACTTTGTTCCTGGGGCTGTGGGAGCCTGTGGTGGCGAGGACATCAAAAAAGCTTTCAGTAGAGACCTGAAAGGGTTAGATTTGCTTATAGATTAGCTCGTTCCAACAGCAGGGCGGAGGCAAGACTCAGGGCCGGCTTCATGGGTGTGCGGCCAGCCCAGCGGCTCAGGACTACATGCTCAGAAGGGCCTGCGCTTGGTTTAATGCTTAATCGTTGTTGAGCAAGGGGCCAGCATTTTCACTGTTCTCTGGGTCCCACAAATTATGTAAAAGGTCCTGCCAAAACCAGAGGCCAGCTTTGTGTTGCGGTGAAACAGAGGAGAAGGCAGTCCAGGCTTCTGTCTCTCCCTCCCGCAGCCGTTGTATTTAAGGGTCTTGTTAACACAGTGTACATGGCAGGAGCAACAAATAAAATGACAGTGAGTGGTCTTGCCTGGGAAGATGCCCTGCAGCGCAGAAGTGGGAGAACTGAGTCCAAGGCACACACTTACTGTGGCCGCCCTTCTCCTGTCCCTACAGCCTCATTTCACGTCTGTGTGGAAATTGGGATCAGCCTAGCAAGGATGAGGTTCTCAGTAGGAGCTGGGAGAGGAGAGAAGACAGATATTTTTGTGTATTTTTTTGGGGGGGAGCACAACTACCAAAGAAGAGAAAACTTGTCACCTCCCTGCTCTCCCGTCACTTAGCTCCCACCCCCTACCTTCCCATCTCCCGCAACCCGTGCTTCCCTGCTGCTCCCATGTTGTGCTGGGGTCCTGCTGCAGGGAATGAGTCCCAAAGGCAGCGCGCTGGTGGGCAGCTGGGCCTGAGTGGGTGGGAAGCTCACCACCCCCATCCCCAGCTCCTTTAAACACACACACGCACACGCACACACGCACATGGCTCTGGGAACATGAGGGTTTGTTTTTGTCACCATGAGGGTTTCCTTCCACACATCTCAGCGTGCATCAGCAGCTTACCAACAGGCCGTTGGGCAGAGCTGGGAATTAAATGCCTCTCTGGCTGCTGCAACCGCAGGTACCCCAGTGGGAGGAGAAATGTCCTGGGGAGGGACTTCAGCTGAGGGCAGGGGTGTGTGGCCGCCAAAAGGGCACCCCTGAGACGGTACAGTCAGGGCGCTGGTGCTGGGCCAGGAATCTCAGGGACCTGCCGGGAATGATGCTCCAGAAAATAGAATGCTGACAGAAAGCCATGGGCAGCGGGGAAGCTGCGGGGATGGCTGATAACAAGTGGCAGGCGAAATGTAAAAATTCATAAATATCTGCCTTTATGGGATTTGCCTTGGCAGGATGATCTGGGTTCGGGTCATCATTCTGGCCACGCTAAACGATTCCACGCTGGTTTGTGGCTCTTGTCTTTGGAGCTTAAGGTCAAAATCTCTCCCCTAGGAGTCCTGCCTCTGGTATAGCAGTGGGGCAAAAGGGATCAGCCCCAGGGCTCTGCAGGTAGATTTCCTAGGTTCACACCTCCACTCTGCCATTTCCTGTGTGACCTTGAGAAAGTTACTTAACCTCTCTGTGCCTCAGCTTCCTCACCTATGGGCGCTACCTCATAGGACCGTTGTGAGAATTAAGTTAAAACAGGTAAGAGGACTTAATGTCTAGCTCACGGGTGTGAATCAATGTGTGGTCAGTTACCCTTCTCTGGGATGATAAAGGTACTTCTGGTCAGAGATGGCACAAACCGTAATGTCGACTCCAACACACAGACATCCACCAGCCTAAGGGCAGAAGGAAGAGTTGTAAGCTACCTTTTTATCTTTTCTCTAGTGTCTTCCATGTACCTGGCACTGAACAAAACGCTTTATGTAAGCTAGTGCGTTAACCACCCCTGGGATTGGTCTTTTCACACCTGAAATGAAGCGCCCTCCTCAAGGCCATACAGCCACTTCGCAAGTGGAGCCAGGGTTTGACATGGTCACTACGGCTTCAGAGCTCCACTCATTCCTCTAAGCCAAGCTGTCTCCCCTACTGCTTCTCAGAGAAGGAAAAAAAAATTACTGATCTCTTCCGGGGGGGCAGAATGTGCTGAAGAGAGCTCCTCCCTAGAGCGACAGTTCAGAAACACTGTGCAAAGCCAGTGGCTTTACACCATGGGGCTCCTTGTGCGTGTACGTGGGATGGGGAAGTACGAGTCAGGATTTTGGGGAAAGGAGAGATGTGACCAAGGTATGAAGACATTAGACGCTGGATCTGGAATAAAGCTCCACACATCAGCAGGAGGCCCAGACCAGCTGGCCAAGAAGCCTGGGGTGTCCGAGGGCGGGAAGAAAACGCAGTGACTGGGCCTGAGAGGTCACAGCCTTTTCTCAGAGGCTCACGGTTTTGCTGGTTAACACACAAACCCCTGCTTCCCTTACCAAGTGGACACTTATGCTATGACATATACATATTCTCAAAGTTCATTTAAAGCAGTAGCTTATACTTCTAGAACTTAGGTAATTAAAACACATTCTTTTGCAGCATACCCACTGTCCAGAGCTACAGGGTTCTGTACGGTAGCCATGAGCCACCAGCACTCAGAATATGGCCGGTGAGAATTGAGATGTGCTCCAAGTATATGACATGCACACCGATTTCAAAGACTCAGTCCAAAGCAATGCCAAATATTTCATTAATAACTTTAATATTGATTACGTATTAAAATGATATAATTTGATGTGGTTTGAATATAGTGGGTTAACTTAAATGTTATTAGAATAAATGTCACTTTTTTAACCTTTTTTAATAAGATTATTTTTTAATATAGTCATTTCAAATGACCTATGTGGCTTGCATTTGTGGCTCACAATATCTTTCTGTCGAACAGGGCTCCTCTCAGAGGTATTCGTAAGTGGCCCTGCATTTGGAGCGCACTTTAGCAGTCGTGAAGCACCTGCTCTTCTTTATGGTAGAATCACACAAAGTCAGACCCGGAAGGAGGAGCCTTAAGCCATTGGGTTCGGTCTCCCGATTTACAGGCAGAGAAACTGAGGCACTGGGAGCAGAAATGATCCTGGTGGTCCAGGGTCATCTGTAGACCCTCTGCTCCGACCCCGGCCCCGCTTCCTATACCCACACCTAGGGCTGCTGGGTGGTGGGTCTTTTTCAGCGCCTCGTGCCCTGCGTGGACTCCCCCCCCCACTCTCCTCCCTTCCCCTCCTCTCCCCTCCCGTCCGGGGAAGGCCTGGAGGTCTCTCCTCCGGAGGCTCTGCGTCTTTATTCACAAGCCTGGTGGAGGGGAGCCCAGGGAACCTGTCTGAAGGCTGCTCTCTGCTCTCCCTCCAGCCTCCTGCCCTCACTCTCCCCTCGGCAGGATCACCCAGGCTGACTCAGCTGCCTCACTGCGCATCTCCCCACGCCGGCCCTTGCTTTCTGTTTCCCACACCACCTCCCGCAGGCTGCCCCCAGCACCCCACAAATGCACACGTACCTCCTTACCTCCTGCTACCTTGAGAAGCCTCTCAGGCCCCACTCACTGCAGCGTGCCTCCTCTCACCTCTCCAGGCCTGCCTGGGCCTCCTTCAAATCCCAGATGCCTGGAGTTACATCCTTGCTTCTTGAAGTGAGGTCTGTGGACAAACAGCTTCTGCACCGTGAGCGTGTGTGTTAGTTGTGCAGACCCCGCGGTGCCCTCCCAAACCTGCTGAGTCAGGATCTGCTTTTTTTTTTTGGCCGTGCCCCACGGCTTGTGGGATCTTAGCTCCCCGACCAGGGATCAAACCTGTGCCCCCTGCAGTGGAAGCTCGGAGCCCTAACCATTGGACCGCCAGGGAATTCCGAGAATGCATTTTAACGAGAGCGCCAGAAGATTCGCTTGCACAGAAGCCAAGCTCTGGCCACAGAAGTGACAGCAGGACACGTGTCAGGTCAGCACCATGCCCGCTGCAACGCCTGGCACAGCGCTAAGCTGGCAGCTGCTACTCGAAGAGCAGAAAGAACCACTATGTTGGCTCCTTATGGCTCTGGCCGAAGCCCACAATCCCTGAGCAATCTCTGAGCGACTTGGCCCATTGGGAGCTTCAGAGGGTCTGCTGACCTCCCGTGCCCAGCTTCTCTGCTGCATCTGTCTGACTAGAATGGATGCAGGTGGTCTACTGTTGGTACCTGGTGAGGGTTAGAGACAGAATTGGGATTTTCCTTTTTCGGTGTCTGTGTTCCTGTGTTAAGTTAGATCAGAGGTATGTAGCTTGGTGGCTAAGAGTATGACCGCTAGAGCAAAATGAGTTCAAATTCTGCCACTAAGTATGTGATCTTGGGCAAAGTAATATCATATCTCTGTGCCTCTGTTTACTCATCTCTGTAATGGGCTAGCAGTGGTACCTACGTCAGAGGGTTATGAGAGGATTACATGGGGAAACATTGGCAGTGTGCTTAAACATGCCTGGCACATAGGAAGTGCTATAAAAGTGTTGTTAATTAAATCAGCATCCTTTGTCACGAATAATGTTGTCAGTTGTGCAGATTTAGAATTACGGGAGTTGATAAGCCCTCTCGGGCTGATAGAGAGCCAATTCCCTCATCCTACACAAGAGGAAACAGGCCCGGGTTGCTCAGACCCTTTCCCAACATCAGACAGCCAATAAGTGGCACAGTGGAACTTGGACTCTGACCCTTGTCTGCTCCGGGGTCACGGCCTGCAGGACATGGTTAGAAAGCAGAGCGGCTTCAGGTCTGGCACTGGAGCCCAAGTTGCCTACCCTTCTGAGGCTCCTGCCCTTTGTCCCCATTGGGGTAGGAGGATTCTATCTGTGGCGCCTACTGGCAAACTCTCCAGAGACTTCCCCTGTGTCCTGAGGTCCAATCTCTACATTGATCCTTCTGGAGAGGAAATCAAGGAGTCTGAGTTTGGTAGGAGAGACTGCAGAGGTAGGCTCCGCCCCGGGGAATTGTGTCCAAGGCTGGCTCTCCTCCGTGTCCGAGGCCCTGCAGGGAGGATGAGAAATGGTGGGGGTCTGATGCCCGGGATTGGCCGCTCTTTTGTGTGGGTTTTATGTTCCTGCTCTGTGTCCCCCTGAGTTCTGACTCTTGGTGCCTCTCTTGGCCCTCCTCAAATAAACCCTCATCCTTCCCCCAGCAGGTTCTAGACTCCAGGTTGTAGTAAATAGGACCTCCTCCTGGAATCAGCAGCCCAGCAACATCTGGAAATAGGCATCTGGGAGTTTTCTGCAGGAATCTATTGCGATGGTCGGTTCTGCTCTTTCCATTCCTCTGCTCAGGGGCTGGCTGGGGAGACGGGATACACTGTTGCCGTGGGGGCCGAGGGAGGGCCCGAACTCCTCAGAATTCTTCCTGTTACAAAAATTCTTTGCCTCATGTCAGTTACTGGTTTTGAGCACATTTGGCCTCTGGTTAAATTGGGTTCTGTATGGGCTTGAAGGTAATCAAAAGAAGTTATAAATACACCAGGATTCATCCTACACATCCAGCAAGGCTGGACAAGTGCCCCCATCCCTGGCTGGCTGTGCACTCCCTTGGCTGCCTCTACTGCTAATTAACTTTGAGGGTGCCTCTGGGTCTGCCTCCCTAACCAGACTGAAATCCCCGATCACAGTTTATGCTTTTCTGCATCCCTCTCAGCATCTAGCCCAGCACTGGGCACACCGTGGGTGCACGTAGTGGGTGATTATTGACTAATAAACCAGTTAGGATATAATAAAGAGCAAAGCATAGGATTTCCCTTAAAGAAGAGGCAATTTTGACTTTTCTCGTGGTGAGAAATCTAAAGTGAGGGAGACCTGAAAATGAGTGAGGAGTCTGGATTTCTACTGCCTGTGTCTTGTTTTCCATAGAAAGAGAACAGAACTTCTCTGGGAGTTTATGACCTTCTTGGGACAATATGCATGTAGCGGGACCTGTCGAGGACATAAATGAAAATTGCTTCCCCTGACCCATGGGGCAAAACCCCTTCTCCAGAAATGTAGTTCAGGACTAATTTTCTTCTCAAGTAGATGCAGTTATACAAGAACCATGAGCTAATAGTGGTTGTCTCATAATAAAGACTGCAGTCCCGAGGGACCTGTGACTGTAGAAAATGGATATTGTCACGCAGAGGACCAGAGAAGGGGCAGCTCTGAGAAGTGACCTCAGGATCTGGGTGACCCCATGGGGGTGGGGTAAGGTGGCTGTGTCTTTAACCTCCTTCCAGAGAGCCCACACGTGGAAGGCAGTTCATATTTTGGGCTGCATCTACCTTTTTTTTTTTCCTTTTTTTTTGGTACGTGGGCCTCTCACTGTTGTGCCCTCTCCAGTTGCGGAGCACAGGCTCCGGACACACAGGCTCAGCGGCCATGGCTCACGGGCCCAGCCGCTCCGCGGCCTGTGGGATCTTCCCGGACTGGGGCACGAACCCGCATCCCCTGCATCGGCAGGCGGACTCTCAACCACTGCGCCACCAGGGAAGCCCTGAATCTACCTTTGATTTGTTACATCTGCTTGAGGGCAGGGACCGGATCTTGTATTTTACTTGTTGCCCCTCCTCACCCTCCCCCTGGCCCCAACAGAGCTCAGCATAGAGCCTGGCACTAACCTGGCTTCTGGGAGTATCTGTTGAATGAATACTTCGGCAGAAAACAGTTTTTGGGTTCGTCGTTTCTAATTAAGGGGAAATCTCTCTCTCCTTTTCCCATCCATATGACCAAGTGCATGTACTGCTCTGGGGATGATTCACACCCTCATGAATCACCGGCTAAAGCAGTAATGGGAATGACAAGTTTTAAGGCCAAATGGAGAGCCTTCTTTAGCATGGCTGACTTAAGACAACCTTCGGAACACACTTCAAGCCTTTTACTGGTCTTTGGGTAGATTTGCTGCTGTCTCCTCAGGCTTGAAAAAGACCTGCTCTGCTAAGTTACGTGTTCATCCCACACCTCCTGTGTGCCTGGCCCTGTACTAGGCACCAGGGATCACAGCGATGGGCAAAACCAGGCCATTCCCTGCCTCTATTTAGCTTATAATCCACAAGCAATGCCAGGAACATTTCTTCACAATGATGATAAATGTTACCAAGGGCGAGACTTGGTGACCTGCACGTGTGTAATGGGGGGTTCCGACCTCAGCTCAGAGAAGGCGTTCTGAACATGAAGATTGAAGCAAGGTCTAAAGAAGGAAAAGGTGTTAGCTGGGCTGGGGCAGAAAAGGAGCTTTCCAGACAAAGAGAAGAACATGGCAAAGGTCCCACAGCTGTGGTAGAGAGTCCAGCAAGGTCCCAGGTAGTGAAAGAAGCCCGGAGGGCAGAGGAGTGGACCCGAAACTGGACACGGAGACTTGGGGATAATTTTGTTTCTTGTCCTGAGAACAGTTAGATGCTATTGGCAGTTATGGGAAGCGGACATGAGCCAACTTGGGTGTGAAAAGTTCCCTCTGGACTTGTGAGGCCTCGTGGGCATGATGAACCTAAAGCCAAAATCAGACATCAAGTTAATCGTCAAGGACACCCGCTTGACCGGTAGCCCTGGGCATGTGTGCTGAGACCCCACCGCTAACCTCCGGCTCACCCAGGTGCCATCTGAGAGCATCAGGGGATGGGATGCATCTCGGCAGCCTTGAGGGGAAAACGGAGGGGAGGAAGCAGCCTCCGACCCCCAGGGGCCCAGCTCCTTGCAGCCTCAGAGGGCTTCCACATGTGCCGTCCCCACTGCATCTCACGGCAATTCTATGTGATAGGTATCAAGTAGTATTGCCATGGTTTGTGGATGAGGAAACTGAGGCTCAGATGGGTTAACTGACTTATTTAATATCACAGAACGAGACAGAACTTGGTTCACCTCTCACTTCTGCCTCTCGTGAGCCCAAGGTGGGTCCTGCTTCATCTCAAGGACACCACACTCCTGCAGCCCTGGGGGGAAGACAGAGTATCGGCACCGAACTGAGCCATAGCCAAGGTCCAGGAGGCTGACTGCAATCCTCAGACTCAGGCTTGGTTGGCACTTCTCCCTCCACAGCAGTACCTGCCCCAGAGCTCGGGGCCCCACCCCCCTGGCCCAGCCTTTCCTGCTGCCTGGAGATGAGGGGATGCTCCCTAGGAGGGGCAGGTGTTTGCTTCCTTTGTCCCTAATAGTGGGTGCCTGCTCCCTGTGGGCCTGTCGTGAGCTGGCCCAGCCTTGATGACAAAGACTGAGGCTCCCGTGATCACAGTGCAAAGCAGCAAGAACACGTGGGGAGAAAGAAGCAGAGGGATGGGTGCGACGGGCAGAGCCTTTCCAGATCCTGGTGCAGGAGGCGGGTTGCAGCTCCATCTCGGTGCTGAAGGCCAGGCAGACTTGGCAGGTGCAGGAGAGGCAGTGTCTGCAGACTGAGCTGGGTTTGGTCCCAGCCCACCCACCCCACTTAGTGGTATGACCTTATGCCAGTTACATAACGCAGAACGATGGCCCTCAAGTCCTAAACGTGTTGAAGGACCCACTGAGGCAGCGCGTGAAAAGGACCTGCCTAGGGCCTCGCTCCCTGATAGGCTCTCATGAAACGATAACAACTATTCTAGTAGCAGGGCCTGGAAAGGCGGGACTGAGCCAGGCTACCCAGAGGAGGCCTCTAGCTAATTCCAGCAGAGGTGAGGGGAGATGACCTTGGAAGCAGAGTAGCGATATTTCAGGGGTGCAATAGAGAAGACTCTGTCACCGAGTCCAAGCTCATACTGCTCACTGCACCGCAGGCCAACTCATCGAGAGACGAGTTGTTGGACAAGGAATAGTGACTTTATTCGGAAAGCCAGCAGACCAAGAAGATGCTGGACTAGTGCCCCAAAGAACCATTTTGCTCCGTGTGGATGCTTAGTTTCCTTTATAGAACAAAGAAGCGAAGGTGAGGAAGTAAAGCAAAAACGGGGGTAAGTTGTTGCAAATATTTCCTGGTTGCAGCCAGACCAGACTCCAGAGGGGATGCGTTAATTTCTTCTTTCCTGCATCCAATCACAGGTGGGCCTGGTCAGGATGTTTCCTGTGAGCTTAAACAAAGGTATTTTAGCTTAATGCTCAGGCTAAGGGAGGCAGGGGTCCTGGAGGTGGGCCATTCTGTTACTTTAAGCCATAGGCAACATCCCTTTAATGATTAACGTGAAACAAAAGCAATAGAACAGAAAGGTTAAAGTAAGAGAAACAGACCCAGTGTGGAGCCAGATTTGTTCTTCCCTATTACCACTCCACCCTTGGGGAGGGGATTCTGTTGGTGGGTTCCTAAGCCAGACAATATAGCCTTCTGACATTTGAGAACAAAGGAAAACAGAATTGACCCGAGTGAGGACATTGGAAGAGGGGCTGTGTCTTGTGAGGGATTGGACGGCAGACCTCTCCACGACAGTGAGCAGCAGAGAGGTCTTCTGTCCTTTGAGCCCATCATGAGCCCTATTTCAGGCAGACTAATGGGCAGAAACCTATTCTGAGGTCCCAGGGCTGCCCAGCATCAGCTGGGAGCTGGAGAGAGACCGTCCTCCTTGGCAGTCTTGCAGCCACTCCCTCCTGAAGCCGCCACGTCAGCCGTCACAGTGGGGCAAGGCCATGCTTGTGAAAACACCCCCAGCCTGAAGGCTGGGCAGAGAACTTCTAGGGGACCTGCATTCTCCATCAAATTGAGGTAGGCACCAGTGACACTGGGAGAGCGGAAGGATTCATGGGAAATGTTACAGTGTTTTCTCGGAACTTAGTACAACTTCTAAAAGGATGAACTATAGGCAGCGAGATGGTGCAGAGGGATGGAGTGGGGGATGGAAGCACTGTTTTGAGGCCATTTCTTAATGCAGCCACCTGTGCTACACTGCGGTGGAGGGCCTGGGGGTACAGACGCATATTCAGCATGAGGTGTCTGGGGTCATTCACCATCGCTTAAGGAAACAAAGCTTTTAATATTCAAACTGGATAGATTATTGAAAAGATGGAAACGTGGGGCTTTGGTTTACTATCTGTAAGGAAAACCTCTGCTGTGGCTTTGGAACAGGCAGGTTAATTTGTGGAAATTCTCCTATTGCCTCCCTGGGGAGAGACACAAGTACACGAGCATTTCCTGGGGTTTTCCTCTCCTGCACGTTTGTCAGTTCCGAGTAAGGATGTGGAATACAGGGGGATACGGTGTAGGCTTGTGTAATCCCAGAAAGTTTCAGACTCTGAGACCTTTCCTAAACTATGATGAAGAGCAATGAATTATCAGTCGCCTGAATATTAGGTGGGGGAAGGGGACCACACACACTAAATTTTTGTTAAGTTTCAAACTCATAAGATCATCTCCATTACTCTTGTTTGTGGCTCTATACACTTGTATTGTAGTGTAATTTTATACTTATGGAGTTGATTGATTAGTGTCTATTTCCCCCCCATCCTTAACATTCTTTGCATTTTTTTCTATTTTATTCAGCACCTAACACAGTGCTTGACACATAGTAACTGCTCAATAAAACTTTGTTGAGTTAAAAGAACGAATGAATCATGAAAAATATCCCTCAGTGGCATTTTAGTAATTTCCATGTAGTACATCATCCCACCAGGAGGTGGCCATAAATACACACAGCCAAGGATTTCAAGCATTGGAGGCGATGGAAGCTAAGAATTACATAATGCAGCAAATTTGTTTGTTTCATCAGACGTGAACTTAGGTTTATTTCCTCAGCTAATACTTGATTAATAGAAACAGAAAGATGTAGCAGAAATGACCAGACAGATCTTTGTTCAAATCCTGCCTCTCCCATAGCCAGCCAGGCACCATGAGCAAAAACCTTGACCTTTCAAGCTTGTTTCCTTGTCCACAACAAGGAACTTACGATGGCAAGTTTTGTTATAAGGATTAAATGAAATAGCACACGTTAGAAGTATTAGAAGTGAGTTCATTCCAGTGCTGCGTGAAAATCATGAAAGTATTCCAGCAAATGACGAGGCCGACGAAAATTTTTCACTTTCTACCTTCTGTTTTGTTTGTATTCAGTGGTCCTTCAGCATCCATGGGTATTGGTTCCAGGACCTCCACCAATACCAAAATCTCAGATGCTCAAATCCCTTATATAAACTGGCCTAGTACAGTCAGCCCTCCATAGCTACGGGTTCCACATCCACGGATCAAATTTCAAATTTCAATCTGCAGTGGGTTGAATCCACAGATGTGGATACACTGAGCCAACTCCGTAGAGCATGAACAGTTCTTACTACTCCTCTGCAAAATGGCAACAGATTGACACAGTGGGAGGAGAACTTAAGAGTTTGCTGGACCTTTCTGAGTCCACGTTTCCTTGACCATGAAATGGAGCTGCGGATAACTGCTTGGCAGGAATATTGTAAAAGCTAATGACATAGCATAAATCATACTAGTCCATACAGAAGCCCCCTTGCCACGATTGGTTATTGTGAAAGTATGAATAATATGTAGGGACTTCCTTGTGGTCCAGTGGTTAAGGCTCTGTGCTTCCACTGATGGGGGTGCAGGTTCGATCCCTGGTTGGGGAACTAAGATTCTGCATGCTGTGCAGTGTGGCCCAAAATTAATTAATTAGTTTTTTTAAAAAAGAAAGTGATACGTAAGTTAAATGACATTAAAATATTCAGCTCTTCAGGTACTCTAGTAACATTTCAGGGGTTGCTTCCCCACTGTCCTCAATGCTCTGTCTTTTTTTCTATTTTATTCCCGGCACCTGACACAGTGGTTGACATGTATGGCCAGTGGCTGTCATTTTGGACGGTGTGGCTTATAGAATATTGCCATCATCGCAAGAGGTTCTATTGAACAGAGCTGGCTAGGTTATAACAAATGTCCACTTGGCGGTAACAGTTTTTAGCAGCAGTGTCTGGTCGCCTGGTTACCTTCCAGCTGACACCGGCAAGTAGGCAGCACCTGCTATTTGCAGGACCTGTGCTATGTGTTGTGAATACAACGGTGAGCAAATAGGTTTGTGCTCCGGGGATTCACACTTCAATAATAGATGCTAAATAAATAATCCCTTAAATAAATAGGTATGACAGATGGTGTTAAACGTCTGTCCTAAAAACCTGCTTCTCTGTTACTAAGTAAAAGAAAGGGCAACCAAACCATCCCCTTGGGTTGCCTTGAGGATTTTAGGAGATGCTGAAGGTGTAACTCATCACAGGACTATGCAGTACTTCCTTAGGAAGGACTGTTGCCGAGTCCAAGCTCATACTGCTCGCCACACAACAGGCCAACAAATCTAGAGATGAGTTGTTAAGGCAAGGAATAGTGACTTAATTTGGAAAGCCAGCAGATGGAGAACATGGCGGACTGGCGTCCCAAAGAACCATCTCCCCCAAGTTAGAACTCAGCCTTCTTTTATTCTAAAAGGGGAGGGGTGTGGTTGGTTGTCCCAAACTTCTTGGTGTCAGAATCCTTTGTTTTTGCAGCTGTCCAGGTAGGTCAGGTCAGGTCGTGATGTTCCTGAAAACTTCCAAGAAGACAAATGTTATTCTCTGCTCTGCAACTTTTTATCTTTATATGAATGGAAAAGTGTTACACCCTAAAAGGTCAGAGCCTTGAGAAGGGGCCGTTCTGTATATTTCAGGCTATAGGCAACATTCTTAACTTTTAGCAAAAGCAATAGAATACAGAAGTTAAAGAAACAGATCCAATATGGAGTCAGATTTGTTCTTCCCTATTACAGGACAGCCTCATAAAGAAATTAGTTCACTCCTTCATTCACTAAGTAATTATCGAGTACCTGCTATGTGTGGATTAGGCAGGGAACAAAATAGCATAGCAGCCAGAGCTCTCTGTTCTCATGGAGTTTACATTTCTCATGGAGGAAGAAAGACAATGAATAAGTAATTAAAATATGTTGTATGGTAGTCAGATTTTTGGAGAAAAATAAAGCAGTGAAGGGGGATAGAGAATTCTGGGGATGGGAGAGTTGACACTGTAATGAGGACTTTTAAACTATGTTTCATTACCGTTCAGCTGTAGTGAAAACCCTTCTCTTCCCTCACAGGAGCATGAATGCGTTTAGTTAACACAGCATTCCCATTTCACAGATGAACCTGAGCTGCTAAAAGAAGTGACACAGCAACAAATACAAAGACACAATGACAAACACAAGACCACAGACCCCCTACTGATCGGGAATTTCTGGAGCTTCTCCCTGAGAGGCTCCAGGCAAAGAGCTGTGGGGCAGCAGAGATGAGCCAACTGCCTCTGTTCACACAGAACTCACAGGCCAGGAGGGACACAGGCAGGACCAGAACTTACTATGGTCTAAGGCAGAGGGTTTGGAAACATTCATCTAGAAATAAGTGATACACAAACCAAGCAGAGGGAGAGATTCCGTCCAGCCACGAAGGTTGCATGGAGTTGGAGCATTTGAGCTGGACGTAAAGCAAAGGTGGGATTTCTTTCTTTCTTTTTTTTTTAAATCCTACAGCTTGGCTTGGGTTGTTATTCTTTTAAAATTTATTTATTTATTTGTTTATGGCTGTGTTGGGTCTTCGTTTCTGTGCAAGGGCTTTCTCTAGTTGCGGCAAGTGGGGGCCACTCTTCATCGCGGTGCGCGGGCCTCTCACTATCGCGGCCTCTCTTGTTGCGGAGCACAGCCTCCAGACGCGCAGGCTCAGCAGTTGTGGCTCACGGGCCTAGTTGCTCCGCGGCATGTGGGATCCTCCCAGACCAGGGCTCGAACCTGTGTCCCCTGCATTAACAGGCAGATTCTCAACCACTGCACCACCAGGGAAGCCCGCAAAGGTGGGATTTCTTGATGGGCCAAGGTGAGATGGGTGAGAGAGGGAAGGCTTATGAAGTATGACAGCAAAGAGCAGGTTTGGTGACACCTAGGAAGATAGCTGAGGCTCAGGGGCGTAAAGCAGAGGAAGAAAACAAGAGAGACATGCCTGCAGGTTGTGGCAATCACGAAGCGCCACACGTACAGCAGGGTGAGAAGTTTGAATTCAGCGTCTGCCGAAAGAGCCTCCAAGGGCTGAGCTCAAAAGCAGAGGGAAGCGGGACGTGCAATGTTGAAGGCACGTATCATCGGGTCAGGTATGGAAGCCCTTGAATGGCAAGCAAAGGAGCTTGCACTTGATTCCACTGAGTGTTCGTGTGAAGAGAAATGACACAATCCGAGCCACACTGCAGGGAGGTCAGTGTGGCCTGGGTATCGGACCTGGAGGCGACCAGAGGCGGGAGGAGTTGGGAGACTGTGGTCAGAATCCACGGGGGGCGTGCAGGCTCTGGCCGAGGCAGAAGGGAGAGCAGGGCTTACCTCTGTGGATTCTCCCACTGGAAAGTGGGCGGGAAGAGGGGATGTGGAGAGAAGCAGAGGAAGTCTTGAGCCGCTGGGCCCTTGCTGCAGGGGACTCACTGAATGAGAGATGAAGGAGGCTGTCCATGGGAACTCTGAGGCCACTTCCTCAGCGGGGCCAGAGTGGGTGCAGGGAGCTTGCCCGTGACCCAGCTCTGCAGGCAGACGACCCCCACCATCAGGCTGTGCCCACCTGACTGGGTTCTGCCGAAAGTCTGAGTGGAGGGTCCTGGAAACCTCTCCCTCCACCCTCTCCAGGAAGAGGAGGCAGGGGTGCAGCCCTGCTTTGCCCCAGCTCCCCACGACTGATGGCAGGTACACCTGGCAGCCCTCATTTCCAGGCATCCTGGGGAGGGGGAGTCAACAGGAAAGAAACATGTGCAGCCTGGAAGAATTATCTCAGAAACTTCCAGAAGTGAGTCCAGGGAATGCCATGGGACAAGGGCACCCTTGTCCTGCTTGTCAGCCAGCAGGAGGGGGCCGGCGTGCATGCCAGCCCTCTGCCACGCCAGACCTCCCCTGCAAATCTGCTGAGAAGCCCTGTCCCCAGAGCCCAACTAGAAAGCCTCGTTCCACTTCCTCTCTCGGGACGGGGCAGGAGGGCTGTGGGTTCCTTGTTCTCTACTAGTCTTGGCCCGAATGTGGGCTTGAGCACGGCAGAACCAGGAGACCTCACGGGGTTGGCCTTTTCTCAACTCCTTTGTCCTCGTTTCCAAGGTTCTCATCTTCGGAGGAACCTCTCACTGCAGGCTTTGCCGGTTTTCTGCAAGCAAAGGCTCCTTCACTTGGTTAACAAAGATTGTGCAGAGAACACGGAGCTGAGCGAGGCAAGGGATGTGTGGTCCAGCAGAGGAAAGCCGCATGTGCAAAGATAACTCGGATGCAAGGAGAGAGGTGTTGACCTCAGGCTGCGTTTGCAGAGAAGGGCCCCGCAGGAGGTGGCATCTGGGCTTCACTTCAGATGATGGGGAGGAGATAGAACTGAGCAGTAGGCGAGGGTCCGACAGGCACAGGGCGCCGTGTGGGCAAATACAGAGACAGGAAAGCACAGGGCACTTATGATCTGCGGGTAATTCCATCTGCCTTCCTCAAACAGGTGATCCTGCCCCAGTTAGAAACAGGGCAGGGGGACTCCCCTGGTGGTCCAGTGGTTAAGAATCCGCCTTCCAATGCAGGGGATGCCGGTTCGATCCCTGGTCGGGGAACTAAGATCCCACATGCCGCGGGGCAACTAAGCCGGCGCAACTAAGCCACAACTAGAGAGCCCACATGCTGCAATGAAAGGTCCCGCATGCAGCAATGAAGATCCCACATGCTGCAACGAAAGATCCCTCATGCTGCAATGGAGATCCTGCGTGCCACAACTAAGACCTGACACAGCCAAATAAATAAATAAATATTTAAAAAAAAGAAAAGAAAGAAAATGCCTATACTTAGGCAGAATTTAGAAAAGAAAGAAAAAGAAACAGGACAGGCCCCTAAAATTCACCTGTGAGTTAGTTTTCAGCACCAGGGTGACATTTTCCTACGGACATCATGCTACACCTTGTAGCTGGGTCCTGGTCCCACCCGAGGCCAGCAGCCTCTAGAACCCGTTCCCTCAGAGCGTAACCAGAGCACAGGATTGTGTCTGTGGTAGGACGGGGACACATCACGGTGTGGCCTCGGGGTCAGGGTCTCATCAGCAGGGCCAAAATTCACCAGGGACAGAGGTCTACTTTCTGACCCCACCTTCTGCTATTAGGCTCTGAGCCCCCCAAGTGTCAGAGCAAAAGAGCTGTGGACTGCACAGGGGCAAGGACAGGACCTGAGAAAGCAGGCTGTAGGGAGTCCTGGGAAGACTGCCTCCAGGGCACTGGCCCAGCCACCCATCACCCCCAGCCAGGGAGCCTGGGGGACTGGCCAGCTCACTGACACCCCCAGAATTAAGCCTAGGGCTCTGCTGGCCAGAATCTGGAGCAGACGGTGCTCCACTCCCAAACCCTGCCCTTCAAAGAGGAGCCTTCTCTTGGACACCCTCAGGAGGACAGGCTGCCCCACAGGTGCCAAACCCCAAAGGATTTCTCCAGGAACCATACCACACAGCTTCTGGGGTCAGAAGGGTTCCTGGCTTGGGGCCTGGATTCACATCAGTGGGCATTAATTGACCATTTGCAGCTGCTTCCCAGATGAAGATTTCTTTTCCTTTTAATGGAAATATAGGATACACTTGATATAACATTTTTGACCAAAAGTAGAAAAACTCTGTGTGCGTGTATACATAGGCATAAAAGAGAGGCTGGAAATTTACTGAAGATTAGCTATGTTAGATTATCTAGTACAGTTTCTGAAAATTTTCATAACTAAATTTATTTTCTTTCAAAGAAGTTGCTATGGGTTGAATGTTTGTGTGTCACCAAAATGTTGAAACTTAATACCCAAAATGATGATATTAGGAGGTAGGGCCTTTGGGAGGTGCTTAGATCATGAGGGTGGAGCCCTCACGAATGAGATTAGTGCCCTTATAAAAGAAACCCCACAGAGTGCCCTTGCCCCTTCCACCATGTGAGGACACAGCAAGAAGTCGACAGTCTGCAATGAAGAAGAGGGCCCTCACCAGTACCCGACCATGCTGGCACCCTGATCTTGGACTTCTAGCCTCCAGAACTATAAGAAATAAATGTCTGTTGTTTATTAGCTACCCAGTCTGTGATAGTTTTTTATAGCAGCCTGAACTACAAAGATGTAAGTGAAATATATATAATTATATATATTAAAAATTTTCAACCTCACCATTCTTTTTTTCTATTATATTAAAAGGTTTAGATTTTTAAGACCACCAAAAATTATTTCCACACCAATATTTAATGCAGGAGCTGAAGCAAAATACATTGAATTTTAAAAATAAAACAAAACACCCCGCAAGCAACAATACCCCCAAAATTCTTGTACTTCTCAGGCACTATTTTCCTCCAAGAGAAGTGAATATGAGTTCAAGACCCTGATTTCTTCCTACAGAGATTGAAGGGAGTATGGCTTCATTTTTCTGTGATGATCCATCCAGAGTTGAATTATTTCATCAAAAGAAGGATCATTCCCCTGATTAGAAAAACTTGAAATACTCGGAACATGATAGGATGAATTTTCTAAAGGAAATAACCCCTCCAGGTATCTGAGGGCTCTTGATCACACACTCAGTTCTTCCAAAGTAAACATGTTGGCTATAAAAGTCAGTAAATAGACCTTCGGCAAGGCACATGTAACTTTTATAGCTCAAAATTTACAATCGATTTTTTTCTCAAGGCCTTCCTGATCTAAATTAATTTTTAATATACTGACCTAAGGTGCCCAGTTATTTTTAGTTAAAACTGTCAGATAGCCCTTAACTTAAAAGTCTGCTGTGAGGTAGGAGATGGGTAAAGGATTACATCGCCAGACACCTACATGGATGGAGAAAAATTATACCCAGTGGCCTCATGTCATTGCGTGTAGAAAGGCTGATGGATAAACGTCCCTAAGGAGACTTGGGAATCCACCAGGGGGCTCACTCTGCTCCGTTCTTGGGCTATTTCACAGGTACCGGCTCTGCCCAAGACCACTGAACGTGAAGCAGGTGACACAACAGCAAACAGCACACCCCTAGAGAGAGATGAAGACCACTCACGCACAGGGCACATATGATATTGAGAGAGAATAAGAAATACATATTTGGTCCTACTCCCCGGTTCCTGACACAAAAGCTTCTAAGACTCTTGGAATCTCTGGAGTGATAACAGTGTCTTTTGTATGTTAATGAGATAATTGGTGGCTGGGGGACCCCTAGCTTCAGGACTGGGGCAGGGTTGGGAGGGAGTCTGGTCCCAGGAAGACGACGGCAGATTAGAGAATTAGAGCTTTGAGCTCCAACTCCGACCTCCGGGGAGGAGAAAGGTCTGGAGATTGAGTTCAATCACCAATGGCCAATGATTTAATTAATTATGCCTACATAATGAAACTGCAATAAAAACCCTCAAACTACGGGGCTGGGGGAGCTTCCAGGCTGGTGAACGCATCCAAGGGCTGGGAGGGCGGTGCAACCAGAGAGGGTACGGAAGCTCCACACACCCTCATGCCCACACCTTGCTCTATGCATCTCCTCCGTTGGGTTGTCACCTTATAACAAACTGGTAGTAGTAAATAAAGTGCCTTCCTGAATTTAGTAGTAAATAAGGAGTCGTTCTAGCCAATTATCCAACCTGAGGAGGGGCTGTGGGAATCCTCCAACTTCATAGCAGGCCTCTCAGAGGAACAGGTGGCAACCTGGGACTTGTGACTGTTGTTGAAGGTGGGTGCAGTCTTGTGGGACTGAACCCTTACCCTCTGGGGTCTGCTGTAACTCCAGGCAGTTTGGGTCAGAATTGAATTGAACTGTAGGACACCCAGCTGGTGTCCGGCCAGTTGGAAAATTGGTTGTTGTGAGGGGAAAAAAATAAAACAAACCTAAAAACCCACACACGTTTGGTGTCCTAAGAGTTACGAGGAAAGGACAGTTCAGAGTACGTGAAGCTCGTAGTCACAGAATAAGTTCTTTGATTAGAAGAGACTGTCAGATTTTTACTTTCTGAGATTAATAAAATGATTCGTGCAGTTTCAAGCCACTACGTTCTGGGGTGGTTTCTCCCACAGCAACAGCAGGCAGAACAGATCCTGGCATCTGGAAGTGGGAGCTACTGAAATACAAGCCGACGTCAGCTCCTCCCCGGAACACTTGCCTTGTCCTTGGCCCGCCTGTATTGGCTCCTGACATGAAATGTTTATTTTGCTTCTGGAGGGAAATTTTCTGTTGTCCGGTGTGCTTCTCAATGTAGGAGGAGTGGGCAGCCGAGCTCAGCAAGCCCCAGGTCAGGATGTACAGCGGGAAAGAGGACACAGCCCAGAGCGGGCACGATGCCGGCCGTCTGTGTGTGGCCAGCCAGGCCCGCTTAGCAAGTGGCAACACCTACGCAGGAACAGAAGCACCAGTGGCCTCCTCAGGAATCTGCTTTGGATTTTGTATTTGCGGGATTTATTTGTCCAGACACAATGCACACCTTCTCTGCTTTAAAACACCACGTGGTGTGCTTTGGTTTGGTTTTGGGGATGGGGTGAGGGTTATTCTCTGGTTTCCTGTGCTCCACCTGGAGAATGTCCTTTAGCTTTGCTGGGGCAGAAGGTCAGGTATCAGACCGGGAACCCTGCTGTGTGTCACTGGCCCAGATGCGTGCCTGGGGCCGGGTCTGCGGCCTCGGGCTCTGTGTTCTCACCACCTGTGGGATCTGCCCCCCCTCCCCTTCCTGTGCCCGTCCTCCGTCTCCTACAGTTCCCTGTCTGCTCTGAGAAGTCACCTCTTTCTGCCTCAGAAATAAGCCCAGTCATGTTCTATTTTTAGTGGCTCTTAAATGATCTGCCAAAAAAAAAAAAAAAGTGCCCGTAAGAAGAAGTCACACCCTGGACCCTCACCCAGGGAGACCGTTGAGGGCTGGGGACGGGGGAGCCACTGGCCGGAGGTCGGGGTCGTGTCGCTCGGGCCCCGCGCACGGTGGACCTGGATTGTCACACCCAGAGGCACGTGGAAATCCAGGTAGCACCACCCCGTGCGGGAGAGAAGTCGGCTCCGAAGCCGCAGATGTGGAATCCTAGTGGCCCCAATCCAGGCCCCGCCAACCCAGAAGTGTCCCCAGCCTCACCCACAGGAGAGAGCAAGGGGCCTGGGGGTGAGGACACCCGGGCAAATGGCCTCCCCGGGCCAGCACTTGGCTTTGAGCGCTGGGCCAAACCGTGTCCGGGCGGCTGGGAGAGCCTGGGCTGTGAGCAGAAAGCCAGCGAGCGGTGGTCTTTGACTCGGGAGCCTGTGATTCGTCCCCTCCCGACACCTGACCTTGGGTGTTTTGCTCTGTAGTTCTTCCCGTATGGAGACGCCTCCAAGTTCGCCCAGCACGCCTTCCGAACCTTCGACAAGAACGGGGACGGCACCATCGATTTTCGAGAGTTCATCTGTGCCCTGTCCATCACCTCCAGGGGCAGCTTTGAGCAGAAGCTGAACTGGGCCTTCAACATGTACGACCTGGATGGCGACGGCAAGATCACCCGCGTGGAGATGCTGGAGATCATTGAGGTGAGGCAGCGGCCCCTGGGGTGTGGTCAGGACCGGGGCTGCTGTGGGCACGGCAGGCAGACCCCTGGGAAGAGGCTCCCTGGGGCACAGCCCTACGGCATCTCCCTTCCACCCCCCATCCAGGAGCCCTGCCATGCCTTGACTTCTCCGTCCCTGTTCCCTTGCTCTGTCGAGGCGCTGGGAAATGTCACACGTCCAAGCTGCTGGGTCCTGGCTGTCAATCGCCATTTCAGCCATGCTCACAGTGTGACATCTCCCATAAACGTAAGCCTAGTGGGTGCAAAGGATGGTATCAGGACTCAGTTTCTCCAGTCCTTGTGTTAGCTCTGCTCTTCTGGACGCCGCCCTCTGACTCAGACCAGCTCCCTCCACTGCCCATTCCTCCAACGGCACAAGATCCTGCCCACGGCCCCCAGGTTCCCATCATTCCATGGGAACAGGCATCTTTCTCAGTTGCCTGTGCAGACGTCCCAGGATCCCCTGCCCACTGCTCTGACCTTAATCTTCCACACTCCTCCCTACACACCGTGCTCGAGATGCCTGAGCTTTCCTGGTTTTCCCAGAACACAGCCTCACGTGAGGGCCTTGATGTCCTCTCTCTCTGCCCAGGGCCCTTCCCCGGGCCCCTCACTCCACTCAGGGCTGTGCCCTCATCTCACCTCCCGGCAGGCCTTCCTCCCTGCGTTCCCCTCCCCAAAGAGTGCCCATGCCCCACCCCAGGGCCATCTAACCTCTTACCATCATGATTTTTTGTCACAGTGTTTATCACTGCCCCAAATAACCTCACATGGTAGAACGCAAGCACTGTCAAGGGAGGACTCTCCTCACTCACTGCTGTATCCCTGGAACCTAGAACAGTCCTGGAGCCCGGTGGGCACTCAATTACTGATGAATGAATCAGTGCCTTTTCACTGACTGACTGTCTTAGCATGTGTGTCCACCTCTGCACCGACCAGTGTGACCCAAGCGGGGAAATGCACCACTTGCCACAGGCCAAAGCCAAGTGTCCCATCCTGGAGCTGGGGTGAGGCCCCGTCCAGACCACAGAGCTGAGAACAGGGAGGGTGGATCCCCACATGAAAACTGGGGGCTGATGGGAAGAAACAGTAGCCAAAACCCAAGTGACCAAATCCCCGGATGCCCACCATGCTACACTCACTCTCCTCCCCTGGGGTGGCTCCCCAGCGCAGTTCGCTCCTCCTGTGGCCTCTGGAGCCCTGCCTTCCACTTACCCACCCTCCCTTGGCATCTTTAGTCCCCTTTCTCCCTTTGGTACCCACTTACCTTCCCAAGTCAACTGGAAAACCCAACAGCAGCAAGGGTCAGGCCTGGCGTTGCTGCTTTCCCGACTATAGGGCTTCGAGGGCACCAGAGCCTCAGTGTCCTCGTGAAAAAAATAAAGGTAATAAAACCTACGCCCCAAGTCTGTGGTAACGATTCAGCACATGGCACACTTCCTCTCATGTAGGAAATGCTCTGTAACCGGCAGTTAGCTCTCGAGGCTCTGTCTCCCTTGGAAATACCATCCGCCTCAAGTCTCAGCTTCTTTCCTTCTAATCAGCCGTGTCACCTTCATGTTCCCTCTGCATGTGGCTCCCCTTCTCCACCTCCGGTATTTTCACCAACTTCTGGCCCTTTGCACCTGCACCTGGCACCCTTTCTGGCCTCTAGGTTCCTTTTTGCTGAGCTACTTTTCCAGAACCAAGGTATCAATAACTGATACAGTCTTTACAGCATCTCTGCGCTTCAGGAGCTGCTCATTCATTTGATCAAAAGGCTTACAGAGCAGGTCCTCTGTGTCAGGCACAGGCACACAGATCTCTGACAGCTGGTCCGGCCAACGTCTGTTTGCCTGCATGTCTTCTCCGGCCCCACCGTCCATCCAGGGCCCCTCACTCTTGCACAGCTGGCCACTTTTGCTTCTACCATGCTTTTCCCCTGGAATGTCCTTCAGGGCTCTGGGCCCATCCAAATCCTCTCACACTTCAAGGTCTAGGTTATCTTGCCACATCCAAGAAGGCTTCTTGGCCCACTTCACCCCAGAGTTGCCCACCACCCTCTAGGCTCCTGTAGCCTGTAGTCAGCTTTTCTGCAGGCACCAACCTCCTGCAAGGTGGAGGGGAGACAGACGTGAAGAGACACAAGTGCCCACCCTGGAGGAGCTCACTGCCCCAAGGGCCTGTGTCCACACAAGTGATCAGGCAATGACAGCAGAGTGAGGCGGGCGCTGTGATGGGGGAGGGTCAGTGCGAGGAGAGACCAGCAGGGGCCACGTAACCCCAATGAGGGACAGTGCATCTGCCCTGGAGTGTTGGGCACAGGCCTAATGGGTCCACAAGTTTTGGTTGAATAAGAGAGTACCTGAGACAGTTATTTCTTCCTGGGAAAGCACCTGTGATAACACATCCTTTATTCAGAGAAGACAGTGCTACATATTTCGTTGCATGCCGGAGTGCCCCATGAAGCATATGCGCCTACAGGGATTCCTTACATTTGTCAGGGAACACGTTCATATTTAGTTCTGAGCCTGACATGCCCTTGGCCTAGGTTGGTGTGAAGTGTGAGTCTGCATCTGGAACATCATTTCCTGGTTGTCATGTTCGTGATCCCAATTGCAGGGCTGCATCTTGGATACGGTTAATGAGAACTGGCCACGTTCAGAGTTGTTAGAGTTGGACTTTTTGGGTTTACATTTCTTTTTGCCGTGTCTTCATCAATGGTGCATTTGTCGTGCTAACAGCCTTTCTACCCATTGCTCCTTTAAGCCCTTTTCATTTCACCCTTCAGAGGACAGAGTGAGAGTAGCAGCTTGCATGCGGATGACCCATCTGTCTCTTTTTTAAAGTCCAGGCATGTCTGCTTTTCCCTCACACACCACCCAGGCTTCTAGGTTAATCAGGACCCCCTCTACCAATTGTCCCTCAAATGAAATTTCAATAGTCTGATTCTTTCTTTCTTTTTTTTTTTTTGCACCATGCTGTATGCGGGATCTTAGTTCCCCAACCAGGGATCAAACCCGTGCCCCCTGCATCGGGAGCACAGTCTTAACCATTGGACCACCAGGGAAGTCCCAATAGTCTGCTTCTTTTAAAGTCAAATGTCCTAGATATTTTTCTACCATAAATCAACACACTCTAATTACAAAAATGAGCAAACACAATATATTTTATCTCAATAGACATCTTACTTGTTCAATGAAACTCTTGTTATGGTTTACTCCTTCTAACTGGCATTCTTTTAAACTTTATTGAGTTATAATTAACAGGCCATAACTTCACCCATTTTAGCTTTACAATTCAATGATTTTTAGTAAACTTACCGAAGTATGCAGCCATCACCGTAATCCAATTTTAGAACATTTTAATTCTCTCAATAAGGTCCCTCATGCCTGTTGGTACCCCCAGACTCTGGAAACTACCCTTCTACTTTGTCTCTATGGATTTGTCTTTCCGGACATTTCATATAAATGGAATCGTACAATATATGTTTGGCCTTTTATATCTGGCTTTTTTTTTTTTTTGAGGTTTATCTATGTTATAGCATGTATCAGTATTTCATTCCTTTTTGTTGCTAAAATAGTATTCAGCTTTACAGGTATGTCCTATTTTGTTTATCTGTTTACCAGTTGATGAGCATTTGTGCTGTTTTCACTTTGGGGCCATTATTTAAAAAGATGCTCTGAATATTCCCCTGCAAGTCTTTGTGTAGATGAGCATTTATTTTTTTAAGGCACTTTCCTAAGAAAGAAACTCATTTCTACATTTAATTCCCATTTTGAGAATTAATTGTGCACAGGTAATTGAACTGGAAAATGGAATCTTCCTACTCTGTTCTTTGACTTATGAACAGAGCCCCTGATTCACAGATCCCCCTAAACTAATTTCTTTCAGGGCTAAATTTTACTGGTCCACCTTGCTTGTTTTCTTAAAAGATTGTAAATTGGGACCACACTTCATCTTTTCCAAAATCTCCAAGGAGTAGAGCTTGTTGCCTCTCAACTGACCTCAAACTCAGAATGTTTACAACTGAGCTCGGGGTTTCCCGGGTGGCGCAGTGGTTGAGAGTCCGCCTGCCGATGCAGGGGACACGGGTTTGTGCCCCGGTCCGGGAAGATCCCACATGCCGTGGAGCGGCTGGGCCCGTGAGCCATGGCCGCTGAGCCTGCGCGTCCGGAGCCTGTGCCCCGCAACGGGAGAGGCCACAACAGTGAGAGGCCGGCGTACCGCAAAAAAAACCCCACAAAAACAAAAACTGAGCTCCTCATTTTCCTTCCGGAACCTGTTCCTAATCCATTATTCTTGATCTCACCACTACCCTTCATAATCACTTCCTCCAGTCAGAAACCTGGGAATCACATGAAATTCTTCTCTATCCAACTGGTCGTGAGACTCACACAGGTTTGATTACACCACTATCTTACTTAAAACCATTTAAGGAGTCCTTTGAAGTAAATTTAGATTCCTTACCCTATCATAGGAGAACGTTATGGTCTGTTTCCTGTTTTCCCAAGGCTATCTACAAAATGGTGGGCACCGTGATCATGATGAAAATGAATGAGGATGGGCTCACACCTGAGCAGCGAGTAGACAAGATTTTCAGCAAGATGGATAAGAACAAAGACGACCAGATTACACTGGATGAATTCAAAGAAGCTGCAAAGAGCGACCCTTCCATCGTATTACTTCTGCAGTGCGACATTCAGAAATGAGCAGAGATAACACTATGGACTACACAAAAGTCTCAATGTTCCATTCAGTCTGCAGCTATTCACACACACACACACACACACACACACACACATATTGCTTGGACTACCTATAAATGGACTTGCTTCTTGTGTTTGAAACACTTGTGTGCATGAGAATGTCATTTGCTAATGAATTTTAAAAGCATATATTATAAAACAAACAACCTGCCACAATGTGATATGTGTGATATCATTTCATTAAAAAAAAACACCTTCCTCCTCCAAAGCCTGGGCAGAAATGTGCTGCAAAGAGTTGTATGATTTCTTGTTCATGTTTTGCTAATGCTCGTGTCTCCTTGATTACATAATGTTAGTAGTACTGAAACCCTCACGGTAATGTAACTGAATTATAAGCTGTGTCACCATTCTCCTGTAAAATAGTACTGGACAGGCACACAGAGGGGCCCTTGACTCCTCTGTGTGGTCCACACACAAGAGCTTGTATTATCAGTGAATATAAATGTACGAAATTTGCATGCCGTTTAGGTTTGCCTTAATTCTTACCTCATTTGCATCCTATCAATCTGGAAAGAGCTGTGTTGGAATTAATGCAGTATAAAACTTAAAAACACTGCTAAATGACTCATAATTAAATCTACCTATCTACATATACTCAAAGATATTATTTATTGAAAGTAAAAAAAAAGATGTATGTGTATTGATTTTGCTTGAATTTTCAAAGGCTTCCAAAGAGGTGGCAATAGATGTCCCAAATAAATTTATAACATTTGACTTTTTCCCTCAGTTCTTATCTCAGAATTTTACATTTGAAACAGATGTTCATAATTGTCAAGGGTCAATAGCAACAACTTACTAAATTTACCTCTGAACACACAACTTGGGAATTCAAAGACTTAGTGACAACCAAAGGGAAGAAAGCAACTTCCCAATGCTTCATCCTGGCCCTCAAAAGAGGGACAGTTAATATGGCGTGTAAAGTTTAAATAAAACATAAAACTTACTCGTTCTCAAAAAATGCTCACTATGTGACAGTAAATGTTTTCTCCATGTGACTGTGGAGCTAACCACGCGCTATGTTTTACACAACTATGTGGAGGACACATTTAGCTGACTGAGAAGCGTCCTCCAAAAAGCTGTCTTTCCAAATCAAAAGTGTACTCGTTGTTTCAACGGTGGAACAAAATCCTGACCCTTTTAAGCTGGAGGAAGGAAGGCAGAGAGATTCCATCAAGAACGCTAAAGGCGGGCCTGCGTTTTCAGAACAAGCCTGAGTGAGACCGTTCCTTTCTACAGTGCTGTGCAGTAGAGCTTTCTAGGATGATGGAAACATCTGTACCTACACTGGCTACATGTGAACTTGGAGCACTTCCGGTTCAGCTAGTGGGACTGCATTTTATCTTAATTAATTTAAACTTAATTTGCCACGTGTAGCCAGCAGTTACTGTATCAGACAGTACAGTGCTAGATTATTCACTTTTTATGGAGCGCCTTTTTTTCTAAATACTCCTCCTTTGTCTGTCTGAGGAGCATTAGATGAGACCACAGGCCAGGGCCTGATGATTCCATTCATCTATTCAGCAAGAAACTGGGAGCCAGCAAACCTCCCCACAAACATTCAGGGCAACGACAGTACCTGAAACCCCGACAGAAACAAACTTCCGTCCCCAGAGAGAACAGTCCCAAGTGCTAATAGGATGTCCTGGTGCCGTTAATCCCTGTGCTTGGTGAGTCCAAAGCAGAGGCAGGGAGAGACGTTCTGTGCCTCCCAATATGCTCTCCTCTGGCTGAGGGCGGGGTGGGTTGATGAGCTGGGGAGACTCCTTGGAAAGGCACTTGGTTAAGTCAAGCTACAGGCGATGAATTCATAGCAAATTTTCACTGACCACCCTCTGTGCACCCAACACTATTCATATGGGAGGAGACAGACAATAGACGATAACCACACACACACACACACACAAATGTCTAATTGTAAGAACTCTGAAGAAAAGCACAGCAAATAAAGAAGGAGGGAGGGTGATGGGATGCAGCAGTGGCTACTTCCTATAGGCTGGTTAGGTGACACTAATGAAAGACCCAAGTGAAGGAAATGAGCCACATGGGTACTTGGGGCACTTATGAAAAACAAACCCTTCAGCAGACTCACTGGTAAATAAATAAATAAAACGTAGAAATTGGGCCAGCAAACAAACACCTTGTTTTGTGCTTGTTTTAGTTCTCTCTGCTCTGCTAGTGTCGACTGGGGCAGGGTCCTGACAGCAGTCCAGCAGTATTGGTTAGAATAAGCGTACATATGTCCTCTGACCCAGCATTTCCACTCCTGGGTTTGTTGCCCCAAGAAGCTCTCACAGGAGGATGTATGGGGACTTGTCCCAGGATGTCCGTGACAGCTCTGTTTCTGGAGTGGGGGCTGAAGGCAACCTAGTGGCTCATGACTAGAGGACTAGGTAAGACGTGGTGCATGCACCCTGCGGCATACTAGGCTTCAGCTGGAAACTGATGTACACACAGCAACGAGCACATGTTTTGACAAGGCTGAAAGGGGAGAAAAGAAACAATAAAATCTATTGCACCATATAATATATATAAATGAAAAAGACATTCTCACAAAAGGCACATAAAATAAAAGCAAATATCACACTAGAATTGTTTCCAGGGTGTGCATCATAACATCTTATCCCCAGAATGTGATGGCTTAAAGTAGAAGCAATCATTTTATTATTCCTCATGGCTTCTGTGGGTCGGGAATTTGAGAAGCTTCACCTGGATGATTCTAGCTGGGGGTGTCTCGTGCAGTTGCAGTCACATGGAAGCCTGGAGCAGCTGAGAGTTGAGAGGGCCTCAGGGCTTTTCCACATGGGCTAGTTTGTTCTTCCTCGAAGCATGGAGGCCTCAGGGCAGTCATACTACTTGCCTGACGGTTCAGGTCTCCAGCACAAGTATTCCTGCTAAGAAACTGGAAGTTTCATATTCTTTCCTGCCCTATAGCCTCAATAGTCATGAAGTAACGCTTCTCCATCATTCTATTGGTTACAACACAGTCACAAACCTATTCATAGTCAAGAAGGAAATTAAACTCTACGTCTTGATAGGTTACAAGTTTCTAGAAGAACAGGAGAGATGTTTCCACCCTCTCTGGAAAACAATCAGCCACAGTCTGCCCTGTAGCCACAATTCACATCTCTTCCACATACAAAATGCATTCACCTGCTCTGAGGCAACCAGAGATGAAGGTGAGCCATGAACTGAAGGGTGTGTTTAACACAACTTCTGTAACTGAGTTCCGTTTAAACCACACCCACACACACCCTCAGCAACGGGCATCCTCAAGAACCACAGTGTCCCTCCCAGCCTGTGGTCCCTTCAGAAAGGACCAGCTGTGGGCATCCTCTCATCATTCAAGTGGGCCTGAGTTCTATCAGTTCCAGCTTATACTCAGCTACTATTTTGGTCTCTTTAACTCCTGCTGCTGTTCTGAAAGGAAAATGCCCCCAAATGTCTTACTTTTATTCTAACCTGAACTCTTTCTGCGTTTAGAAGCCATAAGTTTCCATATTTCCTCTTTTTTATTTCTTAAATAACTCTAAACTGTTTTTAAAGGGGAATCATATTGCTTTAAGGCTTCCTTTTCCCTGTAGTTCCCTCATTCAGGATCACAGTCTCTAGATGAATAACATGAACCACTTTCTTAAAGAGGCCAGATGCTGATTTCCTCCACACCGTTGGAAACCATGTCAGGAAGTAAAACACACGCTTAAATAGACGTCTTCAGAGAGCCTTACCGCACCAGGTGTGTAGGGGTTTAGTGAGAAAACGACAGTCAACTAGAGCTTCTAAATAAAATGACACACTGTTCCCTTAGGTCCTTTTGTGTAAGTAATTCAGTTTCCCAAATATTTGGGGCGTGCAGTTTGGGTTCTTCCCAGCATTTTGCAGGCGAAATATAGATCTCTAGACTCTTACCTTATGTTACTGTTTCTCAGGTTCTTACATTTACCAACGTAAAGTTACCCATCAAATACCCGATCAACTAAATGGTTGTCTCAAACGCTGCCTGCTCAGATCGGAGCTGCTGTACGTCTCCCCACCAGCCGTCCATCGCTCTCCTCCACAGCCGCCCCTCATCTTCCCTAGCTCTGTGAATGACACCACCACTCGTGCGGTTTTTCAGGCCCCAGACCCCAGGCCAATGATCCTTGGTCCCTCTCACAGCTCCGCAGTACAGCTGACCCTTGAACAGTACAGGTTCAAACTGTGCGGGTGCACTTACAGGCGGATTTTTCCAATAGTAAATACTACACTGCTACCCCATCCACAGATGCACGAGGGAGACAGGAGGAACCGCGAGGGTGGAGGGCCGACTATAAATTAAACTCGGATTTTAGACTGCCCCATACCGCTGTGTTGTTCAAGGGTCAACTGTATTCTCATCAGCAAGTCTCACTGCCTCTGGACTTCGAATCTGAACACTTCTATCTCGACCACTCTGGTCCAAGTCTCCATGACCTCTGACCTGGATCACTGCAAAAGCCTCTAATCCTAACCTATTCACACAGCAGCCAGAGGGATTCTTTGAAACTGAAAAAAAAAAAAGACAAATGTGATTAGTTTTAATGAAACAACATTTAAGTAATATTGTTACTCATACTGATCATCGACACTGCAGATTCAGGCATTGCATTCTTCTGAGTATTTTCCAAATTTCCCCTTCTCCCTTCCTCCCATTCCCTGGTGCCTTTTTTTTTTTTTTTTTTTTTTTGTGGTACGCGGGCCTCTCACTGCTGTGGCCTCTCCCGTTGCGGAGCACAGGCTCCGGACACGCAGGCTCAGCGGCCATGGCTCACGGTCCCAGCCGCTCCGCGGCATGTGGGATCTTCTCCCACCGGGGCACGGACCCGCGTCCCCTGCATCGGCAGGCGGACTCTCAACCACTGCACCACCAGCGAAGCCCCACATTTGTCATTTTTAAGAACGATTTTAATCATGTCTAACCCAAAGTTATGAAAAGGTAGGATTTAAAGGTCCAAGGAAGCATTTCTTCCCCAGGATTTCACGACTCAGTTCAGTCATTCCTGCCCTGCTGATAAAAACCAGGGGTGGAAGAGTCATCTCTATGAAGTATTCAAGTCACTATTCATGAGGAGGCTTGATTCTGTCAATTATAATATCTTCCCCAATTCACAAAAGGATGACTTTAACTACAGGTAAATTTAAAGTTTTATTTTTAGAAGTTACACATATTTCAAAAAAGCAATTTCTTTTTATTCTAATTAATATTACCATTAATTAGAATATTAATTGAAAATATTTTCACTTACGATAGTTGAAACCCAAACTTTGTGAGGCCAAAGCAATGAATAACCTTCAACTCAACAAGAGATGCCTGGATACCTGAGGATTCTACTTCCCTTTCTGTATTAAGAAGCACATTAAAAAACTACCACAAAATTTCAGACACTGAAACTGTTCAGCGAATAAAAGTGTATGCATTTGGTATATTCTACTTCATTTTTTTTATTTGAAAAAGCACATGTATGTTAAAATAGTTTTGATACAAATGAATTATAAATGTACCTTTAAAAAAATCAGACTTTGTATTGTTAGTGGAGGATGTTTAAAACATGCGGCACACATTTTCTCTCTCTGTAAATTCTTAGATTAGAAAAGCACAGTTTCTGGACTTCTCATTTACCAATGGATCTCAATTTAAGATTAAATTAGACTCTCTCCCCTCACCAAAAACAAAATCCAGTTTTTCTCAGTAACTACAGAAGTGTCGCTGCTTTTAAAGTACTGTCTTTTTCTTAAAATACTTCCTTTCAATTTCACAAATATTTATTGCTAGCAATATAGGGAATTCTTCTTGTTGGTATCCACGTCTTTCTAAAAAGGTTAGCACTAGTCCTAGTATCAAACATAGAGAATGCAAGCAGGAGTTCTACTCATGTTTTCTTTTTAAAAAAATTCATAAATACCGTTGCTTACAACAGGCTATATTTTATCATTCTAAGGATCACACTTTTTAACAACTCTAAAATCAGGGTGTGTCTTATAAACTGACATCAGCTCCCTATCAGCAGCTGGGCCTTTGGCTCCCAGCTACTTCTCTGCTCCAGGGGGAGCTGTCCTCTGCCCCAATTTCCCCAGCCCTCTCCTCAGCCTGGTCTGCACAGTCCCTCTGGCCTGTGTCCTCTCGGCTGAGCCAGAGCTTGAGACGCTTTGGACTGCAAACTGCGGGACTTTAAAGCAAGCAAGCAATCACGCTGCAGGTCAGGACGCACCAGTGGGTCATAACCCAGTTCCGACACAGGCTGGACACTTAGTAGGGTGGATGATGGTTAAGGGACTCAGAGAAAGGCACCGTGTCAGGACTGGCAGTGCTTTAGTAAAGCTCCGAGAACATGCCTTAACAGAGAGCATCTTAAATGTGATGAAACACAATAATTGAAACTACCGTCCCAATCTGCAATTGTATCTCTAGGGCTGAAAATGACCTGTGCAGGGATCGTGACCAGAGTTCCTACAGTCCTGTGCGGGTCCCTCCTCATTAATAAGCACAAAACAGACAATGAATCTATTGTAAACTGGTCCCTGTTCACAGCCGGCCTGGGCGCCGCCCCACCCCCTGCAATGAGAATAATGTAATATTCTGGAAAAGCAAAACTAACTATAACCGGGTGATCAAATCTTTATTTTAATTCTTACAAAATACTATAGAAATGAACCCAAACGAAACAGATATGTACATGTACGTATGTACAAAATTTTAAACTTCTGAAAAAGAATCTATAAAAGTAGATGGTTAGAATGAAAAACAAACAAACTTAAGAAGATTTAAAACCAGTACTATGAAGTTGATTTTCTCAAAGCAAAGTAATTATAATTTTAAATTGCGGGCTGTGGCCGGTCTTCTAGGCTTATCGTGTCAGATACATGAGTCAGTCTCCATCGCAGAATGTCTTCAGTTTCGTTTTATTTCCCATAGTCCCGGGCGTCTCCCCTTACACGTCTTTCAACATGAGGGTGTGGCACAGTCAGCCACAGTAAATCAACCCTGGTCTTCTTCTTCTCCTTGAGACACAGGTCGGAAAGGCAACGTAGTTTGTCCTCTTTCAGGGTCAGACATTCGAAGAATTCTGATCAGTTTACTTGCTGGAAGTGAACTAGAGGAGGCAAAATTAATTATTCCAATTTCCAAGAAAATTTTTTCATAAAAAAAAAAAATTCTAATACTACCTCATGAAAATATAAGTCTAAATGGCTGCTAATGGGGGGGTATGTCTGATATCTGGAATTCTAGGAGAAATATAACTTGCAATAGGGAAATAAATTTTCATTTTTAAAAATTAACTTCCTGCTAAATGCCATGGGTTTTCAGTTTGGAAGAAAAAGAAAATGAAGGAGATTTATGTATCAACTAACTCTTATTCTTCTTGTCTAGTCAGGAAGGAGTCACCTGAATATTTCCAGTCATAAACCTGAGTACCCACACGATCGAGTGACCACTTTAGAGAAAGAATATCAACGTTTAAGTGACACAGAGCCTGACACCATGGAGGCACCTAATAAACGCTGACTGACAGCAGAGCTGCGTTGTCCATTTAGGAAGACTGCTACTTCTCCGTCAACAGGAAAAGAATCACGACTAGGGAAATCATGAATCGCTTCTCCAGTCGAAGCAGAGTTACTAAAATTACTTTATGTTAGTTGGGTCATGGTAACCACAGAAGAGCAGATTCAAAATAGAAGTATTAACAAGTCAATAATCATATTCAGTTCAACTGCCTCTGTTAATGGGAGATAACACAAACAAAATTTTAAACATCTAATACGGGAAAACTACCTTCGATCTCTGGAACTAGAGTAGGGGTTAATTTTTCTTTTGACTGGTCATTTATGCATTTGCATTTTAAAATTGAGAATATAAAAGATTTCTCACCCCTTTTTATATACTTGATATATATATATATATATATAATTCATAGAAGAGTTTTAAAAAGTTACCTCATGCTTTGAGGGGTAAGCAGGATAAACTGCCTGAAGCGCTGGGAATCTGCCATCTTGAGTATCATATCCACCGCAATTCTCCGGTTAACCATATCCTGGAGAACAGAGGCAGAAGTCAGAGGTGCTGCTGTGTCAATCATGTTCCTGTGAAAGGAGCATTCTACTGGTTGTTATGAACCCCTGGATTTTTATCCAAGGATCATCCATTATCTTATCTATAATACCAAGCAATTCATATATACTGTGAAAGACAGTATCTAAAATTATTAGGGGAAAATAACTGAATAACATGTATCTTCCAGGAATTCCTATAGTCAAAGCATAGCCCCTTGCCTCAAATATACTTAACAATTAAAATAATCAGAAAATAGTCAAAAGATACAACTAGATGTTGCAGAGTGCATCTAATTTCTACAGTAATATTTAATTACTCAAGAGAACAGTATCAAAGATGACCAGTTTCAAACTTACTAAGTCTCTCACGTTTTCCCTCAATGATTAAGGTGTTCTAAAAGCTCCGTCCCCATCACCTTCTACAATCTGTACAATGTGAATCGATTTGAATTTACAGACTAATTTCTCAGCTGAATCTTTAAAATAAGTTAAACAGCACATCCATGTATAGGGAAAAAATGCTTGGTTATAACAGGTTTTGACTACAGGAATTAAACTGTGTGCTTACATTTTCTGAGTTAAATAACAGAAAAAACAAAAGTCAAAGTACCTCTCTCCTCCCTTGGCAACTCCTGAAATTTGAAAACACAGACAAATGAAACCGCGTGTGGCCGTACCATACAGCGTGGCGGTTTAGAACCTGGGCTCTGGAGCCCGACAGGGGCCCTGCACTCCAGCTACACTGCTCAGTGGCTCTTGCTCTATAAATTCTTCCATCAGGCATATCCCTAAAGTAATCTAACTTAACGTTAACAGAAGTGACCGGAGCTTGCCCAAAGTGAAAACTGTCCTTTCAAAACAATGCCTTGGGGAAGCCCATCATTTAATAACAAAGCTGCCAAGGCACCAAGAAATATTTATTCATTTCCACTGGATTGGTTCTCAGAACTTGGGTACGTTTTTCTGAATAATTTCAATGAGGCAAAATGTCACTCTGACTAAGAACCTGTAAGTTTCTGAAAGAGAAAGAAATTGTTCAGAATTAAATTTGACTTATAAGATGGGTGATAAGTCTACATAATAGCATTTTGGACAAAAATATTATATGGAAAGAGCAATCATCTTCTATGATTTGTGAATCAGCTTTGAAGCCAAATCTCAGAGGAATTTCTAACTAATCTTCAGCAGTGACAGCATAGAAAAAAAAAACCACTGAAGGATTATACAGCACTTACAAATGTGAATTCTGATTTGTAAATAAGCATTTTCTAAATCCTAATTATGGGCTAGGCATTAGGAGTTAGAAATATGATTAAGACAGAGTTGAACTTCAAAATTGAAAATTTGGTGGGTGATTCAGACATGAAAATAGGGGATTGCAATAGAATGCAAAATATATATCATAATAAAATGTGTATAATATATAATATTAGATCCTATAAAATATAAAAATAATATAATTGCACGAGTGGATGTCAGGTAGTGTTGAGGGAGCTCTGAGAAGTCCCTAATCCTGCCTGGCAGGGTGGTAGTCATGGAGGCTACATAAAGGGGACATCTGAACCGAGTCCTGAAAGATGAGTCCGAGTGTGACATACAACGAAGAAGAGCACAACGGGCAGAGGCGCAGAGTCTGGAAAATCACAAACAGCTTAGTCCAGCTGAAAAAGTCAGTGGCTACCGTATCATGAAGGGTTTCAAAGTCACCCTTCGGAATTAAACCAAAGATTTTCAAGCAAGTGAGTGACTACAATTAGATTTATTTTAGAACTATAAACCTGGCAAGACAGTGAAGGAGGAACTGAGAAGGGGCAGGATTAAAGTCTGAGAGTGTGGACAGGAAGTGATGACAACACGCGAGAGGCGAGGACAGGAGAGGTAACAGGAAGGAGCAGAGGGCGGGGACCAGGGAGATACTTGAAAAGAGAAGAGATAGGGGTCAGACTTCATGTGTAACGAGGAAAGAAGAATCACAGATAAATCACTGGTTGTGCAGTTAGGTGTTGGGTTGGAAATGGCAATTTGCAACTAATCAAGGAAAAGAATTCAGGAAAAGGAAGGCTTGGAGGAGAAAAATTCAGACTCAGACACGCTGAGTTTGAGATGTGGGTTGTTCACTAGATGGTTTCACAGGTAGTCGAGCACATGGGTCCAGAGAACAAGAGAGATGTCAGAATGATATGCTTAGCTTTGGGAGGGATCCAAACGTAGACAGCAGCCTGTGGGACTGTGTGTGTGTGGGCTGGGGGTAGGTAGAACGTGATATCCAGGAAGATTAACACCACTATGAAAAACAAAGAAGACCTCAAACATTTAAGGGCACCCGAATTAGGGGAGGCAGACTGGCACACGGAGAACGAAGAGGAGGTGAGAAGACACAGTTTAAGAGATGGAAGGTCAGTCTGTGGTCAGTCACCAAATTAAAGTTCTTATGATTTTCGCTAAACAAGCTTTGCTGGAGTATTGTCGTCTAAACCCAGATTACAGTAGATTTAGTAAAGAAGGAGGCATGAAGCAGTAAAGAGAATGGTTAACAGCTGATTTGGGAGGCCCTACTGTGCGCCCGCACCATAGTGAGCACGTTACAGATAGGACCTCACTGGAGCCTCGCTCTAACCCTACAAGGTAGGAAAGGTTAATAATCTATTCTACAGATGAAGAAACTGAGGCCCAAAGAGGATAGATATCTTGCCCAAAGTCAGCTGGGGAACTGGTGACAGAGGTAGGTCTCAATCTTCGGTTTTTTAACTTCGAAGTCCAGTGTCCTCGCTCCCTCCTGTTACACACACTGCTGTTTTGAAAAGTATGGCTGTGCAGGAAGGGAGAGAGAACAGTGGCGAGAGTCAGGGAAAGCAAATGTGGGGAACTGCTTATAATTATGTGTACAAACGGAAGATGGAAGCAAACTGGGGAAAAGGCTGCAAATCCAGGACAGGGTCCCTGCCAGTGTGGTGTGTTAGCAAGGGCGAGAACTGGAATTCTTTGGTTCTTCTCTATCACTTATCACAGACAAAACTATCAGAGCAGGATCTTTTCTGTTATGGGTAAAACTAAAGAGTGAATTGCTTCCTTTCAAAATACACATTTCAAACAACCAAAAAATTAGAGAATTTAAAAGTCAACACTACCATGTAGACATCAAACTCATCCAGGCATCTGAAAGGAGATTCAGCAATGGACCACAGAGAAAGAATGAAGCAAACTGTGGAAAAAGAACGTTCACCGCCAGATAAGGCCTTCATGTCATTGAAAGCGGCTTTGTTTCCCTCTCCAGGCTGAACCTTGAATGAGTTGACAAAAAACAAAGTATAGGAAAAAAACAGATTAATTTCTTTACAAAAAAGATTGGCCACCATTAGAAAGGATGAGTTTATAGTAAAAAAGAAGATTTAAAAAAATCATTTAGTGACTTGGAAACGACATCTATTCTATTCAAAATATTTTAGAGTAAAACAGTGAGCTGTGTAACGGTGGTTTCTGTTTTATTGTGAGAGAATCAAACTGAAAACAGTTTCTCGCCATAACCAGATCTAACATACCGAAAGTCCAAAGTCTTAATAATAAAAGTACCAACATTAGTCCGGTTTCATTTTTTGCATGTAGATATCCAGTTTTCCCAACATGATTTATCAGAGACTATCCTTTCCCCATTGTATATTCTTGGCTCCTTTGTCAAATATTAGTTGGCCAGATATGCCTGGGTTTATTGCTGGGCTCTCTATTCTGTTCCATTGGTCTATGTGTCTATTTTTATGCCAATAGCATACTGTTTTGATTGCTATCGCTTTGCAACATAGCTTCAAATCAGGAAATGTGATGCCTCCGGCTTGTTCTTTTTTCTCAAGATTGCTTTGGCTATTAGGGGTCTTTTGTGGTTCCATACAAATTTTAGGATTGTTTTTTCTTTTTGTGAACAATGCCTTTGGAATCTCGATAGCGACTGCACTGAATCTATAGATAGCTTTGATAGTATGGACATTTTAACAATATTAATTCTTCTGGTTCATGTACAAGGGTTATCTTCCCATTTATTTGTGTCTTCTTCAATTTCTTTTAACAATGTCTTAGTAGTTTTCAGTGTATAGATCTTTCACTTCCTTGGTTAAATTTCCTAAGTAGTTTATTGTTTTTGATGCTATTGTAAATGGGATTGTTTTCTTTACCTCCTTTTGTCAAACACTTTAAGTGCCAAGTTAATCTCTTGCTACTTGAATTCTAGTGACATCTAGTGGTTAAACTGCTTTCAAAGTAATTACTGAATGTCAAAAGGACACAGGACCAACTTAAAGAGGCTCACACTGGCCAAAGAGTAACAGCAGCAATCAATTGAAATACATAACTCTCTCTTAAAAGTTTCTCTTAGTAAGTGTTCATGGGAACAATATAAAAGTAATTAGCGAGATAACATTTTCATATAATTCCCTAAGAAGACAGTATAAGTAACATTTGAAGGAACTCGATTTCATTTTAAGAGAATTCCAGATATACATATATGCACTCAAGTTGAAAAATCAGAGGACCAACCAGTTTTATCATATGTGTTTTAAGAGATACACAGCTTCACGTATTTTCCAAAACACTATTTGAAAAATTATTTGGTTCTCAAGTGAGCATTCACTTATATTTTAATCTTCTAAGGGTTATAAAAAATTCTGAATTTAAACATACACTGAAATTTTATATTTATCATCTGAAGTCTGAATTCTCTATGAAAATCCAAACTCAAAAACAACATTAACATAAGCAGTAAAAAGCCAAACAAAACCAAACACACACACACACACACACACACACACACACACACACACACACACACACACCAGAACAGTAAGAACTAAGAAACAGGATGCAGTCTTTTGCTCCCAAACTGCATCTTGTATCATTCTAATGAATTAAGCCCCAGATAAATTACGGAGATCTAAATTTTATCCCTGGCCTGTTAGTAAACCTATCATGGGACTTCTTATTTGTAAAATGAAGATGAGAAAACTTGAAGATTCTTAAAGCAATAATAGTCTGTTGAATAACAGGAATGATAATGTCAGAAAATCTAGTTTCAGTTGTCTTGAACAGCTATGGCTCTGGGAATAAATTATCCAAACACCTAATATTTTCTTTTACTAGAGTATAATTTTTACTAGAGTATAACTTATATACAGTAAAGAACACAAAGCTTAAGTGTTTAGCTCAAATAATTCTGACATATACGTACACATATACACACACACCTGGGTAACCACTACTGAGATCAAGACAGGACATTTCTAGCATCTCAGCAGATTCCCTGTGTCCTCTCCCGTCAACTACCAACCCCTAAAAGGTAACCACTATTTTGACTTTAATTACTGTAGATAAATTTTACTGGTTTTTGAAGAGTTCTGAAAAGAGGAATTGCTTTAATAGACCCTGCAAGACAGGTTTCTAAATTAGTTCTACCAAATTATACTCCCACTAGCAAGGTATAAGCGTTCCAAGTCCACAACCTCACCCACACAAGGTATTATCAGTCTTGTTCATTTTAGTCACAATAATAGGAGTGGGATAGTAACTTATTATGGTATAAACTTGTATTTCTCTGATGACTAGCGATACTGAGCACTTTTTCATGTGCCTATTCACCACTTGGCGAATTAATGACTTTTAACTGTTTTTAAATGTATTGTCATTCTTTTTCTCAATTATTATTATTCTTAAAAAGTTTTAGATGGGTTCTTAGTTGCATATCTGTATGGCAAATTATTACTTATTCTAAGTATTAAAATGGAAGTATAAAATTTATGGCAACTAAGAATAGTACACAAATATTTGAAAAGTTTGACCCAATTATTTAGAGTGAGTAGCTGCTTTTGACCTCCTGACTCACTTTTATTTCTTTTTATTTTTTTGCGGTACGCGGGCCCCTCACTGTTGTGGCCTCTCCCGTTGCGGAGCACAGGCTCCAGATACACAGGCTCAGCGGCCATGGCTCACGGGCCCAGCCGCTCCGCGGCATGTGGGATCTTCCCGGACCGGGGCACGAACCCGTGTCCCCTGCATCAGCAGGCGGACTCTCAACCACTGCGCCACCAGGGAAGCCCCTGACTACACTATTTTTAATGCTATATCTCACACTCCTCCTTTAATGCATGTGACTGTGATAGAATCCAGACACACAGACTCCATAATTTGAAAGTGGTGGCTTCCTTTATACAAAAGAGGCTAGATCTAGGGATACCTTCCAAAATAAGTAGCACAAAGACAATTACATGGGGTCGAACATTCTTTGAGTAATTCTTTTCTGGCTTCCTACAGTGGGGCCAGAGAATACAGACTTTCTATAATGTCCCACGTAATTTAAAATGCTATATGAATTTTAAAAAGGAACCAGTGGAGTTTAAAGAGAAGGTAAATATTTATCACTGAAAATAAAACTCCTAATTATCACCATAAGAAAATAATGTGGCTGTCTGGGGGAAACAATAAAAAGCTAAAGTAATGGCTTCAGTCAGTAAAATCAATTTAATTTTCAACACTTTGGCAAAGACTATCTTTAACTTCAAAGTAAGTTATTTTGTTTTCCAATGACAACAGATCAAAATATCATCAAAAGAAATGAAGCAGCTAATTCTCTTAATGACTAACATGCGAAGAGTTAAGATACTTACAGATATAGTAAGAGTTTCATTCTTGTGGTCAAAATTCATTTTTCCACAATAGGCCCGCTGAGATAGTAAGTTGTCAAAGTACAATTTGCATCGTAAAGTCAAACACCTTGAAAAAAGAAATTGGGCATATTAAAAAGATTACAGAGATACAGAACTGTATATTCAGCATGATCTTTACACCAGCATGTAAGGCCAGATGAAAATATGCCAAGATGTTAACACTGGTGCCCATTTAATAGGTAAAATTTTAGATGATTTTTGCCTGTGTCTTTATATTTCGTTCATGTCTCCACATTTTTACCACTTCATTTCCTTTTATAATAAACAAACATCTATAAAATGAATAAAGATGTCATCCCATATATAATGAAACCCATTATATTACAGTCAGTCCATATGAATGTATCAATCATTCAACTAATTTATATATCACCCTAATACAGAAGACATGAATCTTGTCCTTGAGAGGATTAAACTCTAGTAGTGTTAAGATAATGGTAAACTGCCTATTCATTTGCCTGTCTCCTCCTAACTTTACAGTAGCAAAAAGGGCAAAGCCAATCTCTTAATCATGTTGTACCTGTAATACCTTACGCACTGTCTAGCACAACGTGAACTTCACTTATTTGTCATATGGCATTCTGCTGTAAGAAAGAGCTTTCCCTTCTTCCTCATTTATTTACTTACCACCTTTCTATTTTTAAGGACGCAGTCACAGATTCTTATTTTATTCATTGGGTTGTCATCCATTACTGTTCTTATTTATTCTGGTCTTCAAATTGTCCCAGATTTTGCCAGTGGAGCCCCTTCAAGCTGCCTATGTCCTTTTATCATGACTCCACATTTTGGGGAGGCACTTCCTTACTTTCTGGCATAGCAAGAGGCTCATCTATACCTTCCCTGCTCTGCTCCGGTATCATCAGCCATTTCTCAAAGGAGCCTTGGTTCCTTTTGTTGCGGAATGGTATGCAGAAAATAAGATCTAGGTGACAGGTGACTGGCTATTTTTCTTGACATCTTTGCTCCTTAATGAGTCTAAGGCTCCTTTCTTCAGAATAACTATCGTTTTATTCTTTTCCCTCCCAATTCCCTTCCTAAACTGTATTAAATCTCCACATTCGAAAATACTGTTAGTCTGAGTTTTCTTTTGCTGCCACAACTATTGCTAGCTGGTTTTCAGAATTTTCTGTTAACTTTTCTTTCTTTCAATACTGATACGTATTCTTCAATTGCTTCCACTCATGGGATGACTAAAAGAGACTGTCCTCATAAAATGGCAAGGTTCTCCAGTGTAAAGAGATAAAGAATTTTAAAAATTTGACCATTTTTATTGTCCTCCCAAGATTGGTTAGCAATATAAAACATGTCAGTGGTGAAGAAACCTATCAAGATAGAAAACTAAATAAGACCAATACCTTTACAGAAAATATTCTAAAATTTTCTGAATAGCAATATGAAAATGAACCCTACTGCTTCTGGAAAAGACACAGTAATAGGCATTAGATTTACTCTTCTGCGTGAAACGACTAGAAAACTGGACAAAATCTATGAAACAAGAGTTTTTGGACTCTGAACATCAGACATCGCAGACAATTCCAGTCAAAAGAATCTCTGAAAGATGGGAAACAAACAAATTGAGCCCTGTGAACGCCCCAAGTTACTTTTATGTTGAGAGTAAAGGGAGTGGAAACCCAAGCAGAGTCCAGAAGTCTTTCTGTTTAGGGGTCTGGGGCGGTCAAGGCACCTCCGGTTCACGAAGCAGCACAGAGAGAGCTCCAGAGGACCACAGAGGCGGGTGGGAGAGCCTCAGGCTGAGCACCTTCCTCCTCAGTGTCCGTGTGAGGATACTGCCCGAGGCTGGTGAGAGGAACACCCAACAGAACCAGAAACAACCCTCGAGGTCACCCAGAGCCAGGAATAGTTCATATTCCCAAAGGCATGAATGGAATAACCTCACAACATATCAACAGAGGACCCAGAAGAACACAGCTGCACAGGTAGGAAAAAAATCAGTCCTTCACCAAAGCCTGCTCTGGTCCCACCTAACAAAACTGCAAGGCAGCCTCAAAAGGATAAAATTAAAAACTCTTTAAGTCAAGTCCTAATAACATGCATATAAAACTGAAATACACATTTCAAGAACTAAGCTATAGTTTAGTTAAGGAATATGGTCAAACATGCAAAGCCCCTTTCTCATTATGGCTTTATTTGAATTTCCCCATACGTACTAGAGCTAAATTAAAAAAAAAAATTCTATAGTCTTAAGATTATAGTTTTTGGTATAAGTACAGTTAAAATGCATGTTACTGAGGGACTATCATGGGGAAAATAGAGGTTAGGTGGAAAGACTAGGGCTGCCTTGGATCCAAGTATATCAAAGGGCAACCCTACCCTATAAACTGTCCTTTATTTCTGTTGCTTGTGATTTTAGCTGAGGTTAACTTATCTCTGTCAACCTGCACATTTCTGGGTATATTAATGACATCCAGTTTTGCGGATCCTGTATTCATTCATTCAACCAATATATATCAAGTTTCTACTATATTTCAGGCACAGTGGTAGGTACTGGGGATACAGCAGCAAACAAAACAGATTCTGCATCCATGGAGCTACACCATTCTAGGAGATCATGGTAAACAGCTGAGAAACTGCCTTAACATGTCCCATCAAAACTCGTATGCCTTAAGAACATGCAATGTCCAAGAGTGAAACAGTCTGTTAACAGAACCAATGAGCTTCCAAATGACCCATTTGAGCATAGACTGAACAGCCATCTATGAGTTATCCAGTAAAGCATATCTAATGCAGTTTAAGTTTAAAAAGCTCACTATAAAAGTCCCTTCAAATCCGGGATCCCAAGCACTACCACCATTTCTTTTCTGAATAAATCATGCAAGTTCTTTTAATTTTATTATTTATAAGCGAGAATGTGAAAACGAAGAAAAAACAAACACGTACAATATGTGGTAATTTTTTTTAATACACTTACCTTCTAAATTGTTGATACGTTTTATATCTATGGGTCATTATTTCTTCCAGTAATTTAATAAACCTTTTTAAAGTCCTTACTTTGTTATCCAGATCAAGATAGGTTTCTCTTGCTTCTTGATATTGCCTATTTTATGAAAAAAATGTTAAGTAAATAAATGCCATTCAATGAAACATAAAGTAAAATCTCAAATATATTTAATAGGAAGAACAGGGAGTGCAGGGAGTGCTGAGAGGGCCCAGCAGTAGCAGGTTTCATAAATCTCCAGACAAATACACTGCCAGAATGCGAGCGTGCTGCCCCGACTGGGGAGAGCTGTTAGCAGGGCTGGGCAGAAACAAAGTGCAAGCCCTAGAGAAGGCAGAGAAGGTAAGTGAAGAAAAGTGCTCAAGTGGGGCCCAGAGTGGCAGATCGTAAGAGAATACCAGCAAATACAGATCTTCTAGCAAGGAAGGGATCACACCAGAAGGCAAGAAATGTTCCCCTTAGTGACACATGCCAGTGCAGGAACAGAAGAACACAGGTTGGGCATTAGGATCCCCCTAGCCCCAGCGTGAACGAGACAAGGTCAAAGAGGCCGGGAAGACACGGCTTCTCAGAGTGCTACTGTGGAAGTAACAGCTCATTGCCGTAGAGAGGGAGAGAAAGATCCTGACAAAGGATGAAGGGCGAACCCTGGCCAAGGCTCTCAGTCATCCATCCCATCCTCCTTCAAATGTCCAGTCCCAGAGAATCCAACCAATTAAAAAACGAATAACAAAAAAAGCACAAACAAAGCACACATACAAAGATATTTATGGGGGGAAAAAAGCGCTGGGAAAGAGCAGCAAAACTCTCTCTACAGACAAAGAAAACTTATTACAACAATGTTGTCACAAAGCAGATTAAAACCGTAATTGAACACGATAAATTAAAACAAAAGAAAACAAAACAAGACACAAGTGCTACCAGGAAGGAACACCTCAAAGCAGAAATGAAAGAACTGAAGGAAAAGATAAATCAAGGAATTCAAAGCTAACAGACAGGTAAACAACAACAGGTTATAAACAGACAAGAGGAGGAGAAGCATGAACTTGCAGAACCCAAGGTGGGACAAGGGAGTGTAGACAAAAAGCAAAAAAAACAAAGACATGAGACAAAATGAGATGATGCATAGGAACAAACAGACAACACAGAAAACATCAACAGACAGATGAGAAATGAGAAAAACAAACAAAACAGGAAAAAACCCCACATAAAATGGTTAGACAAAATAACTAGAGAAGAAAAAGTACATGCAACATATGTATAACTGAAGACCTCTAAAAAGAACATTAGACAACAGAAAATACTTAAAAGTAAAATACCAGAAAACTTTTAACAAGTAAGACTTAAATCTATATATTTAAAAAAAAAAAGCACTGTGTATACCAAGGAAAGGATCACAGAATTTGACATTCTGGATAAGTTATAGAACTTAACAGACGAGCATCATAAACACAGATACTCAGGAGAACGAGGATTTTATACTAGGCTAAACTCTTTCAAACTCAAAAGCTAGAGACAAAGTTTTGAACTCGCAAAAACACAAAAAATATTACTCCTATGGCCATTCTTAAGGAAAAAATTAGAGGACCAATAACTTTTCAAATGGCTAAACAGCCATTTGGAAAAAGATAAAATACATTCCTCACATCAAAAATATTCACAGAAAAAGAAATATAAATAAATGGTCCTTAAGACATGAAAAGATGTTAACCACATTTAATAGAAGTGAAATGCAAATTAAAATTACACTGAGGTGTGTATATATATATATATATATATATATATATATATATATATATTTAGGAAATATATCTATCAGCAAAAAGAATCTACAATAATCACACATTGTTTAGGCTGTGGGGAAACAAGCACTCATTGCTGATAGGAGTGAAAAAAAAGTACAATCCCTAGAAAGGGGACTCTGCCAGAGTGGGGTTTATCCTTTTAAAAAAACAAAAACAAAAACCCCGAACTTATACAAAATAATGCATGTATAAAATTATTTGTTGTGTACCACCATTTATAATAGCAAAAAATCAAGTTAAAACTCAACTGTCCATCAGTAGGAGATGACTAAATACTGTGAAACATAAAAACACAATGAGAAAATGCCTATGTACTGATATGGAAAGATCTACAAAATATAGCATTAAATCAAAGAAAGCAACCTGAAACAGCTTAGTGTACTACTTTTTGTATCTGCAAGGATGAAAACACATACTCATATCATCTTGCCTTTGCATACAGAAACACTGAAAGCATATTTAATAAATTAATTTAATAAAATAAAATAAAAGTGAAAAAATTCATTGTCTGCCCTTTCACATTATATTTTTAAAACATGTAAGGTATTACCTATTTTAAAGAAAAACTTCTGTTACTATTTTTGTTTCTTTCCCTTTTTCCCCAAAGTTTGTGAAAACAGAATTGAGATCACTCCTGTTCCCTGCCTTTTTTAATAAGAAAAATTCTTCATAAAGTTTAATAGCTATAATTTTCTACTGTAATTCAATCATTATCATCCAGTTATACAAGATTTCTAATTTTTTAGTGTTATACAAACTACTATGTATAAAATAAATAAGTTACAGGAATATATTGTACAGCACAGGGAATATAGCCAATATTTTATAATAACTATAAAGGGACTACAATCTATAAAAATTCTGAATCACCATGTTGTACACCTGAAATATAATATTGTAAATCAACCATATCTCAACTAAAAAAAATACTAATGCTGCAATAAACATCCAAGTACAAATTGTTTTTTTCATTTTGGATTATAACAACAAAATTACTTGGCCAAATTGAAATTTTTAAAGGCGTTTAACATAAACTACCTTAAAACTTTTCAGAAAGACTAATAACAATAACATCTAACATATTATGTATCCTATACATTGTTTATTATGGGTTATCTCATTTAATCTTCATTACAACTCTATAAGGTAAGTACTATAATTATACCCATTTTATAGATGAAAAATTTGAGGTTCAGAGCGATTAGATAACTTTCCAAAGTCAGTTTAGTAGGTAACAGAATTGCAATTCAAACTGAGGTACTCTTGCTTCAGAACCCATGCTCTAACTAAACTAGAGCTTCCGTTTTCACAAGTAATATAAAAATATCCATTTCACTGAAATCTCACTGACATGAAATATGTGTTCTTTTCATCTTGATATATATGAAAATGGCTTCTAATTGTTTTGCTTTGCATTTCTTTGATTACTTCTGAAGCTGAATATCCTCATGTCTATATGAATCTTACAGGCAACTATGTTAAAATGTCATTCTGTAATGAGTTCTGTAATAATTCCGAAGGAAAAATGTTTACTATTAATAATACATGTACGAAAGGCTAGTTTAGCTATAACTATATGCCATAGCAACACTTTACCCAAATTTAAGATTGATATATAAATGTTATTTTTTGTCTCACTATTATATATCTATGGATAATATCATAAAGTAGAAAAACGAGCCATCACTTACCTCATTATTTCCTCTCGATCTCCATGACTAGCATGTTCTGCCTGTATCTTTTGTCTTAATCTATTAATTTCTTTGTCTAGAATTGATGCAGATTTTTTTACTTCTATCCGCTCTGGACAGATTTGTCTTGCTTGTGACATTTTCTCCTAAGATAACAGATGTTTAACTTTAAAACTTTTCTTTGATATAACAATTCACTGTACTACTTGTGCCAAAGTATGCAAAATAGAACTCTGAACTTATGTTTAAGAAATGTATCTTAATTACGTTTAATATCATTATTGTTCTAAGCTTTATACTGAGAATACGGTCCAGAGTTGTCATAATCTTCAAGAGAAAATTACATTGGTGTACACACTTTAATAATTTGTAAGAGCTCCATAACTTCCTAGTGAAACAAATTTCAAGTAGCAGTTATGAAAGGTTTGGCACCCAGGGTGCTGAGGTCAGACATAGCATTCTGTGTGTTTTAGGATGGATTCTGAACATCAAGTAGTACTGAAAACACAAAGACCTTCGTGTTTGTAACATATTAAACATAGTATTTATATTCACAACATTTGTAGTACAGTAAGTTTTAAACAAGTAGGGAAATGAATTACAGAGTTTAAATCATTTTCCTAAGACATGTAAAAGCAAAGCTGGAATTCATCTCTTTTAGGTTAAACCACAGTTGCCCTCAACTTACTCTCCTCTAAAAACAGGGCTGCTGCTTTCAGTTGTCAACAAAGGTTATCTAGTAAGTGGGAGCTGAACTGCAACCCAGCTCACACCCAAATTACTCAGAGGCAGGGGAGCATTTTTCTGACATAAAGCTGTATGCACTTGCCAAGCTGGGCATTTAAGGAACTATTTCAGTGGAGGGCGTGCCATTTTCCAAATCACTCAGTGACACTACATGGGGCTGTGGCAGTACTGCCTAAAGTCCTCTTCATGTTGATCTAAGAAGTCCCCACACTCTGAGAGTTCCTCAGTCTTTTCCTCTGTTGATTCACTGAAACAGCTGTTACTTCATACAAAACAGATAGTCATCGGACAACATGCCTATGTTTGGAAAACATGACATTAGGAAAACACACTTTAATAATCATGACTAAGGGTGTAAACAAAACATTAAAAAAAATGATGGATAACCTCTAGTTCTTTTTCTTTCATATCTAATTCTCGTTTCTTTTTATTTAAAGTATCCAAGTGTTCTTTTTGCTTGTCTTCATAATGCCGTTTCCCTCGTTTTTGGTTATCCACTTCGGAATCAGCAAGGTTTAATTCATCCTGTTTAAATAAAACCAAAATAATCTATAAAGATTGCTTTAAAAAATTATCAGCATAGGCATAAACTAATTGACAACTCAATAAAGTGGACAGGATTATGCTGCTTTAAGAGGCAAGTGTTATTAAGTTCATATCCATATGTTTCTGAAGAGAAGTGAAGAGTTTCCCAAATTGAGAAGTCACATTATCATATTAAAGTTCTTGTATGAAGTCTCCATACCTTATGGTGCTCTCAACTTTATTTTGGTAAACAAGGCAGTTTCCTGGGAAGCTACGGTAGCCTGAAAAGACTTAAAACAATGCAAGTGTTGTATATTACAGAGGTACCTGACAGAGGAAACCCGGTTTTAAAAAAAGGTGAATTGGGGTGGAGGAGGAAAAGATGTGAAGAAATTTAACACTGACTTATTTGGTCATCATTTCTGGAGGTGTAACCTCAGAATTTTGAGAACAAAATATAATTGTAAAGAAGCTATCCCAAGTTCACTTTAAAGGGAAACAGTAGTAAACTATAAGGTAAAGATGCATACTGGAACGCACAGCAACCACTGGGAAAAAAACAAAAAAACAAAAATTGTAGCTAAATAAACTAGTAGAGGAAATTTTAAAAAGGAACACTAAAAATTACTTGGCTAATCCCAAAAGAAAGAAATAAAGAGAAGAAATACAAACAAGAACAAATAACAGCTAACCATTACTTTTAAGACGAAATATCAACTGCTTTTTTTTTTTTTTTGCTGTACGCGGGCCTCTCACTGTTGTGGCCTCTCCCATTGCGGAGCACAGGCTCCGGACGCGCAGGCTCAGCGGCCATGGCTCACGGTCCCAGCCACTCCGCAGCATGTGGGATCTTCCCGCACCAGGGCACAAACCCGTGTCCCCTGCATCAGCAGGCGGACTCTCAACCACTGCGCCACCAGGGAAGCCCAAGTGCTTTCTTTTTAAGATTAAGTACAAGCCAAGGACGTGCAGTCCCATTGCTTCTATTTAACATTTATTGGAGGTCCTGGATGGTTCAATTAAAATAAGAAAAGGAAATAAAAAGTATACAGATTGGACAGGAAGAATCAAACTGTATTTAAAAGAGAGATGACTGTGTATAAAGAAATTCCAAAGAAAAAGTTTTTAAATTAATAAGTGAGTTTAGAAAGGTCACTGGATACTAGGCCAATACAAAAATCAGTAATATTTCTATATAGGAGGACTAATTGAAAAATGAATTAAAAATCTACAACATTTACTATAGTACTAGGCACTTAACCAAGAGAAATGAAACCCTATCATACAAAAACCTACACTTAAAAGTTTAGAGCAGCTTTATTCATAAGCACCAAAACTGAAACCATCCAAATGTTCTTTAATAGGTACATGAATAAGCAAGCTGTGGTACATCCATACAGTGGAATTATTACTCAGTAATAAAAAAGGAATAAGCTATTAATCAGATAGTGATAACATGAATAAGTCTCAAATACACCATGCTAAATGAAAGAAGCCAGACTCAAAAGGTTACATATTATGATTCCACTTACGTGATATTATGTAAAAGGCAAAACCACAGTGATAAAGAGCAGATCGGTGATGCCAGAGATTAAGGGCGGGGGAGGTTTGGCTACGAAGGAGCCCTGTAAGGGAATTTGGGAGGGGGGTACGGGGGAGGGATAATAGAACTGTTCTGTATCTTGATTGTGGTGTTGCGTACACAACTTTATGCATTTATCAAAACTCCTAAGTTTTGACTCAAAAAAGAGTAAATTTTACCCTATTTAAATTAAAAGATGATTTTTTTTTTTTTTTTTGCGGTATGCGGGCCTCTCACTGCTGTGGCCTCTCCCGTTGCGGAGCACAGGCTCCGGACGCGCAGGCTCAGCGGCCATGGCTCACGGGCCCAGCCGCTCCGCAGCATGTGGGATCTTCCCGGACCGGGGCACGAAGCCGTGTCCCCTGCATCGGCAGGTGGACTCTCAACCACTGCGCCACCAGGGAAGCCCAAAAGATGATTTATTAAAAGTGCTATATTTAAAATAATATAGATGAAAGAGAAGATCAAGAGCTCTGGAAAAATCCATCACTCAACTCTTCTAATTACTGAAAATACAGCTCTAATCACCGTAAAGATGCCAACGCTGAAGACACATGAGAAAGGTTAAAAAAATTAATTCATGAAATGTAAATGGAAACAAAGCAGTATTTCTAAATGTTAAATATATCACTTTGTACCTGTGACTTTGTGTTCATGTATAATTAAATTAGTAGACCTAATGTCAAGTACACATTTTGATTATTTTGCCTAATAATTTCATATATGAATGGTGACTAAAATACATTTTCCTTTGTTACTGGATTTTTCCCTTGTTATGGGCATCTGCCTTCTATTTGAGTACATGCAGTAAACAAATGTCTTTAAAGAAGGCATAGCCTGGTGAAAAGATTTTATTTAGAAGATGATATATATATATATATATATATATATATATATATATATATATACACACACACATAGCCACCAATTGCAGCAGCTTTCTCAAATACTGATATACAGATTGACTTCTTTATCATCAATTTGGATGTTTTAAAAAATATACAGATTTCCAAACTCCACCTTTGGAGATTCTGTTTTAGTAGGTTGAGAATCCCTGAATCTCAATTTTTAAAATTGCTCTTGATTTAATAACCATCAAATTAAATTTCAGTCGGTCTGTGTTTTGAGCCTAGTACTGGACATACATGCTATGATGATCATGTTCACCCTCAAGAATCACAGTTATAAGGAAAAAGAAACGAACACAAACCAAAACAACAGCATCAAGGGAGACAGAATATTTGGAGATATCCCGAAAAGAAAAAGAACATGTGAAGTATCTAAAAATTGCAAGTATTTACCTCATATAAAAGAATAGATTTAGGCTATTTGCTGACCTAAGAATACAATTTACTGCATCTTGTTTGTACTGCTAAAAATAACTATCACTCAAGGTAGACACTTAATAATATACAGCTTTTATAGCAGAGTTCTATTAAAAATAAACACTTTGTTATATGGAGTATGGAGATACTCTGTTCCTTTACTTTGAGGAGAATAAAAGAAAATGGTGCAATGTATATAGTAGGAGATACTACAGTTAGAAATTGCAATACCTTATGAAACAGAATGGTTAAACACTAAATTTTCTAATCATTTTTGGTAGAAACTTTCAAAATATGTCCACATTTGCTTCAGGGAACCAAATCAGCTTTCTAGAGCCAAAGGGGTCAATTATATCAGGGCAGATTTGTGCTGCTTAATCTTTTCTCCTAGCAACTTTAGAAAGGGAAAGACTTGACATAAAATAGGATGAAAAGAATTTAATGTTCTTTTCTCCACGTTTATCATGGCTTTTGAGTTGTCCTTATATATTTAATAAATTTATATCATAGGTACCATCAAATTTAAAACTAAAAAGGAACCAAGAGAGTATTTCTTTTAATTTCATGTTGTCGACGGTGAAACAGAGACTTAGAGATAGTAAAAACCAGTTAGTGACACTCATCCTGGTTTTGGGGTGAGGACTAGGTTGGATTAGATCTAAAATTAATCCTGATGTAGCCCTAAAAAGTTCAGCCTTTAAAAAGATAGGCTGAGATGCTAGAAGGGACAGAATCATTGAAAAATTTTATTCTCTTTGATGCCTAAATAACCAATTTTAGTTACCTGACAACACTGGATAAATTGCTACAGTATGTATTATAGCCACTTGCTTCATATAACTCTACATCAATTATGAGGTTTTAAAAAGCTATAGATCATTAGATCTTGGAATTTTCAAAAGCATGGTCAGCCTCAATCCAAATAAACATTTATTATCTCTATCAGAAACTGAGAGGCCCTCCTACTCCAAAATGCAGACCATCATTTTTGATGTAGGTCATGCTCCCTGTACAAAAAATTTAATTTGTGACTAAAGCATTAAGTGTAAATCAAAATAAACTGTTCAAAGGGAGAAAAATACTGAAATCTTATGCGATGATTTCAATGACTACATATTTGAACAGAGTATTCCACTCCTCACCACTCCTCTGACACAAAATGAACAAACATCCTGATAGCAAACACATTATATTTAGAAGCTGCTAATATATCACAAAGACAGTTTCTGAGGAATTAAATTCTTTTGTTAGCCAAATATTCTTGGTCCTGTTGTTACCTATTGGGATGGCTATTGGGATGTGATATTGCAAAGGAAAACCCTCTTGGCTACTGGCTGACTGCATGCAGGTTTACTGAAGGACTCGTCTAGCTTTCACTTATTTGCAACCAAGGCAGAGAACTTAAGAACAAGAATTCTTACTGCCTTCTGCCCATATTTTCCGCTCTTGAACTTATCTACACACTCCCAATTCCAGGAGTTGCGTTAGCCTACACGTCCCTAAAAGAACAGAACACAGCTTATCCTTCATTTTTTGTTTTTAATTTTAAGCTATCTGGGACAATTCGGGTGCTAATTATTTCTTTTCCTATATTGTTTTAGCATACTTTATCACTTTGATTTTAAGTTTCCCTGCTCAATCCTTCACCCATTTAAAATTTTCTTTTATCTCATCTTTGTTTTAACTTCACTGCTCTAATTTCTGAGTTTTTTTTTTTTTTTTTTTTTTTAATTTCTGAGTTTTGAATTCTCTCTCTCCTATTCCTGACAATTTTCATACTTATTTTATCTCTTCTTATTCTATTTTGTTTTAAAAACTAATTTTGTCTTCTTTTTCATCTTGGACTTTTTGTGTTTTTAATTCTAATTTCCTGTAGTAACTACTATTTGTCTTTTTCAATAGTATCCTTAGTACTTTTTTCCTTCCTCAAACTTTACTATTAAAATTTTATATTCTTTTTAATCAGTAATTTATCAGTCTATTTCCCCATTTTTTATTCTTATCTCAAATAGAAAAAAAGTAAACCACCTTGCATTACAATAGCAGGCAGGAATCACAGCTCTATGGAAAGCAGCTATAGAGAGGCCACCGCAAACAGAGGAAAGTTGTTTCTGCTCGGCTCCTCCTCTGACTTCCTTTAATAAATTATGTTTTCTAAAATTGACAATGGAGACAATTACAGTAAAGTTCATATGCATGCAAATTCTTTAAAATTTTTAAAATATCTAAATACATTTTGATTCAAAGGGGTAATTTTCCTGCAAAAAAAGGGGGTTATATCGTCAATAAACCTTTCTCCTCTTAAAACATACTATTAATTCTTCTCAATGTCTTATAAATAAAATTTGAGGTTTCGAGAATAATTGAGTTATTCATAAAAATGAGAATGATAATAAGCTACTTGACAACAAAGCTATTAAACGTGGTGAAATTTACAGAATTTAATTGTTAAATAACTTTATTTCCCTAATTTAGTTCCAAAAAGTATGTGCTTTAAAAAAAAAAAAAAGCCGATTGAATTCTAGCTGGAATATAATGCAGATATGTTAATAAATGGGAATTGGGTAGCATTTTATTTCAAGCTGGCTTTTGTATCAACTAATTCTTCAGCTATTGAGGAAAAGTGGGACAAAAGAACAGATAAGCACAGAAACAGTATGGACAGATAAGACGTCCTGCCTCTAGTTCTGAAAGAAGAAAAAATCTCACAAAATAAAAAGGTAACAAAAGCTGTAATCTTCTGGGGGGTCAGAAATTTGGCAATTTATTCTCCTTAAAGGCGTGAGCAGAGTGTTTAATTCTAATTGATCTAATGACGAAAAGCTGGTTTACAGCCCGGTTTTATACAGCTACATTTACATTTAGCCATAAATTCTGTTGAGGTAATATCTAGCTGGTATACCATGTATATAAAACTGAAACATAAAAAATATATATAGTAGAGTAACAATAATACATACCTTAAGTGGATCTGCTAGCTCTGATAGCTGATTAATTTTCTGTTTAATTGCATCATACTTGTTTTCTGCTTCTATTTTCAGACTTTTAAAATGTTCCATATTCTCTTTTTGTTGTTCCATGTTTTTCTCAACCATTTTCATTTTGATTTTATTTTCTTGAGCTTCGTCTTCCTGGCAACATTTACAGAGCATATAGAATTAATTAAAACACTTTTAAGTAATCAAATAGAAAAACAGTACAAACAATTCTAGAAGAGAAGAAACTACAGGCTACAAGTAAATCAGATTAAAGACAAATACAAAGAACAAATTATGATATTTTCATACTCTTAATGGTAAATTGGGAGGTAGAAGAAATAGGTTCAAAAATAGAAAAGGATTACATTTAGAAGACAAACTACATTGTGCTTGAGGTCATAATCAAAAGGGGTAACTTTTATTCTATCTACTCACTTTTTCTTTCAAAATATAATGTATATAAATATATATCTTATGCCAGACAATATGTTAGATGCTGAGTAAACAAAAATAAACAAGACACAGTCCATACCTTTAAGAAATTTAGTCTATCAATAAAAGTAATGAAAGCAGAAAAACACTAAGTGGAAAACCAGATTACTAATAAAAAATGAAGACAAATTCTTATTAGAGTAAAGCTCCATCGGTGCAGGGACTTGATCTGTTTTGTTCACTGTTGTCTCCCTCAGCATTTAACATGATGCCTGGTAGAGAGCAGACAATTGGTAAAAACTGATTCATTTTAACAAGGCTCTGCAATCTATCTAATTCACTACTTATGGTAACCCAGAGAGCTAAGCTGAATGTCATAAAAAGATGTCTAAGAGAAATTAAAATAGAGTAACAAATATGTGGTGAATTGAAACCATTAACTTGGAAAAAAGAAAATAATGCAAAGAGACCAACTTCAACTGACTAAAAGATATCACTAATATTGATACTGATTAATTCTGAAAAAAAATGCTAGGTAGTTTGGTTTGAAAGGGCACTATTTACATAATAAACTCTGATAAAGTTTTATTTCATGTATCAACAGAAGAAGACAAAACCAATTACAATGCATGCAAGTTACATATACAAAATATTAAGGAACATGAAGGCCACACACCAGGTAGTTTCTACCTTATTTGTAAATGGATATAGCCATCATAAAAAGTAGCCTCAAAAAAGGAGTTTTTTATAAAGCTGAGAGTAGATACTCTTAACTTAAACGACAGATTTCTCCTTTAACATTACATTTAAATTGAGGAAAAGAATCTTACCAAGGTTGCAATATCTACAGACTGGTGTTCTTCTATATTCTCAAGTTCCCGAATTTCAGAAATACTTCTTCTTATTTTCATCTTTTGAAAAACAGTATTTAGATTTTAGTAAATAGAAATAAATGAAAAATAAAAACAAAAACCCTGGGCAAGGATGTATTAATCAACAAAGTTCTACTCTGCTTTATGTTACAGAAGGATTCCATAGTTAATGAAAGAGACACATTAGTATTAAATGAACCAAAGAAAAGTATGTATAAAGTCTGCCTTGATCACCATTATTGCTAATCCACTCTCATGCAAAGCAGATATAAGTACTCCACCTTAGCATTTAAAATGATGACAGTGTTGAGTCCACAGAGAAAGTACTTTCCTGAAACATCCAGTCTCAAGTTATGGAAAGATTACTCCAGTGGTTCTTAAAGTCCAATCCCACTATCTCCTGGGTGTCTCTGAGACTCTTTCAGAGGGTCCATGAAGTCAACACTATTTTCATAAAAACACTAAGGCATTATTTATTTATTTAAAAGCCTTTTTTTCTTTTTAAATTTATTTTATTTTATTTATTTTTGGCTGTGTTGGGTCTTTGTTGCTGCGCTCAGGCTTCTCATTGTGGTGGCTTCTCCTGTTGCAGAGCACGGGCTCTAGGCGCGCGGGCTTCAGTAGTTGTGGCACGCGGGGTCAGTAGCTGGGGTTCGCGGGCTCTAGAGCGCAGGCTCAGTAGTTGTGGCGCACAGGCTTAGCTGCTCTCTGGCACGTGGGATCTTCCCGGACCAGGGCTCAAACCCGTGTCCCCTGCATTGGCAGGCAGATTTTCTTAACCCCTGCGCCACCAGGGAAGGCCGGCATTACTTTTTTTTTTAAGACCAATTTTACTATGGATTTCTTACAGGTGTACAGGAGGTTTATAACTATGATGTGTAATATTGCAACAGACTGATTACAGAAGCTGATATGACAGTTCAGGTGAATTTTATTAAGCCAGATGTTAGAGATTTAAAAAAATATAAAAAACATCAATCTTTTCACTAAATCTTTTTGGTTTTGGAAAATAGTTATTTTTCATAAAAATGTTATTTATGTTAACACATAATGTACTTATTATTTTTAAATGAATTAATAAACATTCTTAAATTTTGCTTTAATTTTTAATAACATGAATACTGATAGATAAAACCCAAACAAGCAAAAGCTCTTTTAAGATTGTAAAGGGGCTTGAGGCCAAAATAGTTGAGAACTATTCGTCTAACTAAATGAATGTTAAGACCTTAAAAATAACTTGGAAATGATTAAGTTGAGAAAACAAATGATGTTTTTTTACCTTTAACTCTTTATAATGCAGTTGGCACCTTCTAAGAAGTTCTTCATTGTGTTTAATATCCTTTTCAAGGGCAGACAAATGTTGCTGAAGATTTGATATCTGGGCTTTCTTATTTTCAACCTCATTCTCCAAGTCACTTAATAGAGAAGAGAGGGTAAAAAAATACTTTAAATTTACTTCTGAATATTACAAATATTTATATCTTTACAAAGAAAGCCCTATTTTTAATAGCTTTTTTGCAAAACCTATGCAGTTAAACCAGTTCTCTATTCCTACCAAGTAATTCAAAACATGAAAATACAGAGATTTCAAAAAACATCTTCTAAACTGGAATTAAATTTTACTTACTTCATTAGTAAGTATTTATGATTTATCTGTGGTAGGCATTGTACACAGTGACAGGCAGAGGTAGAAAAAAAATTAAGGCATAAAGGAATCAAACGAAAAGGGAAAACATCAGGAAATAAACCATAACATTGAAATGTGAACAGGACACTGCACTATATGTCCACAATACGACGGGAACCTAAGAGTAATTCTGGGAGAAGTGACAACTGACTTGTGTTCTCTGAAGTCTTCACCAGATGGACCACCTAGAGGAGAAGATGGAAAGAAATACACGAAGGCACAAAGAGGTGAAAAACAAATAAGACTGAAGGTCAGTAAAACTGAAGGTCAGCTCAACATTTTCTGCAGTGAATAAATGCTATGAATGTGTGGGGAGTGAAAGGGAAGGAGAGGAGGACAATGAAAAGAGGTGGAGGGAAAGGTCGGCAGATGCCAAAGCCATAAGGGGTCTCTATGCCAGCAGAGGCAACTGTCTTTCAGAAGTGATCTTTTCCTGTCTCACTGACTCTGTCTTCTAAAACTCTGTGCCTGGTGGAAGAGAACCACTCTTCTCTGATAAAGAGTGTATGCCAGATTTCACTAAGATGCACACTTCTCCACATTTTAACATCTCTGAATTCTGAAATCATCTTCCAGTCCATGGTTCAACTATCAATACTTTTCTTTTTTACTGGTATATAAAATAACAGAGCATCTTAAATTTGATGAACTATTAGAACCGTGCTACCTTGTGGAATTCTCAAAATTAAAAACAAAAATCAATGATGTTAGCTGAATGAATGATAAACAAATGAGAAAAAGAGGAGAATAAGTGTGGTATTTCTGGTAAAAATGGAGCCAGATGCAAAAACTATTTCAGAGCCATCTTTCATCAACAGGAACCTGCCAGTGCTGAGTTGATGAGGGTATAGAAAAGTGTACTTCATATACTCATAGTGTGGGAGGGGATTAGGGAATCAATTGCTCTGTAGTCATTTGGCAATTGCTATTAAATGATCAACTTATAAAATAATAAAATAAAATTTAAATATTTATTTTAATAAATATTAAGGCTCACTTAATATTATTAAGTGTTAAAAATATTAGTAATTGTTTAATGTTATTAAATATTTAAAATCACGTCATAAATTGTATGTTAATAAAACAATGAATTTAAAAATTTTAAAATTCACATATTCTTTGACTCAGCATTTTCACCATTTAGAATTTAATCTATGCACATACTTTCAGAAGTATGTCAAGATACACATGTGCATTCTCACTGCAGCACTGCTATAGTAGGAGAAAACTGCAGATAACACGTATGTCCATCAACAGGAACTGGTCAGGTAGATTATGGAACAGCCATACCAAGGGGCAGCTCTAAGTGTCCTGATATGGAACAATCTCCAAGATACAATATTGAGACAAAAAGCAAGACACAGAAACCATATGCGTACTTATACACAGCACAAATGGATGAACCTTGAAAACATTATACCTAAGTGGGGGCAAAGGACTTCACTTTTCATTGCATTCATTTCTGTACTGTTTGAATTTTCTCACCATATGCCTATATTACTTTTAATCATTTTTAAAATGTCAACAGGGACTGTGGAGAGATAGAATTATAAGCTACTTTTGTTTTCCAATTTATATTTTCTGTATTTAAAAAACACCAGTGAATTATTTTAAATTTCCAAATATCAGATAACTATCATACTGGTTCAGGTCAAAACAGATGACACAAATATCATTTAAGTATCATGATAACTTAGTACATTTTCAATCAGTAAAGTTTATCAAGGTGAGAAACGATTTTTAAAAAACCAATGTTCACCTGGCTTTTAAAACAAAAGCTCTGTCCACTACACATTGATGCAAATATTTTAGCTAAAAATGAAGCCAATTATTAACTTCATAAGTAAGTCTTAAACCATTACTACTAAAATGCTAGAATCAGGGACACTGATTTGCTGCTGATACACTTACTACCTTTTCCAAGAATGTCATACTTTATTTAAAGATGTGGAACACAAATGCACAAGGCATTTTTTGTTGAAAGAAAAAGTACGAATCACACACAGTAACAGTACCATGATACTGTTTATACATTTGCATTCATGTTTGCTGGAGTACTATATAATTTAGTCTTACCCAGTTAAGAATTAGAAGGGCCTGATTTAAATGTCATGGCACAGCGGACAAAAATTTATCACTTTACAGGCCACTTCTACACAGGTACATTCAGACATTGATGAATTTTCATCTATCCTATCACAAAGATTCAGTGTCAATTTAAAATGTGTGTTGAGTGCTGTAATAACAAGTTGCAGGTCATTCAACAGTTTTCTGTTGCTAAAAAAGAAATTTTACTAAACTTCCCAATATCCACTATGGTTATTTTGCTTTATGCTGCTCTCATAATCATACAAAAATAACTAATATAATTTGAAAATCAGATATCTATTTTAAAAAAACCCTCATTTCCCCCTATATATAAAAGCCATTTAGAATACTTTCACCTTTACTCAGTTTTCTTAGATAGTGCTTTTACCTGAGTTCTATGTTCTTCTGCTTGAGGTCTTCTAGGTCACTAATTCAGCTCCACCTTATCAATTCACCAACTGACAGTTCAGTTGGGAAAATCATGCTTTTTTCATACCAAAAATTCTTTTTGCACACGTTTGAATCTTATTAAGTACCTTTAGTTTTTTGTTTGGCTTTTCACTGCATCTCCTCTAGCAGCTCTATCTCCCTAAGCATTTGATCTAACGGTGCGGACTGATTTTTCTTCTAGAACAGTGTGACTCAAAGTACCAGGCAGAGACACAGCAAGGACCTTGAGCCAGAATGTATACCCAGCACACTTGTACTCTCGCTGAGAAAAATCAGCAAAACTAAACAATGGCATAGTGATGTAGCTGATTTACATTCTGAGTTAAGCTCCTTACCTCCTTGCAGACAGGTAATAATCAATGTGCAGACCAGCTCATCAAACCCAGAATACTATCATCAAAGTCATGATGGAAAATAACCATCAATCTAGAATTCTACATCCAGCTAAATGATCTTTTAAGACCAAACAGATTACTCACAATTCTTCACTGACATAACTACTAATAGAGTAATATGAAAAGAAATGAACCCCAAAGAACTAGTGGGAATAATACAGTAAAGCTACACTGGACACTAACCTTATTTCAGAATCCACATCTCTGCTGAGAAACTTAGGTCTTGTATATTCAGATGAATAATAACGCCCTGCAAAAACTTGATCACCATCAGCAGTAAAAGCTTCTCTACAATTCTTGGGTGGCTTTTGGGACTGCATTACTGCACGAGCTACAGAATTATTCTAAAAAAATAGAGGGGAAAATACATTTTAAAAATATGCCAAAGCATTTCTGTTGTATGTAATTTCAAAATATTACCTATTATCACTTTAAGATTCAAGTATTTTTATTTAAACATTCAAATGAAATAATTCCATGAGAAAAATAATTTAAAAAACAACTTTCAAGATTCAAAGAATTAAACTATTAAGAGCCTTAAAAACATAAGAAAATGATGTTTTATGACAAACTGATAGATTTTTTTGAATTTTATTTATTTTTTATACAGTAGGTTCTTATTAGTCATACATTTTATACATATCAGTGTCTATATGTCAATCCCAATCTCCCACTTCATCACACACACACACCCCCCCCCGCACTCTCCCCGCTTGGTGTCCATACCTTCGTTCTCTACATCTGTGTCTCTTATTTCTGCCCTGCAAACCAGTTCATCTGTACCATTTTTCTAGGTTCCACATATATGCATTAATATACGATATTTGTTTTTCTCTTTCTGACTTACTTCACTCTGTATGACAGTCTCTAGGTCCATCCACGTCTCTACAAATGACCCAATTTCGTTCCTTTTTATGCCTGAGTAATATTCCATTGTATATATGTACCACATCTTCTTCATCCATTCGCCTGTCAATGGGCATTTAGGTTGCTTCCATAACCTGGCTAGTGTAAATAGTGCTGCAATGAACAATGGAGGGCATGTGCCTTTTTGAATTATGGTTTTCTCTGGGTATATGCCCAGTACTGGGATTGCTGGGTAATACAGTAATTCTATTTTTAGTTTTTCAAGGAACCTCCATACTGTTCTCCATAGTGGCTGTATCAATTTACATTCCCACCAAGAGTGCAAGAGGGTTCCCTTTTCTCCACACCTTCTCCAGCATCTGTTGTTTGTAGATCTTCTGATGATGCCTATTCTAACTGGTGTGAGGTGATACCTCATTGTAGTTTTGATTTGCATTTCTCTAATATTTAGTGATGTTGAGCAGCCTTTCATGTGCGTCTTGGCCATCTGTGTCTTCTTTGGAGAAATGTCTATTTAGGTCTTCTGCCCACTTTTGGATTTTTTTTTTTTTAATATTGAGCTGCATGAGCTGTTTATGTATTTTGGAGATTAACTCTTTGTTCGTTGATTCATTTGCAAATATTATCTCCCATTCTGAGGGTTGTCTTTTTGTCTTGTTTGTAGTTTCCTTTGCTGTGCAAAAGCTTTTAAGTTTCATTAGGTCTCATTTGTTTATTTTTATTACTCTAGGAGGTGGATAAAAAAATATCTTGCTGTGATTTATGTCAAAGAGTGTTCGTCCTATGTTTTCCTCTAAGAGTTTTAGAGTGTCTGGTCTTACATTTAGGTCTCTAAACCATTTTGAGTTTATTTTTGTGTATAGTGTTAGGGAGTGTTCTAATTTCATTCTTTTACACGTCGCTGTCCAGTTTTCCCAACACCACTTATTGAAGAGACCGTCTTTTCTCCATTGTATATCCTTGCCTCCTTTGCCATAGATTAGTTGACCATAGGTGCATGGGTTTATCTCTGGGCTTTCTTTCCTGTTCCATTGATCTATATTTCTGTTTTTGTACCAGTATCATATTGTCTTGATGACTATAGCTTTGTAGTATAGTCTGAAGTAAGGGAGTCTGATTCTTCCAGCTCCATTTCTTTTCCTCGAGATTGCTTTGGCTATTCGGGGTCTTTTGTGTCTCCATACAAATTTTAAGATTTTTTGTTCTAGTTCTGTAAAAAATGCCACTGTTAATTTGATAGGGATTACACTGAATCTGTAGATTGCTTTGGATAGTATAGTCATTTTCACAATATTGATTCTTCCAATCCAAGAACATGGTATATCTCTCCATCTGCTTGTTTCAGCTTTGATTTCTTTCATAAGTGTCTTATAGTTTACTGAGTACAGGTCTTTTACCTTCTTAAGTAGGTTTATTCCTAGGTATTTGATTGTTTTTGTTGCAGTGGTGAATGGGATTGTTCCCTTAATTTCTCTTTCTGATCTTCCATTGTTAGTGTATAGGAATGCAAGATTTCTGTGCATTAATTTTGTATCCTGCAATTTACCAAATCCATTGATTAGCTCTAGTAGTTTTCTGGTGGCATTTTTAGGATTTTCTATGTATAGTATCATATCATCTGCAAAGAGTACACAGTTTTACTTCTTCTTTTCCACTGTGTATTACTTTTATTTCCTTTTCTTCTCTGATTGCTGTGGCTAGGACTTCCAAAACTATGTTGAATATAGTGGTGAGATGGACATCCTTGTCTTGTTCCTGATCTTAGAGGAAATGCTTTCAGTTTTTCACCACTGAGAATGATGTTTGCTGTGAGTCTGTCGTATATGGCCTTTATTATGTTGAGGTGGGTTCCCTCTATGCCCACTTCCTGGAGAGTTTTTATCATAAATGGGTGTTGAATTTTGTCAAAAGCTTTTTCTGCATCTATTGAGATGATCATATGGTTTTTATTCTTCAATTTGTTAATGTGTTGTATCACATTGATTAATTTGAGTATATCAAAGAAGCCTTGCATCCTGGGATAAATCCCACTTGATCATGGTGTATGATCCTTTTAACGTGTTGCTGGATTCTGTTTGCTAGTATTTTGTTGAGGATTTTTGCATCTATATTCATCAGTGATATTGGTCTGTAATTTTCTTTTCTTGTAGTATCTTTGTCTGGTTTTGGTATCAGGGTGATGGTGGCCTCATAGAATGGGTTTGGGAGTGTTCCTTCCTCTGCAATTTTTGGGAAGAATTTGAGAAGGATGGGTGTTAGCTCTTCCCTAAATGTTTGATAGAATTCACCTGTGAAGTCATCTGGTCCTGGACTTTTGTTTGTTGGAAGATTTTTAATCACAGTTTCAAGTTCATTACTTGTGATTGGTCTGTTCATATTTTCTATTTCTTCCTGGTTCAGTCTTGGAAGGTTATACCTTTCTAAGAATTCGTCCATTTCTTCCAGGTTGTCCATTTTATTGGCACAGAGTTGCTTGTAGTAGTCTCTTAGGATGCTTTGTATTTCTGTGGTGTCTGTTGTAACTTCTCCTTTTTCATTTCTAATTTTATTGATTGGAGTCCTCTCCCTCTTTTTCTTGATGAGTCTGGCTAATGGTTTATCAATTTTGTGTATCTTCTCAAAGAACCAGCTTTTAGTTTTATTGATCTTTGCTATTGTTTTCTTTGTTTCTATTTCATTTATTTCTGCTCTGATCTTTATGATTTCTTTCCTTCTACTAACTTTGGGTTTTGTTTGTTCTTCTTTCTCTAGTTCCTTTAGGTGTAAGGTTAGATTGTTTATTTGAGATTTTTCTTGTTTCTTCAGGTAGGCTTGTAGAGCTATAAACTTCCCTCTTAGAACTGCTTTTGCTGCATCCCATAGGTTTTGGATTGTCATGTTTTCATTGTCATTTGTCTCTAGGTATTTTTAAATTTCCTCTTTGATTTCTTTAGTGCTCTGTCTTGGTTATTTAGTAACGTATAAAATAACCTCCATGTATTTGTGTTTTTTACATTTTTTTCCCTGTAACTGAGTTCTAATCTAATAGCATTGTGGTCAGAAAAGATGCTTGATATGATTTCAATCTTCTTAAATTTACTAAGTCTTGATTTGTGACACAATATGTGATCTATCCTGGAGAATGTTCCATGCACACTTGAGAAGAAAGTGTAATCTGCTGTTTTTGGATGGAATGTCCTATAAATATCAATTAAATCTATCTGGTCTATTGTGTCATTTAAAGCTTGTATTTCCTTATTAATTTTCTGTTTGGATGATCTGTCCATTGTTGTAAGTGAGGTGTTAAAGTCCCTCACTATTATTGTGTTACTTTCGACTTCCTCTTTTATAGCTGTTAGCAGTTGCCTTATGTATTGAGGTGCTCCTATGTTGGGTGTATATATATTTATAATTGTTATATCTTCTTTTTGGATTGATCCCTTTATCATTATGTAGTGTCCTCCCTTGTCTCTTGTAACATTCTTTACTTTAAAGTCTACTTTATCTGATATGAGTACTGCTACTCCAGCTTTATTTTGATTTGTATTTGCATGGAATATCTTTTTCCATCCCCTCACTTTCAGTCTGTATGTGTCCCTAGGTCTGAAGTGGGTCTGTTGTAGACAGCATATATATGGGTCTTGTTTTGGAATCCATTCAGCGAGCCTGTGTCTTTTGGTTGGAGCATTTAATCCATTCACATTTAAGGTAATGATCGATATGTATGCTCCTATTACCATTTTCTTAATCGTTATGGGTTTGTTTTTGTAGGTCCTTTTCTTCTCTTGTGTATCTCACTTAGAGAAGTTCCTTTAGCATTTGTTGTAGAGCTGGTTTGTTGGTGCTGAATTCTCTTAGCTTTTGCTTGTGTGTAAAACTTTTGATTTCTCCATCAACTCTGAATGAGATACTTGCTGGGTAGAGTAATATTGATCGTATGTTTCCCCCTTTCATCTCTTTAAATATATCATGCTACTCCCTTGTGGCTTGTAGAGCTTCTGCTGAGAAATCAGCTGTTTATCTTATGGGTGTTCTCTATTATGATATTTGTTGTTTTCCCTTGTTGCTGTCAATAACTTTTATTTTTCTTTAATTTTTGTCAGTTTGATTACTATGTGTCTCGGCATGTTCCTCCTTGGGTTTATCCTGCCTGGGACTCTCTGTGTTTCCTGGACTTGGGTGACTATTTCCTTTCCCATGTTAGGGAAGTTTTTGACTATAATCACTTCAAATATTTTCTCTGGTCCTTTCTCTCTCTCTTCTCCCCTGGGACCCCTGTAATGCGAATGTTGTTACATTTAATGGTGTCCCAGGGGTCTCTTAGGCTGTCTTCATTTCTTTTCATTCTTTTTTCTTTATTCTGTTCCACAGCAGTGAATTCCACCATTCTGTCTTCCAGGTCACTCAACCGTTCTTCTGCCTCAGTTATTTTGCTATTGATTCCTTCTAGTGTATTTTTCACTTCAGTTATTGTATTGTTCATCACTGTTTGTTTGTTCTTTAATTCTTCTAGGTCTTTGTTAAACATTTCTTGCATCTTCTCAATCTTTGCCTCCATTCTTTTTCCAAGGTCCTGGATCATCTTCACTATCATTATTCTGAATTCTTTTTCTGGAAGGTTGCCTATCCGCACTTCATTTAGTTATTTTTCTGGGGTTTTATCTTTTTCCTTCATCTGGTACAAAGTCCTCTGCCTTTTCATTTTGTCTTTCTGTGAATGTGGTTTTCCTTCCACAGGCTGCAGAACTGTAGTTCTTCTTGCTTCTGCTGTCTGCCCTCTGGTGGATGAGGCTATCTAAGAGGCTTGTGCAGGTTTCCTGATGGGAGGGACTGGTGGTGGGTAGAACTGGGTGTTGCTCTGGTAGGCAGAGCTCAGTAAAACTTTAATCCTGTTTTCTGCTGATGGGTGGGGCTGGGTTCCCCCCCTGTTGGTTGTTTGCCCTGTGGTGACCCAGCACTGGAGTCTTCCTGGTTCTTTGGTGGGGCTAATGGCTGACTCTGGGAGGGCTCATGCCAAGGAGTACTTCCCAGAACTTCTGCTGCCAGTGTCCTTGTCCCCACCGTGAGCCACAGCCACCCCCCACCTCTGCAGGAGACCCTCCCACACTAGCAGGTAGGTCTGGTTCAGTCTCCTATGGGGTCACTGCTCCTTCCCCTGGGTCCTGATGCACACACTACTTTGTGTGTGCCCTCTAAGAGTGGAGTCTCTGTTTCTCCCAGTCCTGTCAAAGTCCTGCAATCAAATCCTGCTAGCCTTCAAAGTCTGATTCTCTAGGAATTCCTCCTCCCATCGCCAGAACCCCAGGTTAGGAAGCCTGACATGGGGCTCAGAACCTTCACTCCAGCGGGTGGACTTCTGTGGTATAAGTGTTCTCCAGTTTGTGAGTCACCCACCCAGCTGTTATGGGATTTGATTTTATTGTGATTGCGCCCCTCCTACCATCTCATTGCGGCTTCTCCTTTGTCCTTGGATGTGGGGTATCTTTTTTGGAAGATACCAGATACTGGTGAATCCCAGTGTCTTCCTGTCGATGACTGTTCAGCAGTTAGTTGTGATTCCGGTGCTCTTGCAAGAGGGAGTGAGCGCACGTCCTTCTACTCTGCCATCTTGAACCAATCTTCCTGATAGGTTTTATTTTTAAATTCTAATATTGCTATCCACTAAAGTTAAAGATTTTAAGTCCTTTTTCACATGAAAATATTTACCTTAAAAATCTTATTTTTCATAGAAAAATGAAATCTTATTTTTTCTAAATGTCTTTTACACCCTAGAAAAGATGTGAGCGAAAAGCAAATTCCAATAAAAGATTAGTACACTGAATTATGTAGGGAAAGCCTGGAAACATTTAGTATATTACTTCCTAGAGGAAGTAAAAAGAGGATTAGGCTTAACTGAAGCCTAATCAACCTTCCTTGGAACAGACCTTTACAAGAGGACTTCATTATTTTCTTTCAAGTATCTGTCTAAAATATGAGAGGGCCAAGCCCACAAATAATTACAATATGAACTTGCAATTCACATATACACATTTGGATGACTGATGTCATTGCCTCTCAGGTTCCATTAATGAGAAAAAGAGACTCTGTTTGTATTAATTACAGATTTGTTTTGAATTCCCTTGTCTCTTCTCAGCAAATTTATGCCAATAGATGAAACACAATATTGGTGATCTAATCTAACAAGTACATATCAATAGAAATATGTATACTGATGAAGAATAAACATTGATTTATTTTACAGAACTCAAAGTTTCTTTAAGAAAAAGAATTCATAAAATATCAAGTACTTAAGCAGAATAGGAATTTATATAACCAACCTCAGTTTAGGAAATTTAGAATAATATAAAATGCAGCAAGCATCTGGCCTTACTTTGATCAGCAGCACTGTCTCTATGCTCCTCATGTCAATTAGGCTATTTGTGACAACTGCATTATCTATTTCTAAAGCTGTCAGAACTGTTGGGAACTCTGGATGATAAGCAGCTCTAGGAGACAAAAATATATAAGGATTAACTTACCAAACAGTAATTACATATGTATATTTTTAAAATGGGTGACGAGATGATGGATAGTAACAAGACGTGGAAAATATGTGATAATGTTTGAAAACATCCGTAATAGGTCTATTTTATTTTATTAGCAAACATTTATATATTACTATGTGCCAGGCACTGTTCTAAGCATATTATAAATACAGTTGACCCGTGAACAACACGAGTTCGAGCTGCATAGGTCCACTTATATGTGGATTCTTTTTCAATGAATACAGTATGCACTGCAGTATCTGTGGTTGTCAGAATCAGCAGATGCGGACTGTGGCTACAGAAGACCAAGTATGGGGCTTGAGCATCCACAGATTTTTATACCCACAGAGGGATATCCCTGTGGAAACCTGTATTAGCTCATTGAATCCTCAAAACAACTATATGAGATAGATAATATTATTCGCTCTATTTTTTTTTTTCCAAATGAGCTGCAGAGAGTTTAATAAGTTCCCCAACGTCATAAAGGTAAGAGGTCAGGCTAGGATTTAAACCAGGCAGCTCAGCTCTAGAACCCAGATTCTCAATCATTATGTCCTATTGCCTGTTATACTTAATCATTACAATTTTCTTAAATCTTATACTCTATCATACAAACATAAAAGTCATTTAATTAAAACACATTGGGAAAAGGCAATGGCATTCTTACTGCTTTCTTAGTTCTAGAATTCCAAAACAAAGAAATATCTTTGTATATATGTTTTCCACTTATTCATTCATTAATTCAACATGTATTTACTGAGCACCTACTATGTGCAAGATGCTGTTCAGAGTATGAGGAGATAGCAGTAAACAAAACAGACTACATCCTTCTCCCCATGGAGCTTACACTCTACTGAAGGGAGACAGAAAAATCAAGAAAAAATGGCATACTGTGCTTTTAAACACAGAAAGGGTCAGGAAAAGCCTTACTAAGGTGTCAACAGGCAGACACCTGAGGAAATGGGAGTAACATTAGCATACTGAAGAAGAGCATTTCGTGCCCAGGGAGCAGCATTTGCAAAGGCCCTAAGAGGGCTGTTGGAGAAGCCGGGAGGCCAGTGTGCTGTGGTGGACGAGCAGTACTGGGAGTGCTACTGGACACAAGGACAGGAGAGATGGCAAGAGGATAGGTCATGTGGGTCCGAGAGGTCGCAGTTAGGCCTAAAGAGGATGAGAACGTACAGCACGATTTGAGCAGAGGAATGACATGGTCTGACTTTACTCTGGCTGTGATATTGAGAGTGTGGATGGAAGGGAACCAGAAGCAAAACTCACTTGAGCTATGATAATGGCATGAACCAGGGTGGCACTGCAGAAGTGTTTAGATCCTGGATACATTTATAAAGTACAGCTAGTAGGATGTGGGATGGCAGAAAGAAGTCAAGGATGACTGAGGTTTTGGCTTGAGCAACTGAAAAATGGAGATGGGGATGACTATAGGAAGAGCAGTTTTTAGGGTGGATCTCACGAGTTTGGCTTTTAGATATGTTAAGTTTCAAATGTCTTTTGGACATCAAGGTGGAAAATATAAATTGAATGTATTATATTCTGGAGTTCAGAGGAAAGAGCCCAGCTAGAAACATAATGTGGTGATCATCAATGTATAGACTGTATTTTAAGCCATGAAACTGGATGAGTTCACCCAGGAAGTAAGTGCTGGGAGTAGGTGCACGTGGAGAAGAGGTCTGGAACACTGATACTGGAGGTTCCCAAGTGAGGAGAAATAAGCAGAAGACATTACAAAAGAATACCTAGAGATTTGGGGAAACAAGAAGAGTGACATCCTAGGGACCAAGTAAAAAAAAGTGTTTCAGGAAGAATTAAACGATCAGCTGAATCAAATACTGCTGGGAGGTCAAGTCAGCGAGTAGGAAGGAAGGACAACAGGACCAAGCGAAGCAAGGCTCACTGGCACCTGGACAAGAGCTGCTCTGGTATGTGATGAAGCTATAAAAACTTGACTGGAGTAGGTTCAAGAAAGAAGGGGAAGAGAGAAGTTAGTGACACAGACGACTCTTCTGAGAAGTTTTTCCTGTTAAAAAGAGGCAGAGAAATAGGATAGTAACCTTAGTACAGAGTTCAAGTGGAAGTAAAAACAAAGATAGGAAAGAATAGGGGGTGGGCGCTCTAGAAACATCACGCAGTGCCAATGAAACAATGCAGGGAGTGAGGGGAGAGAGGATAAGGAGCCCGAGTCTAAGAGGGAAGGGACGTGGAAGGGGATTGTGGTGAAGCATAGGCTCTGGCCAGTCCACTGAAAGCACAGGTTTCTATGCTAGGAAGGAGCAAGTATTTTGGAGCAGGCACATGCCACTGCTAGACAGCGCTGCTCCCACCAGCTTGCTCTAAAGCACCCAGTCACAACCACCCCTTCCTTTTGCTCTACTTCCCTGGGATGCGCTTCATATTTAGTTTATATCACAATTAGTTGCCCGCTGAGAGATGCTGTAACATCAGTCGAGGAAAACTAAAAGTAGGAAGGAATAGTAGCAATAATGTGTCAGTAATGAGACAAGGAAAGGACAAGTATGGAATAGGCTCACTAAACAACATAATGTAGAAAGCCTAAAGAGGACGAGAGGGACAAAGGAAAAACCGCACATCAAATTCTAGGCGAACACAGTGAGCCTCACTGGTAAGAGGAATTAGGACAAAATGATTTGATGATCCTAATTAAGCTCAGAAGAAAGCTTTAATAAAAACGTGATTTATAAAGCCAAGTAAAAGGAAAAATACCACAATCAAATTAAATATAGAAAAAACACGCTTAAAATGAAGGGCATTTTTAATGTTTCCAAATATAAGGCAATTGAAAAAAGCAAAAATTGGATTTATAAGAAAAAGTGGAGTGGGAGAGAAAAGAAATTTTAAAACAATCTGTTAATAGGAATATATATATATAGGAATATATATACATAGGAATATATATATAGGGATATAGAGAGAGGACTATATATATGTAGGAACACACACACACACATACGCGTATATCTTTAAAAGTAAAGTGATCAGCTAGCCAGCAGCTAACAAAGAAGGCAGTTTGGGTGTGGTGCCCTTGAGGTTTGTTAGGGTCATTAAAGAAAACAATCACAGCTCTTTATGGAATCTGTAAACCACCTAAAGTTGAACTGTGAGTAATGAGTGCCAAAGTTCTTCCGTACACCCTCCCTCTTAATGTGGCCAGGTCTGCACCATTTCCCTCTTCAGTACAATTTCTAAGCCACACAACATCTACTTCCCAGTATGTCTCCCCAAACAGATCTCACGTGAGGACCTTAAAGGCAGGGAGTATCTCTCATTTATCTATGTATCTCCAATGCCTAAGATTCAAATTAAAGACGTGGCTTGATGGAATTTTACAAATCAGGAGTGTAGATATGGTTAGCATTAAAAATGTTTTAACTCTTTCTGAGCTTGCACGTAACTAAGCGAAACCAGAAACAGTATTTAATTACTGATGCCTTACCTGTGTCTTACATCATACTCCACAGTCCGAAACTCAGAAACTATTATCTGTGGCCGTGAGGTCCCTGGTGAGTAAAACCTTTTCATCAGTGCCTGAAGCACTCTTTCATCAGCATGATTATGGCAACAATAGGCTTGCAGAAGTCCTTTCAAGCAAGATTCAATGGCCAAAGCAAGCTCAGTGTCCCGAAGATGAATGCAAGCTCCTAAAAGTGAGAGAAAATTATTAAAAGCCCATAAATACTTAAAATGTTAATGTAACTATCTTTATAATAGTTCATAAATGACTTTAAAATATTTTCATATGAAGCAATTTAAATGATATTATAGATCTCATTTTAACCAAATGGGAAATACCCCATCCCACTGGATACAATGGGGAGAAAACCCACCAAGTCCTGTGAAAAGCTGTCTCGCTCTGATGTAAATCAACAGTATTTTTCCTATGTGTATATATATATATAATACTATTCCAGCCTCTGAATGGTGTTTTGAAAATCAAGCCAAAAGGGTTATAGACTCTTCACTATTTTCTGTAAAACTGATTAATACTGAAATTTTAGATTTAGAGAAGGAAAAAAATACCTCATCTATTGAAATGGATCCTGGTATAGACGCACATGTCATTTAAATGAAGAGACATTACTACAATACTTAATACAGTACATAATACTGTACTTATACAGTACTTTACTAAAAAAGTATATTTATAGCATCACTTTCACCTAATGATGTACAGAATTAGAGATAGCTCCTCAGAACTCAACTGATTTTTTTTTCTCATGTATATATGAGGATAACTAAATAACCTCAGGCTTATAGTTGAAAGAGGACTTAGAAGTAATGTTGTCCAAACCTAAATAGAAACTTAAAAAGACAAGTCATTTTATCAAGTTTTACACAAAACTCAGGTGATTGGCCTTTTAACTATATCTTGATATCACTGAATTTTCCTACTAATCAATTACATGCAAATTAGTTCATTGATTTATTCGTTCAAAAAAAAATCAAAAGCAGATTATTCAACTCTATAATTACTTTTCCTTTTCCTAAGTTCTCTTTCTTTTGGCTTTTTTATGCTTAAAATATACAAAAGCAAAGTTACAAAGTTTAAAGTGATTTTATCATTATTTCTTAAAATATGTACAAAGTCTACATATAACTACATGGTTCTTCGATAACAGCGTTTTAAAATTATATTCAATAGACTCCTTCCAGAAAATAAAAATGTACTTCTAATTTTTATTATATACTAATTGTTGACAAATACCTAAAGGGCCTACAGGTTTACAGGTAAAATGCCCCCGTCTGTAAGCATCATCTATGGCTTCCAGAAGAGCTGGAACATGAGGGCCAAATCTTTTCAGTCGATCAGTTTTACTGTCTTTCAATTCTTTCAGTTGCCTCTGATTATAGTTCAGTGTATTCTTCACATCTAACTCTTCTCTCCTACAAAATACAAGTGGAAAAACAAAACAGATATGTGATACAGTTAAACAGAAATACTCAGTCTTTCCCCCTAATACCTGCATACCAGTGAATGACACAGCTGCCCTAAAAACTAAAAGCGGATTTTTTCATTTTTTCAAACAACTGTGTTCCCAGGAAAAAATAGTCAGAAGACCTCAAAACTTAGCATGGAAAAAAAAAAAAAAATGCAATCGTGATGAGGACTAGAAATCCCAGAAACTGTCCAATTCTACAGGTTTAAGAAGTCTTATTAGGAAAGTGATTTTAAAAGATCCCTTATTATGAGGAAGAAGAAGAACAAAAAAAAAAACATGTATTCTCTTTTCATATAAAGAGGAAAACTACATGATTTTCAAATAACTGAAAAAAGTATAAGAATGTGGACACTTACTTAATTCTGGTATGTTCTTCTTTGTCCTTTTCTACGGCTTGCTGAAATTGTTCGATCTCTTGATTGACTGAACTTTCTTGATCCTGTAAGACCTTTACTCTTTCTTTTAAGCAAGATAATTTTTTTTGCCTTTCCAACCGTTCAGGTTCCAAAGACTGATCAGCACTAATGGTAAATAATACAAAGTGGAAAATGTTCAATGAAAAACCTAACATTTAAAAAACATAAAGCAGGGCTTCCCTGGTGGTACAGTGGTTGAGAGCCCGCCTGCCGATGCAGGGGACATGGGTTTGTGCCCCAGTCCAGGAAGATCCCACATGCCGTGGGGTGGCTGGGCCCGTGAGCCATGGCCACTGAGCCTGCGAGTCCGGAGCCTGTGCTCCGCAATGGGAGAGGCCACGACAGTGAGAGGCCCGCGTACCGCAAAAAAAAACAAAAAACAAAAAAAACAAAACATAAAGCAATGTGATAAAATTCCTTTAGCAATAATACAGAAAATAAAATATTCCATTTCAGCTGGATTACTTTATTACAAAATGAGATAACTATGAAAATTGCAAAGTAACTATCTTACCTTTTTCTCAGTTCTTCAATTCTTTTGCAAAGCTGCTCATCATCTTTCTTTAATGCTCTATACTCATTTAGGGAATGGTTGTATAAAACCTAAAAAAAATTAGAAATACTTTAGTAAAATGAAAACACAAATACCCCATTCAAGACCACTTTTGCCAAATTGTCAAATCAGAGGTTGAATATATGCAGAAATATATTTTTAAAACAACATACATATATAGCCATATGAAATTATTACATTTTCTAAAGTCTGAAAGCAACACAATTACAAAAACCTCTACTTTTAAAAATAAATGAACAGTATTTATAGTTGATATGCAATTTTTAATACTGGAAAATTTCTCTCACCTCAGCTTCATTATAAGCCCTTTTCTTAGAAGTAAGATCTGCTTTCAATGCCATACATTCTGGTGCTCGTGCATTTGTCTCTTGACTAATCTTTTCTAGTTTATCTTGAATATCCTTGTACTTTTTTTCTGCTTCATTAAGTCTGACCTTTAAGAAAATAACATCGTTGGAGGATATTTTATTTTTCTCCAATAAACAGAAAAAATAAAAAAATAATTGTATATGGTTCACATTTCAAATAAACTTAATTTTGCTCTAACTAAACTCGAGACATTAATTAGGTAAACAAACATAATTATATAAAGTGTTAAATATGTATTTTTTAATTGAAATATTGTTGATTTACAATATTATGTTAGTTTCAGGTGTATAGCAAAGTGATTCAGTTATACATATACATAGATATATATAGATAGGTACATATCTATCTATCTATTCTTTTTCAGATTCTTTTCCATTATAGGTTATTACAAGATATTGAATATAGGTTCCCTGTATTATACAGTAAGCCCTTGTTGTTTATTTTATATATAGTGGTGTGTATACATTAAACCCATACTCCTAATTTACCCTTCACCCCTTGCCCCTTTGGTAACCATAAATTTGGCTTCTATGTCTGTGAGGCTGTTTCTGTTTTGTTAATAAGTTCATTTGTATCATTTTTTAGATTCCACATATAAGTGATATCATGTAATATTTGTCTTTCCCTGTCTGACTTACTTCACTTAGTATGATAATCTCTAGGTCCACCGATGTTGCTGCAAATGGCAGTTATCTCATTATTTTTTATAGCAGAGTAATATTCCAGTGTGTGTGTGTGTGTGTGTGTGTGTGTGTGTGTGTGTGTACCACATCTTCTTTATCCATTCATCTGTTGATGGACACTTAGGCTGCTTCCATGTCTTGGCTATTATAAACAGTGCTGCTATGAACACTGAGGTGCATGTATCTTTTTTAATTAGAGTTTTCATCTTCTTTGGATATATGCCTAGGAGTGGGATTGCTGGGTTGTATGGTAACTCTACTTTTAGTTTTTTAAGGAACCTCCATACTGTTCTCCATACTGGCTGCACCAATTTACACTCCCACCAACAGTGCAGGAGGGTTCCCTTTTCTCCACACCTTCTCCAGCATCTATTATTTGTAGACTTTTTGATGATGGCCATTCTGACTGGTGTGAGGTGATACCTCATTGTAGTTTTGATTTGCATTTCTCTAATAATTTGAAATGCTAAAATATATTTTAATTCCACATTTAGCTTTCCAATAAACGTGCTATCTTCTGGGGATACAAAGATATAGTAACAACTGTCTTCAAGTAACACAATTAAAGGGAGACAGACACAATTTAGCAGAGAAACAAACATGCAAATAGATCATGCAGTTTGGACGCAATAATGCTTAAGTAGGGTATGTATATTTGTAATTGTGAAAGCACAAGGAAGAATTTATAGGTCTGTCAGAAAAAGTTAGGAATACCTTCAAAGAAGCATTTGAGCTGAAACTTGGAAGATTAATCAAAATGTACCAGGAAAAAAGCTGGGGAAAGGTGTTACAGGGAGTTGGAAAAGCATGTGGAAAGGCATTAAAACCATTTTAGGAATTAAAATTATTTCTGGAGCTTGAACTGACAGGGTAGTGGTGGGAGATGAGATGAAGGGGTAGAAGGGCTTTGAATTCCATGATCAGCTAACAACTTAATCCTCTAGATAACAGGGAAACAAGATACGAAACGATATGTAAATCTATAACGAAACTATATGTAAATCTATACATACAATCACTTTGGAAGCACATGGAAGGCAAGGTAAAGGGAAAAATTAAAGGAAATGATGTCAGTAAGAAGTTAATGTAATGTTCTGGGGACAAAAATAATTAGGGACCAAAATGTCGCACTGAAAACAGGAATAGATTAGAAGGGGAAAATATGAGAACTATTCAGATCAGAGATCAGCAAATTTTTTCTAGAAAGAGCGAGATAGTGCATACTTCAGGCTTTGTGAGCTATAAAGTCTGTCACAGCTATTCAACTAGAAATGCTTGCTAAGTTTGAAGTGTCTGGAACATGTAGGTAAAGATGGGAAGACAAATATTTGAACCAAGTGCTCAGGATAAAAGTTTGATTAGGAGATACAGATTAGGGAATTGTCAATATGTAGGCTATTTAGGAAACATTATATAGAATGGTAGTGTAGTTCTGTTATTAAGACATCAGTAGTATAATCTCTATGTTTTTTATAAAAGTTGAAGTTGGTCTAGGTGTTATACAAACTAAATATAATTCATCTATCTTCAGTTTAAATTAGGTTAATACAAGTTTAAAGTCTGCTTTAGACGCTATTTCTTCAGAAACCTTCCCTTCAATAGTTATTCTATAATCAATAAACAAGCATATACTATGTGAAAGGTTTTATGTAAGACATGGTGGGAAGGATATAAATATAAGATAGTCCAAACCCTCCAGAAATTTACCATTTACTACATAGCATGCCCAAATACTTAAGTAGAGCAAATAGCCACAGAACTAAATATCATCCAACCTCAAGATTTTCCTTTCCCTACTTGAAAAAAAAAAATGAGTGTTTATTACTAAGACTGGATTTCACTTTTAGACTGGGGAATATCTAAAGAGGAAAGCAACAAGGTCTTCCTCTATGACAAGCTAAGAAATGAAACTGAGAAGAATTGAATGAAAATTTCAGAATATTCTCTCAGAAATGAAAATCTAAGGTGAGAGAGGTGGGTGGGGTTGAATTTCCATTTAGTACCTGAAGAGGGAATATAAGAAATTCAGTCCAGAGATCACTAAGTAAATGTACTGTCTTCACCATTTCTGTTACTTTTACACATTCATCTATTACCTTTCATGGATTAATGTTATAACACTTAAAAGGAAAAAGACTGACCTGCTTATCTTAGGGGTAGACAGGAAAAAGTAAGGTGGGAAAGATTACACCCTGTACTACAACTAAGCCTGGGAGCCAGAAGCTCGTAAGCTAAGTAGAACAAAATACTAAGATGTAAGTCAGTCACACTGAGTACACTGAGGATCCTATAAAGAAAGAAAAGGCTAGGAGATCTACTTCCAGCACGACGGCAGAGAAATTCCACAGTGGTGGCTGTACAACCCTGTGAATATACAAAAGAAACAATGAACTGTAAATTTTAAATGGGTGGATTGTTCGGTATATGAATCATATCTCAATAAAGCTGTTAACAAGAGAATGGCAAGGTAAATATAAAGAGCAGGGCTGCTCTGTGGTACAAAGTTCCATGTGGAAACCCTCAACAGAAAATTACTCCCTTTACTTACCCCTCAACCAACTTCTACCTCTGTATAAAAAAAATATAATTACCTGCTGTTCTTCCATTTTCCTCTCAAGTCTAGCAGCACGATCTTCTCCAATTTTGATGTTGTCTCTGATAGCATTCAGTTGTTTTTCAATTTCATTGACCTAAAAAGAAATTATATAGCAAGTCACATATAAGACTAACCACAACCTAGTATATTCTGTATATTACAAATATGTGTGAATAGGTAATTAAGTGAAAATTACCACTGCCCAGGCCATTTCATGTTTCAAGTATTCCAGATTGGTCTTCATTGTACTTAAACCAGCAATACTCTGAAAACGTTCTTCTTTCTCCAAACACTGGCGCTTTAGTTCAGTAAGTCGCTTAAAAAAAGAAAAAAGAATGTATTTCTTAACAACATTGAAGAGACAAGACTTTCCGCAAATGTATTTCTTTTGAATACTGCCTAAACAAGTACTGAAAAAGATGTGCTAGGAAATGACTTCTTTAATTAAAGCAAAAATAAAAAATATTTTTGGTTCTTTGGTATACTTTTACTAAGTACAATTATTTTGTTAATTTCTACACTATAAAAATGACCAGATACTCTTCAAATGAAGAAGAGCAAAGGAATAAAAGTTTCAAGACCACACAAGTATAGACAAAACTCAGTTTCTATCAATTCCCTACCTGATAGACAGACTGGACTGTTCTCCTGGGCAAAATATACCCAGGATCCATTCCAATGATAATGTAAGGCTCAAAAGGAATTTATTTCTAAAAATCAAATGTTACATTTTTTCTTATCCAAGTTTTCTCTTAATAATTAACCAATAAAGCAAAAACCAACTCTAGTGACGTATGAACAGCTTCTAAAGCTGCACACCTGGGTTGACAGCCTCTCCTCTTCGTTCATGGTTTCCATGTTCAACTAGGGTCTTCACTATGGATCTTAGTGTGTTTCCCTATCCAAGTCACTTTCCCATCCTTCAGGATTATTTCAATCCATCATCACTCTCTTCAAACCTCATATAACTGCCACCCTAATCCCTTACTCATTCTCCCTGATGTCTATTTCACAGAATTCAGAAGCTATCAGAAAGAAACCATCTCCAGTGTTCAACAACCATATATATAAACCTAAAGCAGTCTTTTCCTCCTGCTAAAACGGAAGAGGTGGCTTCATAATACTTAAGTCCAGTCCCTATCTCTTACTTACATCCTACTCACCCCCCTTCTGCCTTCTCAAGAGGTCTAAATCAGTTGATTTTTCATCCCATCTTTTTCATCTTTTTTCCACTTACTCCTCCTCACTGACTCCTTTCCATGATCATATTTAAAACTTTACTTACTTATCTTTCCAATTTACAAACAAAACCACCAATATCCACCTCTGGACACCACCTCTTCCTCTAAAAGCCGTCTTCCCTTTCCACCCAAGTTTCATGAAAATTATCTCTAGCTCTTCAATTCTCTCTGGCTTCTGTTTTCACCACCACCCTACATGTCCACAGAGCACTGGCCCAAACCATTTCAAAGCTCTTCTCTACACTACCACTGCCACTACCCTAACTTACATCATCATCATCTGTTTGAACAATGGTATACCTTCCTTATCGAAGGTATTACCTTCAAAGAGAGGTAACACCTTTCCTCTCTGTTTTTTCTTTCCTTACAGCAGTTCGCTCTCTTCTGCAGCAGAGTGATCTCCTGAAAATATACATTTAGTCAAGCCATCCACTTCCATGTGTTGTGCTGCCCTGAGGTTTTACAAGGTCTTCCACAGTCTGGCCTCTTAACTCTCATGCTCCTGTTCTCTACTTTAGACAATGTAGAATTCTTTCAGCTGTTTAAAACCACCACGTGCTCTCTTGCCCAAGACTCCATTCATGCTTATTTCTTGGAATGCACTTCCTCACTCTCACCATCCTTTGCCTGGTATCATTCACCCTTCAGTTCTTACCTTAGACATTACTTACTTAACGGCTATACCTCTCCCACTGCCCCTGCCTTGTCCCTAACCCCTGTTGCCAGTATCCTATTAAGTGCTTTTGCACAAACTAATCTTTAATTCCTTTAGTAGTGCTCACCATAGTCAATTATCTACCATCTGCTTTCTGCTGAATAGTTAGGTGTACGACCCCAAGAATCCTGGTATGTATTTGCCATTATATGGTCATGACCAAAGCCCAATGCTAGCAGGCACATGGCAGGAACTTAATATTTGATGGCTGAATGACTTCCAGTTTCTAATCTTCACATTCTATTTCTTTTTTTTTGACTTTTTCATTTGTATCTCCCACTGTATCTTTTTTTGTTGGCTTGGGGTTTTTCTTGTTTGTTTTTTAAATTTTTATTGAAGTACTGTTGATTTACAATGTTGTGTTAGGTCACATTCTACTTCTTAAAGATTAAACTATTCAAATCCAGAGCTTATTTTGAGAATATAGTGCATGTAATTAATTAGGAAGAAATTTCCTATTAAGTGCATATTATGCATAAGCAACTCTGATACATGATATAGGGATGCGCTTCTTAAACTTCATAAACAAAGTATCTTCAATCGCTTACGACAAAGTATACCATGAAGAAAGTGGGTATTTAAACACCAAGCTGTCTGAAGCAAACAAATTTCTTCAAAGTCCTGATTTATTGTTTTTAAAATAATAGATGTTAATATATACTATGTACATTTGCTTGAATATACAATATTTCCTTTCCCCAATAATAACATTGACATTCCAATAACACTGATACTCCATCATCAATTCTGTGGTTTATAGTACATCCTTGCACACTATCACATACCCCAGGTTTGAAGAAATAATGTGGGGAATAAAAATAAATATACTCATCTTTGCTTTTTCTGTTTTCACTTAATGAACCATATAACTATAAACCCAATTTTAAATATGTATGCCTCAAAAACTTGAAGTAAAAAGGTCAGTGTAACGTCTGATAAAGTTGACTTGGGTCAATCATTAATACAATTCTATCTCAAAAGAACATGCTAAAAAGTTGCTGAAAGCAACTGACTGTATAAAACTGATTAAGGGACAAAAGAAAAAGATACAGAATCATACAAAAATTGGTGGGACTTAATGTACTGGATGAACAGCTGAAACATAAAGCCTTATAACTCTGAGATCTCTGATTATCAAACAAAGGTTTGCTCTTCAAGAATCAGAAGAAGAAAGCACAAGAACAAACTATAGCAGATGTAAAAACAAACCTAAGTAAAAAAGTCACATTGGCTTGAGTGATTTCAAATTCAAGCACATTCACATGGCTGCCAAGCTGGTGAATACTGATGTGACAGCTGCTACCAAGCTATCAGTGCTTAAAGAATGTTAACATTTTACCAGTGTAATGAAAGAGTTATCTATTGTATACAATGATAAATGCATATTACGTTTAATACCAACTTGAGGCTTGTGCTTATTTTCCCATCAAAAGAAATATAGTTTTTAAACTACTTCCGAGTGGGAATCAGTGATATCTTATTGTGGAACTAAGGGATAAGTATGTTAGATACTACCCCGTCCTCTACTTTATAGCCTCATAGAAGAATTAAGACATGGACATACCCATTATTATAAAACAAAAAAGTAAAGGCTAATAAATACCCTGAATGTAAAAAATCACACTTGTTATAGTTGATAGAATACTATAAAAATGTTACTAGTTTTATATAGATATACATATATAGATATGTAGGTATATAATTTTACAATACCATTTACCTGATAAGTACTATAGGAATTTGACTGATCTCTAAAATAATTGCATTAAGTGTTTACAAACCTCTTCTCCTTGATTTATCTGCTCCTTTGTTCTTTCTTTGGTTTCCATGATGTATGAATAATCTTCCTTCATTTGTTCCAGTTGGGTTGCTTTCATAAAGAACTATATCAACAACAAGAAAAACATAATTAGGAGTTGGTAAACTTCCACGGGACTATGAAAAAAAGAAGAATTTGTTCTCTAAAAACTTTTAGACCAATTATGTAAAAAGACATTAAAAACATACTTAAGCAAGTCAGTACATTGGGTCTCCGTTGCTGCACGCGGACTTTCTCTAATTGTGGAGAGCAGGGGCTACTCTTCATTGCAGTGTGCAGGTTTCTCATTATGGTGGCTTCTCTTGTTGCAGAGCATGGGCTCTAGGCACACGGACTTCAGTGGTTCTGGCATGCGGGCTCAGTAGTTGTGGTGCGTGGGCTTAGTTGCTCCGCGGCATGTGGGATCTTCCCGGACCAGGGCTCGAACCCATATCCCCTGCATTGGCAGGCGGATTCTTAACCACTGTGCCACAAGGGATGTCCCAGTATCCTTGATCTTAATGCATCATAATTTTTTAGCATAGGGAATACCAAAACCCATTCAAAAGTCACACTGTAAGCTGTAGTAGTAGTCATATATTTTGTTGGCTTTTTAAAAAGTTTTAAATAGGGGCTTCCCTGGTGGCGCAGTGGTTAAGAATACGCCTGCCAATGCAGGGAACATGGGTTCGAGCCCTGGTCTGGGAAGATCCCACATGCCACAGAGCAACTACGCCCGCATGCCACAAGTACTGAGCCTGTGCTCTAGAGCCCGCGAGCCACAAGTACTGAGCCCACGTGCCAGAAATACTGAAGCCCACGCGCCTAGAGCCCGTGCTCTGCAACAAGAGAAGCCACCGCAATGAGAAGCCCACGCACCACAACAAAGAGTAGCCCCTCACTAGCTGCAACTAGAGAAAGCCCGCGTGCAGCAACCGCAGCCAAAAATAAATATATAAATTAATTAATTTTTTAAAAATGTTTAAAATAATCTAACGTTTAAAAGTTATTATGTATGTTTGGGCACTCATTCCCTTGTATTTCCATAAAGATAAATTTTAGAATTCATTCTCTTTCAGAATTAAAAGCAAAGAAGTTAAAGCAAGGATTTACCAAGAAAATTATACTTCCATCTTACTTAACAAGTTCCTAAATTAGTCCTACAATATTACTCTAAATAGTGACTTAAAAAAATCCTCGATATTTACTATGTGACCAAGATTAATGTTCAGTATAGATGCCTAATCTATAAATGTATTCTTTTTGGTTAGGTTTATGTTTATTTTGGTGCATCTTACTTTGTATTTGTCTCCCTCATTTTTAGACTGCAAGAACTGCTTGCTCATCTCTTGCGTTAAGACAGAAACTGGATTATCTACCTGAAACAAACAAACAAAGAAATGATTATCTTTAAATATTTCATTTTAATTCCTTAAAGAGAAATGAACTAAAATATCCATTACAAGTGACCTAAGAGAGAGAAAATATTTCAAAATTTCATTATATTAAAATAAATATCAGTACTACAGCCAAAATTAAATATCCTGCCATTACATGTGGGCACAAGCACGAGAACTTTCTAAAGAAGTGTGTTTTTTTAGCAAGTTTTCATTCCTTTCACTGGTTTTGTAGCGTACCACTCCTATGCTACTGGTTAATCATCAGACCACAGAGCTGGAAGTGCTCTAGCATGAGAGTCAGCTGACTTGGGTTCTTAGTTGGCTCTGTCTGAACCTCCTATGTAGCCGCAGGCAAGTTAGCTATTTCCCCCAACTAAACACAAGAAGTCCAACTCAGTCACTTCTAATCAGAACTATAATGACGAGTATTGTTTATTTTTTGTACAGCAGTTCTTCAGAGTTCCTATATCCTGTCATTTCTTCATGAGGATACTGTAAAACAAATGGAAACACTGGGATCACTTCTATCTTTTGAAGGAGAAGTCATTTTAAATAAGCCATTACTTGAATTAAACTACCTCTGGCTAACAAATTAAAGTACAGTTAAAATAACAATATAATAACAGTTCAAAGTGGAGTTGAAAAAAATTTTTTTTTAATTCAACTTGTTTCAAAAAGATTCAAGTTCATTTCTCATTTATATCTTTGGTGTTAATAACAAAGTAATTTATATGTTAGAAAATAATCTTGTTTATAAGGTATAGAACATGAAGGACCACTATAAAGGAAAAGGTGCTTAACTCCTTCATTTACCATCTGTAAAATACTGATTGTACTTTATTTAGTATACCACTGGTGAAAACCTTTCTGTTAATCAGGGTTTTGGGTCTTATCTTCTAAGATGATAAAAAACATTTATACAGTTATAAAGAAACCTCTACATATCACCTTTTTCTCAGACCAGATGCTGATTGCCACATATTTTTTTTAACAAGGTCTGTGTGGTATCTTAATTTCACACAGTATCTGACTTCTTAAAACTAAGACCTAATGCACTAGCTTTAATGAAGACATTTTATCACCAGCTTTGGATTAACAGCTTCACCAAAGTTCATATTCTTTTTTCTACAGCCTCTGAAATGGGGTTCCTCGTTTCTATACTACTCCGGAGATTATTTAGAAATCTGGCAGCTTTACCCATCGAGACCCTGGAGTAAGCAAAAGGCAAGTGCACACAGGTAAACTTCAGAGAAAAATTAAGAAGAGGCACAGGGGACAAATATAATCAGGTACTTAAAGACTAACACTCTCCTTCCTCCTGGTAATTCTAGGCCAGCACTGTCCAATGGAAATATAATGCAAACCACACATATAATTAAGTTTTCTAGTAGCTACATTAAAAAGATAGAAAGAGACAGGTGAAATTAATTTTAGTATTATATTTTTAATCTAATATATCTAAAATATTATCACTTTAACATGTAATCAGTATGAAAACTGAGTTATTCCTTTGCATTAAGTCTTCAACCTCCAGTGTGTACTTCATACTAGAGCACACCTCCATCTGGACTACCCACATTTTGAGGGCTCAATATCCATCACACGTGGTTAGTGGTTACTCAGTAAGTGTAGCTCTAGACCTTTCGTATTTTGATCAATGAACTTGAACCTTTAGTTAACTGAATTGTACAAGAGGACTAATGGAGTTATGATAACAATCTTCAAATATTTCAAAAGAAAAGAAACATATTTTATATTCCCCAAGGAAGTGGGAGCTTAGAGAAACTGACTTTATTCAACTTTTCCCATTAACAACAACTTTCTAATAAACACAGCCACCTACAGACGGAATCAGCAGCCTCAGGCGGACGTCATTTCCCCACTACTACCCACTCAAGTACCCGCTGAAGGAACATCTGGTGGAGACTGCGCACAGGGTAAGCATGCAGTGTGATACTACACTGGATGCCCTTCGAGACTTTCCCAACACCTGTGAATCCATACACTCTTTTTTTTTTTTTTTTAAACATCTTTATTGGGGTATAATTGCTTTACAATGATGTGTTAGTTTCTGCTTTATAACAAAGTGAATCAGTTATACATATACATATGTTCCCATATGTCTTCCCTCTTGCGTCTCCCTCCCTCCCACCCTCCCTATCTCACCCCTCCAGGCTGTCACAAAGCACCGAGCCAATATCCCTGTGCCATGCGGCTGCTTCCCACTAGCTATCTACCTTACTACGTTTGTTAGTGTGTATATGTCCATGGCTCTCTCTCACCCTGTCACAGCTCACCCTTCCCCCTCCCCATATCCTCAAGTCCGTTCTCCAGTAGGTCTGCATCTTTACTCCTGTCTTACCCCTAGGTTCTTCATGACATTTTTTTTTCTTAAATTCCATATATATGTGTTAGCATACGGTATTTGTCTTTCTCTTTCTGACTTACTTCACTCTGTATGACAGACTCTAGGTCTATCCACCTCATTACAAATAGCTCAATTTCATTTCTTTTTAAGGCTGAGTAATATTCCATTGTGTATATGTGCCACATCTTCTTTATCCATTCATCCGATGATGGGCACTTAGGTTGTTTCCATCTCCGGGCTATTGTAAATAGAGCTGCAATGAACATTTTGGTACATGACTCTTTTTGAATTTTGGTTTTCTCAGGGTATATGCCCAGTAGTGGGATTGCTGGGTCATATGGTAGTTCTAGTTGTAGTTTTTTAAGGAACCTCCATACTGTTCTCCATAGTGGCTGAACCAATTCACATTCCCACCAGCAGTGCAAGAGCATACACTCTAACTTTTGGTTTTCCTGATTTTGGTCAATAACAAATTGACCTGTATTCTAGTCTCAAATTTATTTGCTGTAACTGCTTTTCTCCAGATTTTACTAATTATTTTTCTGAACCTGTGCTGCCCAATATGCAAGCTACTAGCCACATGCAGCATTTGACACTTACGTAAAATACAATAAAACATTTGATTTCTCAGTCACACATTTCAGGTGCTCAAGTAGCTAGTGGCACCCCATCGGACACCATAATACAGAATATTTGTACCATTACACAAAGTTTTTCTGGACAACCTGTTCTAAACCAAACTGGGAAAGAGACCCATACTCATAATTATTCTTTTTCCTTGGTGACTACTCTTGGTGTTCTTAATTCTGGAATAAGGCAGGGTGATACAATGGATAGAGCATTAGAATGGAACAGGGATGTCTGGATCCCAAGGCAGGCTCAACCAGTACCCACGCCTAGACAACTGTAAGTGCAAGTTTACTTTTGCTGGCCTACAGTTTCTCACCTACAAAATAAAGGGTCCAGATTAGATGACCTCCAAAGACAACTCCAGTGCTAATGTTATAGGACTATATGAGCCCCATTTCCAATTATTCAGTCAAAGTATCTTAGCAGAATGGAATCAAGTCTTGTCTCCTATAGGTATAATGAAATAACTCCAAAATACATAAAGAAATGCTTTCTTTATATGGCTAGAATAAACTTCCTTTCTACAAAAATTTAGCAACTGAGTTTAGGAAACTATGATGCTATTCTGACTTGGACAGCAGAAAGCAAAGAAACTTTATAACATAAATTTGATTAACATAACTTTTGGCACATACTAGTATAGACAAGATATTCTTGTGTGTTCTGCCAAATTAAAGATGTTATATTATATATTGAAGGTTCCTGTTGAACTAGGAAGCCTTAAGGAACTTCACTAACCATAGTTAAATATATTTGTCCTGTGGTCAATTTACTTATATGAGGCCATTTAAATTCTTTCCACACCACAAATGAAACCACACAGAAAAGTAACCAGTTGTATTTATTAATCCGAAACACAAATTTAGCAATTACCTGTATGTTAAAATGATCAAGAATTCCAATCAGTTCTTCTTTCCTAGTGGAAACCAAGGCGCCTAGTTATGAGAAACACAAAATGACCAGACTGTTTCTAGGGCAATAATACGTTTTTAAAAATGAGCAATTATTTATAAACATAAATGTTAACTAGTTTTCCTGATGTCATCAAGAAAGGTACCACTGCACATACACACATCTGAATGAACTGGGGTGACACACTTGTTATGACACAAGTACGCAGGAGGCAGAAGCACACAAATGCAGTGGCAGGTACTTCTCTTCTTCCTATAGCTAAACGTTTCCTTTTCCTTCTCATCTGTCTCTTTAAGTAACTCTCCACACCCACCTCCTCTTCCTTTATGTCTTTTTCTACTTTTGGCTAACTTTCTCTTTCCACATGTGACAGAAACTATGGGGGTGAAAAGAAGTCTACAAGTGAGATCAGAATGACTTATCACAGCCTGTTTCAAACAGACCCAAATTCTGCTAATCATGCTTTTGCTGTAGAATGCCCTGTGGTAAAACAACTATGTACGGATATATACGTGTGTGTATACATACATGCAACCAACCAATCCTCTTGCAAGAAAGCAGTTTCAAGAGAGGAGAAGTGTCCTCTCAATGATACCAGCACAATCACTTAACTCTTTTTAACTGGATGTTTACTAATACTTTATATGAAATAAAGAGAAATTCAGAGCAAACCTGCTTCACTTTTCAGTTTATAAGATCGACTTCCATCCATGCTGATGTGCTGTTGTACAATTATAGAGTCACCGTACACACTGGCTCTATAGGCGTCATCCCCTCTGTTCCTTAATGTTATTGAGATATCCGCTGAGCTAAAGCAATAAGGTTAAGCTAAGTCACATGAAGGTACAGGGCAATTACAACACTAGGTTACCATGATTTTAAAAACCTCCAAGAAATTTGGCTAATTCATTTGAAAAGCAGCTTTATACCAGCAGTTGATGGCTGACAGGCTACTACAGAATAATGTTAAAGATACCAAGGAACAAGGTTGAGAAGAAGAGAAACTTTATAAAAAATAATTGACTATTTTATCCATAACAGAAATACGTTTGCACAGAATCCATTTAAGTTTTGGTTGTTTCACATCAAGTGGATAAGTTGCACATTTTCCCAACCGCTATGTATAATCACTATTACACTGCCTGACTATGCTAAATTATATAATAAAGCATCATCCTGACAGCAGGCCTCTAAGAAAGATGCAGTAAGAATTAAAGTGAAGTTATATATTTTCTAAGAAAATCAGAATCAAGGGAAACAACTTGAATTCTTCTATTACTTGGCAATAAAAAAAAAGCTTACGTATTTGATATCAAGAGATGTAAACTAAATCTCAAAGCTTCTTAAAAGTTTAATTGGTATTACAAAATAAACATTTTTAAAGTTTTAAAGAAGCATTTATAGCCATGTATATTTTAACATATTATGGGGGGGGAAGAATTCATCTTTATTTTTCTACTCTAACTTCTGTTCAAATAAGACTTTGTAGAAAAATTTTTTAAAAATTAATGAAGGGCATTAATAAATACATACTTATATTTCCTTAAACATAAAAGCAGATAATACTTTCTCTGGTTAATATAAATATCTGCCAAAGATGCTAAAGTCCTTCAATGCAAAATTGCTTTAATTGGTAATTAAATGATATATTTAACAGAATAAACTTGTTTTCATCAATTTGGAGTAATCATACCCCAAAATCGTTCCTATTTGCAGGAAATGTAGGTAAAAATACTCAAGATGAATTTCACTGTAAACTTACACTTGGTAGACACCCTGAAGGGTGCTCAGCTCTGGTGCCCCCGTACTTCTGTGCAAATGCCCTCATAGAAAGATGGCTTAGCAGCCATTATCAGCCCCCATCCCTCCCTACACAGACTGGGTTAAATATAGAAAGTGAATGCTAACTGTGCCACATTCCCTTCTTTAAAAATTCAAATTAAGAAAAACTAGTAAAATCCAAGTAAGGTCTGTAGTTTAGTGAATAATATTGTACCGGTGTTAACCGCGTAGCTCTGCTAAAAGTACCTCAGTTGTTTAAGATGACAACATTAAGGGAAACTAGGTAAAGGCTGTAAGGAAACTGTACTATCTTTGCAATACTTATGTAAATCTAAAATTATTTCAAAACCACAAGTTTTTAAAACAAACTCAAATCAAGACACATCAAGTGGAAAGGTGGTGATTCCTTGGAGATACAAAGTTCTGAGGCCTCTGGGACCAGAGAAACCAATTTGGGGCATTATATTCTGATGAACAAGTATAAAGCCTGCAGAGATGACAGAGAGAAGCAGAAACACAGAGCAGATAAGCTCTTGGGAAACCACCTGGACAGACTGGCAGAGACACATAATCACAGATACTGGCTGTGAATCAGAGACACAGAGAACTCGAGAGCACCTCCTTCCATGCGCAGCCCCACACACCAAGACAGTAAGACATAAACGCCTGCCCATGAAGACACAGAGTACCAAAGATCTGAAGAAGAAGAAAGAGCACACACGCTCCAGAGGCAGTGAGAGGGAAACACATTCACACACCTGCATGCCTGTTGCAGGAGAGGGAGGGAGGAGGGCACAGCACAGAAGTGCAGCCCCTGAGGAGCGGCAGGGAGGTGGTGTGGCCGCAGAGCTGCAGCACACACCCGGCTAAGGAAGGAAGGGAGACAGAGGCCTGGAGACAAAGACACAAAGAAAGCCAGAGACACAGAAAAGAAAGACCTAGAGACCGAAGATCTTTGGTTCTGAGTCTCTCAGTTCTGGTCACGCATGAGATCCAATTATGCTGCCTCACTGAAGTTTCCAAGACATCTTTATGATAAATCTCTTCTTCTAAAGCTACCCTGAGTGGTTTGGGGTGGGGGGGTGTTTTTAAACAGAAATACCTAATTAAGACAGATACGCTCCTGAAAAGTTGTAATCGATGAGATTTTTGAAAGCTTTCTGGGTTGATTCTAATGAACAGCCAAGGTTGAAAACTATTAACTAAAGTATATGATAGGGGAAGGGTAGCTGGCCTACAACATGGAGCAAACAATATTTATTGCATTAACTAGTATGATTACCTAGTATTAAGTGAATGTACCTCATGAAAACATTTTACAAATAAAGTGACATCTCCCTTGATTAGCAAACATCTACTTTGTTATTTTCCTTCCTAGCTACTCCTTGCATTTGAAAGCTATCTTTAGTATTGTGAGAGCTTTGGAGGCACTGGTATCCTACTGCCATATGAATTTAGTAAATGTAAGAAAGGCAAGTTATTCAAAAAAATTAAAGCTTACGAAAAAAACCCTCACAACAACTGCTCAAAAAACCTGTATAAGGAGACAAGCCTAACTGAGCTGAGACTAACTGCTGTCTCCCCACCTACTAATGTGACTGCTGCTGAATTGGGGTCAACAGCCATAGAGCCCAGTGTCTGTAAATAAAGAGACCCTTTAGTGAGAAGAGAGACTGTCACCGAGAGTTCCTTCAGAACGACAACACACACAAGCGGCGCCACCATAAGGGTGTGGCTTCTTTCTTAGCTCCAGGAGAACCTATCTGCACAGAGATGACTGGTAGCATCAGGCACTGATGGGCACGAGGAACAAGGAACAGGGAAAAAGTCATGTAAAAATAGGAGGCATCTGTTCCTTGTCTGCATGGCCAGCTCATCTGCAGTAAGTTCTGTAACCTTGACTAATAAGTCGGGAACGTACAGCAGGAGCTTTTGTCCCCCCATAACCCACTCCCAATGCCACAGCTGATGTCAGAAACAGGCCTGCGGCAAAGAGCCCAGTGCCGCCACGATAGGATTAGGAAGGCCGAGGAGGGAACAGTAAATGAACCTGTTGAAGAACCTGAACAGCTAGGGGTCTGAGACCTTGGTCACTGGAGAATTCCATCACTGTCCCTGTACCACTCACTGCAAAGCCTCAGTGGATAATCAGAGGCTGGAGCGCCAAGTAAAGAGCCTCCAGGCACAGTCATCCGGTTTCTCCTAACCATATTCGGCAAGCGTCTCTAATGGAGGAGGTGAAACCCTCTACAAAGGTAGCCCGGAGCCCAGGCGTCACAGATGGAGAGTGTAATGTTTCAGATGTGCGGGAGGGACAGAGTCCTGAGGACCACCTCAAACTTCTGCCAGACTGAAAGACGTTCCTCAGGAAGAACAGGATAGCCTCATAGATTTTAGGTGCAGAATAGAACCGAAAAGCTCGATGAGCTGATTCGGTAAAAAAGTGATGACAGAATCAGAGACTATAAAAGAAGAGAAATTTTATAGATACCAAATGTTTTAAATGAGGAAGGGGAGGACAAGAGGAATAGTAATGGGTTTGGAAAAGCTCATTTTAGCTATTTTTTTAGACGAGGTCAGTAAAAAGGAGGCTGAGCTCAGGTTAAAGGTTTTAACTGTTATTAACTCTGTTTAAAGTATTTTAATGTTCCTATCTACAGGCAGCTGTGTCCTTCAAGGCTGGTGATTTGTGTAAGCTAGCCTTTATTTTTCTTTCTTTTTTTAATGGTATTCCAAGGACACATCTCAGAAAGAAGTTTCTGCTTTCATCCAGCTACTTCCCATATGGAAAAAAACATTTAAAATCTTTAATTGAGACATAAACCCCTTAATGGTGCAGAAAAAAAAAATTTCTTCCTGAGGCTTCTATTTGAAAGATCAATGTGTTATCTAGCTAGGCAGACTAGGTAACTATTTGGACAACTAAGAAATGTAGAGTTCAGTATAATGAATTGAAGCAGAGTTGAGACCAGTGCCTTAAAAGTGTTAAAAATACTAATTTTCGACTTCAGCCATAATTTTATTTGGAGACTGTGGAAGAGAAGACCTTGCTGCGCTGGCGCCCAAGTAAGATAAGGAGAGACAGAAAATAAGCTGGAGAATTGTTACTAAACGGTTCTTTTTCAAGGCCATACAGCACAGAAAATGAATTTTTCTGTATCTTTTCTTCCCTTCTCCTGTGTCAACTTGGAACCCTGGCTTAGGGTTAAGATTCCCAAGGTTTCTGAGAGATACATAAAAAACCCGCAATCCTGACTCACATCCCGTCCGCGTTCTATTTTTTAGAAATAAAATGGAAAATGGGGGAAGTTAAGTGGATACAACACTGAGCAGGAGGAAAGTCTGTTACATGAAGGAAAAAAAAAAAAGGTATCACTGTTAATTATCAAAGTTCCAGAAGTTCTGGGCACTGGGCGTGTGAAAGAGGAGTGAATGGACAGCAGGAGCAGCCCGACTCTGGGAGCTGGTATGATGGAGCCTGGGACGTGCAGTTGTTAGGAGACACGAGGATCCCTCAGAGGTTTCTGAGGCAGAATTAAAAAGAACAAGGACATCAGCCTGAAGAGAGTTTCCTAATGGGCAAAAGGTCACGAGTCTATGATGATGCAAACTGAGCAATTAATATATAGTTAGGTGATGGCAAACTAAAACAGAAAGAAATACAAATGTAAAGCCACAGAGGGTTGTTATATGACCATTCACCAAGGGTCAAGATGGACCCCAAAGAGACTCGAGACTGTGGTCCTCAAGTCAAGCTCACTGGTGAACGCCCTGAGTAAAGGATATAAAGAGACAGATGGAATACTTTTTTGAAATTCTTAGAGCTGGAGGCAGCAATTCTGTTTAGGGACACCTTGGCTCGTCACTAACTCTGCCTTAGCCCACATCATAGCGACGTGGACTTGCTGAAGCTGGGTTTGGGTCAAGAGCCAGCAAAGTCCAATATTTATAAATATTCCTGTAAACAGAAGTACGCAGATTTATCACTGCTCGTTCTTCCAGAAAGGTAACAGAAACGAGTGTCAGTGGGCAGGCACATGGCACTAACTGACACAAGCATTCTGTCGGGAGAGGTGAACAGGCAACAGTGGGCTATGCTGGCAAGAGGGGGCAAGAGAAAGGAATGAAAAGATATGATATCAGTGCTCCAGTTCCGGGAAGCCAATTCATTTCCTACCATGTCTACATGAATTGGGATTCTAAAGAAGCTGCTTCTTATTAAAGAACTGAAAAATACACGTAGAAAACAAACACTTACTTCTGTCCATCTTTCACAAAACCTTTCAAAGAAGATCCTCGGTTAGTAGCAACTGCTTTTCCACCAAGACCAACTATAAGAGCTGTGAGTACTGCACTCTTCCCACCTAAAGAAACAGGTGTTGAAGAAATCACATTCATTAGAGGGAGAAAAGAGAAGTCTGACTCCTACAATTTGATGTAAAAAAATTTCTGAAATAAAGCATTATACTTCAATTATAATTTTCTTCCAGTGCCAAAAACAAACAAAAAGTTGTACATATCATGAAATATTTAGCTGCTGCTATTAGAAAAAAATCAGTACATTTCAGGAATCAAATCTTTGCCACTAATAAGGAAATGGAAAAAATGGTTGATACCTTTCCAACCTAAAACTCTCATTGTGTCATCTTGGCCCATCAGCCTATTAAATGAATTTATCTTTCTAATTACCCATATATATTTAACTCATCTAATTTTTCTTACATCCTAATTTAATTAAAATTTACTTTTTCCATAAATTCTCAGAAGCCAGAAACTATTTTTAACTTTGAATGCAAGCTCCAGAGGGACAGGACTGTTGTTTTTTATTCATTTGCTTTATCTCCAATATTAGCCCATAATAGGCACTCACATATTTATTGAATGAATGAGCTTAAATATGAAAAAATTATCAGTCATATAGACATGTTTTTACATAATATTTTGACAATTATTATTCCTAATTTGAATATTATTCACTTGCTAGCTCTTTGAAGAGTATACTTCTTTTTACCCTAACAGACATAAAATATCACAAGCTAAAATTCCAAAATCTTTAACAATCATGGTAACCATTTTCTCAACTCCACAATCAACCAAATTAATCAACTCTTATCAGCTCATCATCTTCCACAAAATACTCCAAATTAACCAAAGTACACACTGGTTAGCCCAGTTCAGTTCCTGGAATGCCTTTCAAGTCCCTATCCTACCTCTCTCCTTTTTCTTCATTTCCAAATTCACTGCCTCCACCACTCGCATTATATTCATAACTTCGCTGTTTCAGGAGTGAAGATCTAACCGCAGAACCAACCCACCAGTCTGCTTTTACTTCTTGTCCTGTTTGACCTCCCCATAGCTCTGGTTCCTTTGTCTATCCCCTCCTTCTGAAAATACTTTCCTCTTGACCGAATAGAGTAGGGAAAACAAAGAACAACAACTAAACAGACTGTGGAGCTACCTGTACTAGTTTCATGTTCTAGCACGGCCACCAGTCGTGGACCCTGGCAAGCTCCTCTCCCTCTGTACTGGCTCAGTCAAGCAGCCAACACCTCACATCAGGCGGGGGTCTACTACAAAAGCTACCTGACTGGTCTAACTCCTATGTCTTCCACCTTCTAATCTACTCTCTACAATGTGGCCAGTTTGTTTCACAAATCTTCACCGTGTCACCTCTATACTCTAAAACTTTAACTGCTTCCCCACTGACTTGTGAAGGAAATCCCCAAATATTTATCACGGCAGTCAATATCCTCAACAACATTACCTACAACTGATTCTCCAGTGTATGCTTCTGCCCCTCCCTACCATGTATGATATGATAAAACCCTATGAGGTTGTTCACCTCTCTCCATATACATCTGCTTCTACCCCTCCCAAACTTTGGTGATGAGCAATCTTTGCCTGGAACATCTCAGCTTCTTCTTCCCCAATAAGATCTAAAGAATCTTTCATTTTTATTCAAGTACCACCACAAATACCACCTCTTCTTAAAGCTTTCATTGGCCACAACCATAAGAATTAGTTTCTTTCAAGTTTGGATTCCCAAGACACTTTATTCATGCTCTTACAACATTTAATAGATATAAGACACAGGCCTGCCTCAGTTGCAATGAGGATAGCTTGCCTACTCTTCTGTGGTATGAATTCCAAGGTACATAGATTCAGAAGAATAAGCAGGAAATGTTTATCCCTGTTGCATAATGAGCCTAAAGTTAACTCATTTCTTAAAGTGCAGACTGGCAGGCAATACTGAAAAAATTCATGACCACAAATCAGAGGTCTAAACCTTAGATTTATCAGCACTAGTAGTCACCTATTTTAAAAAGTTAATGCATTCTGATCTCAATGTACTGTTCAAAGTCAAATAAGAAGGAGGGCAAAAGCACTTACTTCCATTATTGCCAACAACAAAGTTGACATTAGAACCAAATTTAAAGGGTCCCAGCATCGAATGACACATGAAGTTTCTGAGCTGAATACTCTCAATGATTCCAACTTCTGCTGCTGTCTATTAATTTAAAAAACGAGAGAAAACAATCGAATTCATTCACTACAATCAACCAATCATTTGCTAGAAGAGAACGATTAGCAGTGCTACCAATGAAAAATGTTACAGAAAGTATAGTGGAGTTTTTTTTGCAGTATGCGGGCCTCTCACTGTTGTGGCCTCTCCCGTTGCAGGGCACAGGCTCCGGACGCGCAGGCTCAGGGGCCCAGCCGCTCCACGGCATGTGGGATCTTCCCGGACTGGGGCACGAACCCATGTCCCCTGCAACGGCAGGTGGACTCTCAACCACTATGCCACCAGGGAAGCCCAGAAAGTATAATTTTAAATGTTAACTTTAGTCAATGAGTAAATGATATTAAATGGAGACCTTATACGATTAACCACTCATTCTAAAGTCCTTATAGGGTCTAATAAGTGTATCAAGGTTTCTTAATACGGACAATACCAACATTTGAGTCAGATCATTTTTTGTTGGAGAGAGGCTGTCTTGTGCATTGTGGGATGTTAAACAGCATCCCTAGTTGCTACCCACCAGATGCCAGTAGCACTCTCCCCCAACTCTAGTTGTGACAACCAAAAATATATTCAGACACTGCTAAATGTCCCCCACTGAGGGGAGGATATGTAATTATAATTCTCATATTGTGAATATATGTCATAATTAAATTAGAGAAGGTTTATAAACGTTTCAAGCAAAAGTTCAGCACAGAGTGGTCAGACTCCGTAATTAAAAATACGAAAATAAATCAAACATTTTACCAAACCTTCCAAATTTTTTTAAAGAACACTTAACGTCTCCAGCCTTTTTAGTCATTTATTTAAAAAATCCCTGGCTCTCTTCTACTAGACACCAGCTTATTAAAAAGCAGAAAACATTTACATCCTTGTATGAGTAGAATACTGAAAATCGTGGTTGAAGACTTTTTAAAAATATGTTTTATTTTGATCTAACTGAAGACTCAGATGCAGTTGTAAGAAATAATACAGAGAGATCCTGTGAATCCTTTACCCAGTTCCTGCCCAAGGTTACACCTCGAAGACTACAGTACAATATCACAACTAGCATACTCATATTGATACAGTGACGATACAGAAGATTTCCATCACAAGTATCCTTCACGCTGTCCTTTTAGAGCCCCATCCACATCCCACCCAATCCACCCGCTCCTTAACACCTGGCCCAATTATCTGTTCTCCATTTCTGAAACACTGTCATTTCAAGATGTTATATTAGTGGGATCACACAGAATGTAAGCTTTTGAGATTGGCTTTTTTTTCGCTCAGCATAACTATCCATTTTTGCCTGTATCAGTACTTCACTGCTTTCTGTTGCTAAGTAGTATCTCAGGGTACAGATGTACCTCAGCACGCCTAACTACTCACTCAGATGTGTGACATCTGGATTGTCAGTTTGGGGCTACTACGAATAAAGCTGCTATGGACATTCATGTATAGATTTTTGTGTGAAGATAAATCTTCTTTTCTCTGTGACAGATGCTGGCTTATATGATATAGTTGCATGTGAAATTTCTTAGAGAAACTGCCAAACTATTTCCCAGAGTGACTGTATCATTTTACATTCCCACCACTGAATGATCCAGTGTCTGCATCCTTACCAGCATATGGTGTTGTCACTTTTTTTTTTTTTGCAGTACGCGGGCCTCTCACTATTGTGGCCTCTCTTGTTGCGGAGCACAGGCTCCGGATGCGCGGGCTCAGCGGCCATGGCTCACGGGCCCAGCCGCTCCGCGGTATGTGGGATCCTCCCAGACCAGGGCACGAACCCGCGTCCCCTGCATTGGCAGGCGGACTCCCAACCACTGCGCCACCAGGGAAGCCCGGTGTTGTCACTTTTCAAAAACTTTTAGCCGTTCTGATGGGTATGCAGTGATATCTCATTGTAGTCTTAATTTGCATCTCCCTGATGAAAAATTACGCTGAACATCATGTCATGTGCTTATTTGCATCTGTATATCCTCTTCTTCAGTGAAATGTCTCTTTATGTCTTCTGCCCATTCTCAAATTGGATTATTTGCTTTTTACTGCTGAATTTTGAGAGTTCTTTATACAAACAAGATATTAGAACTTTGTTGGATATGTGATTTGCAAATATTCTCCTGGCTTGACTTTCCATCCTTATAACAGGGTCTTTTGCAGAAGAAAAGTTTTTAATTTCGATGAGGTCCAATTTATCAATTTTTCATTTAATGGTTTGTACATTTGATGTTAAGTCTAAGAATTGTTCCTGAATGCTAACCCGAACCTGAACCTGAACATCTGGTACAATTCTCCAATCAAACCAACTGGAACTGAAGATATCTTCTTGGGGAGTTTTTAAATGATGAATTAAATTTCCTTCATAGTTACAGAGTGATTAAAATGATCTATTTCATATTGAATGAATTGTGGTAGTTTGTGCTTTTTGAGGAACTGGTCCACTCTTTCTAAGCTGTGAATCTATGTGTATAGAGTTAACAGTATTCCCTTATTATCCTTCTGATGTTTGCAGAGTCTGTGGTCATATCCTCTGTTTCATTCCTGATATTAGTAGTTTGTGTCTTCTCTCTTTTCTCCCCTTTGTCAATCTTAGTAGAGGTTTGTCAATTTTATTGATACCAGCTCCTTGTTTCATTGTTTTCTCTACTAATTTTTTTTAATCATTAACATAAACTTCAAAATTAGTGAGATGATTTTATCTCAGCTTTTTAAAATTCATATTACTTTTCCTCTGCAGAGACCCAGCTCCTGATACTGAATTAAGAATATGACATATAAACCAGACATGAGAAACATGCAAATCAAAAAACATAATATTGTAATTTTGCACTCACCAAAGTAGAGGTACCATTAGTGAAAGAAACTGTACATTCATCTTCGTCACCATCTTTATCAAAATCATCCAGCTCTTCTTGTCTTGGTCTTTTGGCATTTCCAGGAGAAAAGAAATTTCCTTCCTTTCTTTTGGCCATCAGGTCTAAACAAATATTAGGGACAATGAAGAAAATCATGTATAGCATCCATAAGATTGTTCCACATACCTTAAAAAACTAAACAAAATAAGACAGACAAGCTTAAGTTTTAGTACTATATCCATTCATTTTTACTTTAAAAAATTAGAACTATCATCTGCATGGAGGGAGGGGGCCGTGAGCCAAAAAATGAAGGTGGTCACTAGGGGCTGGAAAGGCAAGGACACAGATAAGTCAAGAACCTCCAGAAACGAATGCAGTCCTACTGTTCCCTTGATTTTCGCCCAGGCAGACATGTCAGACTTCTAACCTACAGAAGTATAAGATAATAAATTTTTGTTAAAAAAAAAAATCTGCATTTGCTACACTAGTTGATTTTACTTCAGAATGATTCATGACCAAGGTTTTTACTCATATGGGCCTACCTAAGTGTTTTAACTCCTAAGCTCACAAAAGGTAAAAGATCTTATTTGTGAAACTGCGGATCTATTGATAGAGATGGCATAATGCCTCTGAAATGATTCCAGAGCAATCATCCAATTTTTATAACTTATAAATAGTGAACCACATAAAACGAATTTTAATTATTTTCCCAAAGAAGCATATTTGGAGCAGTGTTGCCTAGCATCAATAGTGTCCCTTAACTCCTCTCCAAAGAAAGAGCCCATGCTGACTGTCTGTTTTTTTGTTTTTTACTGATATACTATAAAGTTTATACCTAGAAAATGAACATCATCAAGATTTTCTAAACATACAAATGCTGCACCTCAAGTCAAAGCTGATGGTCTTTGATTGAAATTAAATGGTTGACTACTCCAAATGTTGCTTTCATTTTTCTCTTAAAAATTCACTTAGAGATCTAAAATGATAGGTACCCAATAGCTGTTTGCTGAATAATTGGAAAGAAAAATCCACAGCATAGGTAATAAAAAATTTCTAAGATGTAAGAATATAAAAAATAGCTCTACTCTCAACCCATTTAGGTGCCCCTAGTGCTATACTATAGCAGCCCTGTTTGTACCAGGTACATGGCAGCAGTGGGTTAAATGAGATTTTTCTCTCTCATGCATTTGGATTGAAAGATTCAAGTCAGTTCTCCGTAGAAGAGAGGAAAGCTCCACTTGCTGATGTACCTGTAGGGCAAGACAGCCAAGCTGAAGGGTGTGTGTGGGGGGAGGCTGGGGGGCTAGTGGAGCGGTGTTACAAACACGGCATGAAGTAGACGGAGAACAGGGACCCTAGAGCAGAGATGTGAGAGAAGGAGGGTGGGCGAGACAGACATTCATACAGTATTTAATTTTTATCCACTGCTTTCTCAAGTTACACTGACAGAACCAATTTTGCAGAAACATCAAATATCTATACGTACTGTGTTGGAACTGCTTTGGGGAACTATCTTTGACAGGTTTTATTGTGACAATGCATGCTTCATTAAGTGAACTGGGTAGTTTCCCTATCGTTTTTTTTAAAAATATATTTATTTTTATTTATTTTTGGCTGCGTTGGGTCTTCATTGCTGCGCGCGGGTGAGCGGGGCCTACTCTCCATTGCGGTGCGTGGGCTTCTCATTGTGGTGGCTTCTCTTGTGTGGAGCATGTGCTCTAGGCATGCAGGCTTCAGTAGTTGTGGCATGCGGGCTCAGTAGTTGTGGCTTGTGGGCTCTACAGCACAGGATTAGTAGTTGTGGCGCACGGGCTTAGTTGCTCCACGGCATGTGGAATCTTCCCGGACCAGGGCTCAAATCCATGTCCTCTGCATTGGCAGGCGGATTCTTAACTCTTAACCACTGCGCCACCAGGGAAGCCCTCTCCATCTTTTTTTTTTTTTTTCTTTTTGCGGTACGTGGGCCTCTCACTGCTGTGCCCTCTCCCGTTGCGGAGCACAGGCTCCGGACGCGCAGGCGCAGCGGCCACGGCTCAGGGGCCCAGCCGCTCCACGGCATGTGGGATCTTCCCAGACCGGTGCACGAACCCGTGTAGCCTGCATCGGCAGAGGGACTCTCAACCACTGCACCACCAGGGAAGCCCAGCCTCCCCCATCTTTTTAATGCTCTGAAATCACCACTCTGGCATGACACTGAAATGTTTTTGGAAAGTAAGAAACTAAGCTTAAAGCTATTAGATATTGGAGACTATTTTAATTTTATGAAATCATTTCAATTTCTTTTTTGTACACTGGCTATTACAGGTTCATTATATCTTCCTAGAACAAGTTTGCTATAATTTTATTTTCCAGAACACTGATAATTTAAAGCTTCAAATTTACTACACAAAATTACCTTGTTTTGTAAAATCCTCAACTGTGGTCATGACTCCTTTCACATCAATTCTATTTAATTAAATTTAAACTTTTTTCTCCCAAAAGTAGTTATTTGCGTTTTTCAAACTTAGTTTTTCTTTAATGAAAATATTTTAATGTTTATTCATATATTTTTATACAACCAAATATAAGAGATATGCAGTGGGGCTGGAGTTTAGTCTCTAATTCTTTATCTCAAAGTGCAAGTTAGTAAAAGCAATCAGAGACTTCCACTTCCAGGAAGATGGAATAGATGTAATTTTCCCTATTTCCTCTGCTTAGTAAAACTAAAATCGTTGGAAAATATATACTATAAAACAAACATAAGACGACTCTGAAGAAGGAGGCAGATTGGCTAGGAACCACATGACCCAAGGAATGACATCGTGGTAGTTCCCTGAGTTTTTGTTTTGCCTCAACTATCCCAGACTTGGAGAAGCCAGCAACAGGGGAAACACCAACAGGTGCAGGGGAAAAACAAAAATGCCTAATGAGGGCTTCCCTGGTGGTGCAGCGGTTGAGAGTCCACCTGCCGATGCAGGGGACACGGGTTCGTGCCCTGGTCCGGGAAGATCCCACATGCCGCGGAGCGGCTGGGCCCGTGAGCCATGGCCGCTGAGCCTGCGCTCCGCAACGGGAGAGTCTACAGCGGTGAGAGGCCCGCGTACCGCAAAAAAAAAAAAAAAAAAAAAAAAAGCCTAATGAAAGCTTGCTCACTCTAGACAAAGGAGCAGGAAAAGGGGAGCCTAACAAGACAGGAAACTTTTAGACAATAATCACTCTACTCCAGTCAAATATCACTAAAAGAACTGTTGGCCCTTCCTCTTCCCCCCAACACCAGCAAAGGCCAAGTGGGTAGCCTGGACTTCCACCCTGGTGAAGCTAGTTTCAGAGAAGGCTGTGTAGGCCAAGTAGGGAGCCATGATGATGGCATCCGGCAGAGAACTTAGACGTCCACCCCCAATAGGGGGTAACAGGATGCTACTTACTCCCATTCCCCCTTGGATGGTGTCAGAGGAGGCCTTTACCACTGCCCGGAAAGGTGAGGAGGCCACCCCACTGCAGTGTCCACGTGGGGGGCTGAAACTCCAACCCTAGCCGAACAGCCACCGTAAGCTATGGAAAGAGCTCTGGTAAAGTTTTAGATGTGAGTCTTTGTGTCCATGGCCTAAAAAAACCACAGGGCAGCAGTTCTCAAAGGTTGTCATGTCTTAAAAAGTACCAAGGACCTCAAAGAACTTTTGTTTAAATCTATCAATATTTACCATATTATAAATTAAAATTGAAAAACTTTTATAACAAGCAACACACAAGTACACATTCTATCAGTCGCCAGAGCGATGGCATCATCACATGTGTGTAACCTCTGGAAAACTCCATTGTACAGTCACAAGTGAATGAACATGAAAAAGGGAAATAACATATTACAATAATTATGAAAACAATTTTGATCTTGTAGACCCTTTGAAAGAGTCTCATGGATCCCTGGACCACACTTGGCAAACTGCTACTGTAGGGGATACTATAAGCATGTCCATGACACAGTGCCATAAATGACAAGGCATAGCTACCAGTAATAAAGTTAGGGCAGCAGAGAAGAAGCCAGCCATAGAATGACTGGTAGACTTGATATTCAAAATGTGGTCCAAGGACCATCGAGCAGCCATCTACATCTCCGAGGAACATATTAGATATCCAGAATCTCAGGCCTCAATTTAAACCAACTGAATCTGAAGCTTCATTTTAACAAGGTCTCGGGTGACTCACAAGCACATTAAAGTCTGAGAAGAACTGTTGTAAACAACATTAAAAAACGTGGGATTTTATCCTATCCTGAAGGCAATAAGGAACCTAATTTATCACGATAAATCAAATACCACTTAAAAGGTATATTAGTTAACATCCAAAGAAGGACATTTAACAAATGCCTTTTGAGACAGTACTAGTGTTACAGTCACAATTACATAATATTCACCATCTTTTTTACAAATAATGTTTCTTTTGAATCTCTTACACAAGTCAGAACTTGCAAATCAAACAATTCTCAAATTATTTAATAGCAAGAATTAATGTATATTAGTTTCAGCTTGTTGCTAATTTAAGTTCCCTAGAATACCACCAGGCTATTATTTTCCCAACACTTCCTTCTTTCCCACCCATACCTCTATTCCTTTCTCAATTACAGTAATTTATTTATTATAGAAGAGCAAAGAAGACACATTACTTTTTGGTTTTCCCAACATTAAGTGCCCTTTTAGACACTGTTTTTATTAATGCTTAATACACGATCTTGCAGTTAGCAGACACATCAGCTGACTGATTTTAGTATTTTACCATTAGAAAATGGTAGTTTTTCAGGTAAAATTGGGGGGAGCAAGGGGCATGAAGGTAAATGTGATTAGCTCCTCACAACGAATGTGAGATTCTCTACAAGACGGAAGACAGTGTGCTACATGACAATGATGTTTTTTATTTGCTGTGCTTAGCCTGGGATTTGCAGTTTGCTGTTAGGTTGCCATGGTAACTTGCATCTAACAGACACTGAAGGATCCTACCTTTTAAAATAGGAATCACTTTGTAATTTAATGATAATGGATTTTTAAAAACACACATGAATGTCTTGAGAGTTAATTTTAGGTTACAATAGTAAAATTGTTTCTAATAGGCTAAAGAGACATATAAACAGATGCAAAGAAAAATACTTTTAATATCCTGCAATATATAAAAATAGAAAAAAAAACTCCTCTGGGATTTTCAATATATCCATAAAGCTCTTCATGGTCTTTAATATTTGTTTATTTACAATAAAAAAATTAAAATTAAGGGACATATCATTTCCCCCTCGCAGAAAGCAAACTCCATCAGAGCAGGAATAGTAACAAATATGCAGATTCTCAATAAAAAAAAAGTTCAAGAAGAAAAATCAATCGCCAAGGGTTAATTACAGCAAGCATGTACATAGGAAATTTGATAGAGACCAAAAGCATTTTAACAAAGGACTATAAACTTCTAAATTTTCAAATGTATTGTGAGTATGTAGTGATTCACACTTCCCATTCATATCAAAGTAGGGGTTAACAGCAGTGAGAACAGTCATAACAGAACTGGAATTATTAATAGAAAACAATGGTTTAAAAAAAGGCAAACTGTTGCTGCTTCTGAATCTGCCATGGACTATCTACCTCATTCCCAATTCCACTTCTCCCACCACCACAAACTCATTCTGCATTGTATCACCTCATTTTTAATGTACTGAATTAATTAAGCACACTACTTGGAATATATCATGAAGTAATGTGAGACGCAATAGATAATAAATAAATAAGTGAAAAAACTCATTAGGCCACCCATCAAACAATTCCAGATGAGCAAAACTAGGAAGTACTAAGCACAGCACTTCAGATAATAAAATGTGAACACTCAGATTTGTGTTTTAAAAAAATCCCTGTGACCTCAATATAGAAGACAAACGAAACAGAGAGAGTAAGAATAGAGGCAAAAGAGACCAGTCTCTAAAGGATAAGGGGTGCTGAACAAAAGCAGTGGCATGCACATCGATGTTCACTGCAGCATTATTTACAACAGGCAAGATATGGAAGGAACCTAAGTGTCCATCAACAGATAAATGGATAAAGGTGTGATACACACATACACACACAATGGAATATTACACAACCATTAAAAATGAAATCTTGCCATTTGCAACAAAATGGGTGAATCTAAAGGGTATTATGCTAAATGAAATAAGTCAGACAGAGGAAGACAAATACCCATATGATCTCACTTATATGTGGAATCTAAAAAACAAAAGAAACAAAACAAAATGAAAACAGACTCACAGATACAGAGAACAAATGTATAGTTGCCAGAGGGAGGGGTCGGGGATGAAATACGTGAAGGGGATTAAGAGGTACAAACCTTTCCTTTAATCCTCAACATCCTTCTAAGTATTGTCCTTATTTTACAAAAGGGGATATTGAGGCTCAATTAAAAGATACTCAGACTTATGTAGCTATAACTTAGCAGAGCTAGATCCAAACCCAGGTTGTCAAAACCCAAAGTCAAACCTCTTTAACGTCCAGGTTCCTCGTGGTATGAACTGAGTTTAACCAAGTTTCACTATTTATAGGCAGTGAAATTGGATATTAATCTGTTCATCTTCTTGTCCATCCTTTGTTAATGTATAAAACTACATAAAGGATTCTAATGTGATATGTCCCTCTAATATTACTTATTCAAGCCAATTAAAACTTGGGCTTGCTTTATAGAATTTTACCTTGTGTTTAATTTTCAGAAACAACCTTTACTCTTAATACTAAATGCCATTATCAGTAGACTGAGCAGGTTTGGAAAGGAAGGAGGATAAATAATACATTTATGTTGTTTGAAAACACTGAGTTTTAAGTGCTCCTGAGATAGAGAGGCCAGTAGGCAATAAAATATACTCTGCAGTAGAGGCAGATTTGGGAGTGGAGCTAAGAAAGCCACAGGAAGTGTTCTGAATTTGGTCACCAGAGAAACTATGTTTAGTGAGAAAGATGTATCTCATTAACTAGTGAATCCAAAACACTAACATTAATGTAAGTATCTACACTTGACCCTCAGTCATCTGGACTTGTGTGTGTGTGTGTGTGTGTGTATAAAACTGTGACATTTAATTATGCCTTAAATATAATGCATACTATTGTGGTAAAATTTTGAGTTATTTATTAATTCCTGAAAGTAAGCCAAGTACGGCTTTGATTAATTTTCCTAACTTAGGTCTAAATATGATAGTCAAGATTTAGGCAGGTTTTACACAAAATTCTACATCCAGGCACTCAATAAAATATACTCTGTAAAATAAACTTTTGAGAATGAAACTGGTTTTTCACTGTAACCACTTTAATATGCCATTTGTGCTGACTTTTGCCAGGCTCAATTCTAAATACTTCATACTAATTATAGACAGGTACAGAGATAAAACTCTAACTCTCTCTCTCTATCCCCCCACCCTCACATATTTAAGAATCCTGTGAGTTAGGGACCATGTTATTTTCTCCAATTACAGAAAAGGAACTGATATTTGCAGAGGTGGTACCGACTTGTCGGGGGTCACATAACACTGTTTCTGTCTTGCACAAAAACATGTTTTTAAAGCAATAGTCTAGTAATCTCCAAACTTCTTTGTACTTACAGCCATTCAAGGGGAAAAAAAAACAACACAACTGTAAATACACATTCTCATAGGAAATTATTACTCTGCATATTTCACACAGTAAAAGAACGAGATAAAGTAAATCTAAGTAGTTCCAATATGGTCCCTTTCCAGAGTTCTCCATGGAACTCTGCAAGCAAGTGCATGTGCCAGTGAACATTTAAAAAGACTACATAGCAGCCGTCTAAAAGCCGTCAGCGAATTTGGACTCTTTCTTTTGAATATACATTCCAGAGTAGCTTGTCTTCAAAACACTCGCTTGTAATCGTCTCCTCATGAAATATACGGAGCAGTAAGCACTCACATAAGTTCTGTCTTCAGGGTTTAAACAGCAAATAGTTGTTCTTTCTAGGAATTATCCCAGGATCCTCTCAAGCCCTTTCTCTACCCTTGAGTCCTGTGTTCCGCAATTCCCAATAGTGATTCTTCTCCAGCTCATCTCCACGAGAAAATCAGGGAAAAGAAATAACATCATAAAACCTCCAAACATCACAATTTAATTCTTCCAGGTACAGAAGCGTATGCGTTCTCATGAAACTGGCATTTTAGCAACAAATCCAATTTAAGTAATATTTACATACATCTCTTAAACATTCTTAAGTAGCTATTTGCGAGGTACCATCAAACGGGTGATAAAAGCCCGATTCCCGAACCCAACCTCAACCCCCGACCCTTATACCCCCCAAGCCCCTCGTCAAAGCCTAAAGGGCCGTTTTGGGCCGGGCGCCGGGTCCCGCAGCCCGAGCCGGGATTGGCAAGCCTCGCCGCCAGAGCCCCTCGAGGGCGGAGCCCAGCGGACACACGGGCAAGTTTCCCGCGACTGAGGGGACCTGTGCCGCCTGCGGACAGGGCGAGAAGATCCCCGCCGGCCGTGGGGCGGGCCGCCCGGGCCCCCCGGGCGCCCTAGACACTGCCGCAGCTCCGCTGACCCGGCCGCCACCAGGTGGGCTGGGGGCGCCAGCTACGAGTGCGGCGGAGAGGCATGGACCCGCAGCAAGGGAGAGAGACGGCGCGCGCCCTCACCCTACCTCGAACAAGTCGAAGTCTCCCGAAGGAACCCGATCGGGGGTCGGCCGTGGCGCAACAGGACGCTAAAGCCACCCGAGGGGCGTCTCGGCGTCGGCCGGCCGCCGTCGGCCCGCGGGGTTCTGCGCGCCCACAGCGGGAGAAGGCAGCAGCCCGGCCGCCCCGGCGCCCACCGCGGGACACTCCGCGCCTGCGCCCCGCCCCCCCCCGCCGGGACTCCGCCCGCGCGTGCGCGGTTCGGGGTTTTCGCGTCACTGGAGTCTAAGAGGGACCGGAAGTGCCCCTGGCCGGACGGAGAAAGCTTGTAGAAGCCTAGGGCTCGGCGATAGCGGGACGCGGGGAGCGGGGCGGGTGATTTGCCTAAGTGAAAGTGAAAAAAGCTCGGAGCCCCAGGACTACAGTTCCACCCATGCGTACTGCAACCGGCTGGGAGCGCGGGAAGCCGAGCGTACGGCCGCGGTCGCGGAAAGGAGACAGTCACTTCCCGGAAGAGGCGGGGCCGTGGGCGAGAAGGCACCGAATTCGAAGTGCTCCGCAGGAGCTTTCCGGGGCAGGGTGCTAGGCGCCAAACGGTCGACTTTGCTTGGGGAAGGGAAGAGAAAGTCTTTCCTTTTCTTTTTCTTATTTTTTGAGAAGAGAAAATTTAGAAACTTGTAGACAGCAGTAGTTAGGATTCAGGCCAAACTGGTAAATCACGGAAGGGCGTCTTTCAAAACCAAGGAGGAAGGGTTGTCCCGGTAAGTCCCGCAGAACGGTGGAGAGACGGCACCGCCCGGGTCCTTCCACTGGCTCCTTTGCAGTCTGGGTTGGGGGCGAGCTCTGTGTTCGTGTCCCTGTCGCACCCTGGCGGCCGTGCCGAGGCCACTGGGTCCCGAATGTCCTTATCCCGGGCACCGTGGGGTACATTCCCACGCCTGGTTCAAGGCCATCCTGGCCGAGCCTTCCCTGATCCCCATGGGCACACTTGGGTGTTCCTCTTTTTTGGTGTTAACTTTGTGTTTTGGAAATACTTCCATTATAGCAGTTATCTTAAGGCATTGTGGTTGTTTATTTACAATCTTTCTTTCCGCTGGCGCGTGCCTACATTGCAAACCCTCTCAATAAACATCGGAACTAAAGAAGTTTAAGTTCCTTGGCTTAGCTTTCAGCGCCTTCTCAACCCGACATTAAGCTACCGCCTCTGTCTTTACACAGCTCTTCACGTGGCAGCTCTTCACGTAATATACTTTCTATACCCCAAAATCTTCCTTTCTAGATGGAAAAAAGGGGTATTTACTGCTAACCCAGAACACCCCCGAAGAAATTGATGTCACACTTCTGGTCTCCAGTAAGGAAATTCCTACCCTTTTACTTCTAAAGATGATCAAGTATATGTTCCTTTCCTGGCCTTTGCCATGATACACATATGACATAGTCAAAATAGGTGAAAACACTACGACATCTGGCCCAAGTGGTCCTTGTGGGTAAAAGAGGTCTCTGCTTATATGTCACTTCCTTTAAGAAGTCTTCCTTGATGCCCTACACTAGGTAGGATACCTTCTTTAGCTCTATTTACTCCTATAGTTCTCTAGCCTTACTTCTGTGCCTGTACTTGTCACATTGTTATAATTCCCTTTTTATCTCTAATCTCACCTAACCACGGTCCTTAAATGCAGGGCTTGATCTTTCAATATTGTATCTCCAGCACCAAGAAGAATTCTGGTAAATAGTAGGCATTTAATAAATATTTATTAATAACAAGTAATTTAAGCCTGTGTTATATTATTCTTCAAAGTTTAAGCTAAATTCATATGAAAATAAAACTGAAGAAATAAACACAGCATTAATTAGTGAAATTATGTGGTAAGTCTTATACAATACAATCCTGAATTGAAATAAGCTTTATACAGTTTACCAAACTTTATATGAAATAGAGTCATCTGCATGGGAATTGGGAAATTTAAAGTAGTTCCTGCTTTATTGTTAAAAAAGTTTGTTTCTAATGTTTCTGCTTAAAACTGAAATAAAACTGGAAAGCTGTTTAATAAAATGTATATTTTTGCATATCAAACCATTTACCTCTTTTATGTTCTTTAAATTTGATTCATTAGTGGAATTAGCAAGGTTCTGTGCTTTTCTCACCTCATTCAGTTTTATAATTAACCAATAAAGCTTATTAGCTTTTAAGGAAGTTTTAGGAGCATAAATTGATTTATGGGTACCATATGGTTACATCAAAGGATTTGGTTTTGTTTTAACCTGAAGGGGATTCTTAAGCTCTTTTTTTAAACTAGAAATTCATGTTCTTTCTACCAAGAAATAATACCTGAAATAGAGTGATTTGTTTTTAATACCAAGCTATCAGAGTTGGTGATGAGATTCAAAAGATATCAGAATCTTGTAATTCATTTGGTTTAATACCTCTCATTTTGTAGATGGGTTAAATGTCCTCCCAAGGTTGTACAGCTAGTCAGTGTATATTCAAGATCAAAATTTTAGGTTTTCTATCCCAAGTCCAATGCTCTTTCACTAAAGCATATAAATAGAAGCCACTAGTAGGCTATAAAGTTATTTGCTATGGGTTGTTTTGACTTCGTTGATTCACGTAAGTATTCTTGCATCACATTAGTTCTTAAGAACTATATTAGGAGACATTTAAAAATATATGTAATATACATTGATTGCATGAGCAGATTGATGTCAGTGAAATCATTACATCATGAAAGATAGGAGTAGAGACTCACCAAATCTTACATCATAAAAAATTTCAAATTTCACCTATTAAAATAAAAATGGAAGATAAAATTATGCACAGTTCGGGGTGAGTTTGCTATGTGTAGTATTTTTAAATTTTACTTAATGCTGAGCTATTTTCAAGCAACCTTTTCAGGTTGATCATGACCTCATGCAAGAACCATCTGTTCTATCTTTGAGTGTAATTGTACTTGAATATCTTAAAAGTTGTTGCATTCTGTCCCCTTTGGGAACTTTAAATGCTTTTACAGTCTTACCATTGCTACTTAATATCACTTCAAAGGAAGGGCTGGTGCAAAGAAAGTGACAAGGAATGGGAAATAATTGATCGTGGAAATAGACATTTTAGATTAAGTGCATCCTTAAAACATGTTATGGGGAGTTCCCTGGTGACCTAGTAGTTAGGATTCTGGGCTTTCACTGCTGTGGCCCAGGTTCAGTCCTTGAGTGGAAAACTGAGATCCCACAAGCCACACAGCACAGCCAAAAAAACCAAACACACACATGGTGTAATTTTTCATAAGATATTTCACATAATTTTACCCTTTTAGAACTATTGAGGTATTTGTTTAATATTCTGCTTTTACAAGTGATTTTCAAAAGGAGCACAAAGACCTTAGGTTGTAGATCTATTGAAGATAATCCTAAAATAGTATTTTAAAAGAATGTATTACATTTAGAATGCTTTGTAATTTTACATTAATATTTTTTGCATTTTACAACTGACTATAAGATAGCACCATAAATGAAGTAAATTAACTGGTAACAAACAAGTTATGTCACCCTTAAGGAAATTCACTATCCATTACCAGAGAGATGAAGATTTTTAAATATGTTTTAGATTTTTAAATAATATCATTGTGGCTTCTATGGGGAGGATGATTGCGTGGGTGGCAAAAAGTAGAAGCAGAGAGGCCAGTTAGCAGACTTCAGGCACTAGAAGAGTATCTTTAGAAATGGGGATTTAGGATGTGTTTTGGAGACAGGGGACTTGTTGATCAAGTTGCTGTTAGAGAGTGAAGTAAAGAGAACAATCAAGAATGACTGCTAGGTTTTTGGCCTAAGCAACTGGATATTTGGCAATGACTAGGGATAGAACAGTTTTGAGGAGAGATGGTGGAATCAAGAATTAGATGCATGTCATGCATCCATGTAAAGTAGGAGATTAGATGTTCTTATCAAGAATTCCGAGAAGTTGTCAGATGATGAGGAATAAATATTAAAGAGGGAAAGTGAAGAGAAGTTTCTTCATTATAGAGTATTCAAAGGAGACTCACCTCTCTGACTCTAAAAATAATCTTCCTGTGAGTCTTTCTGTTAACTTTCTAGTTCTTATGTCTGCCACCAATCCTTTAAATAGTGTTGCTTGGCATAGTTCTAATCTATTATTTTTTAGTTAAGACTATATAAAGTCTTGCAGTTATTCAAGAAGGTCTAATGGAAATTCATTAACGGTAAGTTACTAAGAGAAAGAAAAAAAAAAAGACTCATTGGGGCATGTTAGAGACGGAGGCTAGCTCCTAAAAATTGTCCCCTTGGGTCCTATCATTCAGAGAAAACAGTGGAGGAAAGCATGTTTCACGATAGCAGCAATTCTTTCATGGTTATGAAAGAAGCATAGCAGAGCATTACTACTTTATAGGCATATGCTTGGGGGACACGAGAGATTTTTAACCTTTTTCAAATGCATTTCAGTAGATATATTGGGACTCTAGGTCAAGGTACCAAAGTAGTTTAAAAAGGAATTGGATGAAGGTGGTCAGAGGTACAAACTTCCAGTTATAAAATAAATAAGTACTAAGGGTATCATGTACAGCATGATTAATATCATTAACATTGCTCTATGTTATATGTGAAAGTTGTTAGGAGAGCAAATCCTGAGTTCTCAACACAAGGAAAACATTTTTATATTTTGTATCTTTATGGGATGATGGATGTGGTAAACTTACTGTAATCATTTCATGATGTACTTAAGTTAAATCATTATGTTGTACAACTGAACCTTAAGCAGTGCTGTATGTCAGTTGTATCTCATTAAAACTGGAAGAAAAAAATATGGTGACCAGGAAGACTGTCAATGAAAGAGACTTTTTTTTCCTAGAAAATGTCACATAACTAAGGAAAGTGGAGAAGAGAAAACCTTAGCTCAGAGATAGTAATTTTTACTTTCTGGGACCTAAATGATAATTTTGTTACAGACCTTTTTTTCTTTTTGCCTGCGTTTTTCATACTAGTTGTGTTTAAGCAGCCGTTGTTACAGCTTTGTAGTCTTTGCTCATATTATAATAAAGGAATAGCCAAAATAGATGTCCTAGGTACATATCTGTTCAGCTGCCAGTGCTAATTGTTCTGTAACATAACCACAGATGCTCATTCTTTTTTATTTATTTGTTTGTTTATTTATTTATGTCTGCATTGGGTCTTTGTTGCTGCACACGGGCTTTCTCTAGTTGCAGTGAGCGGGGGCTACTCTTCGTTGTGGTGCGTGGGCTTCTCATTACGGTGGCTTCTCTTGTTGTGGAGCACGGGCTCTAGGTGTGCGGGCTTCAGTAGTTGTGGCACATGGGCTCAGTAGTTGTGGCTTGCGGGCTTTAGAGCGCAGGCTCAGTGGTTGTGGCACTCGGGCTTAGTTGCTCCGCGGCATGTGGGATCTTCCCGGACCAGAGCTCGAACCTGTGTCCCCTGCATTGGCAGGCGGATTCTTTACCACTGTGCCACCAGGGAAGTCCTGGGATGCTCATTCTTTAAACCAGGTTTATTTCTGACAAAAGAAATTAAAATAACATGAATAAGTTTTAAATGTAATGATCATATTATATTAAAGACATTACTTATGGGCTTAGTTAAAAGCCCTCTTTGTCTTGCTTAAGGGATCCAATCTGTGGGAATCTTAAAATATTAATAGAATCAGTTTTGGGTTTATTTTTATTTTTCCAGGCATGGCTGCCCCAGTGAATAATATATTCCATTAAGATCCTTAAAAATGTTCCAAATGTGCTTGAAATAGAGGACTACAGTTTTTTGTTTGTTTGTTTTGCGGTACGCGGGCCTCTCACTGTTGTGGCCTCTCCCGTTGCGGAGCACAGGCTCCGGACGCAGAGGCTCAGCGGCCATGATTCACAGGCCCAGCCACTCTGTGGCATGTGGGAACTTCCCGGACCGGGGCACGAACCCGTGTCCCCTACTTCGGCAGGCGGACTCTCAACCACTGCGCCACCAGGGAAGCCCAGAGGACTACAATTTTTAAGATTGAGTCTACCTCATTAGTGTTTCTCCAATTTTTTTTTTCCTTCACCCTCAGAAGGAATACAATGTACATCACAGTCCTATACATAAATATGTGTTTGTGTGTGCCATGATAACACTGCACCATGCAACAGTCTTTATTCTTACTATTCACTTATATATGTGTAGTCAGCTTATGTAATGAAGCATTAGAGACATGGTAGGAAGGATTGAACTTTAGACATGGAAGGGCCAGAGAAAAGATGCGCCTTGCCTAAGACCACATAACTCATTCCTAGGCATTCTGGAGGAAACCAGAAAAAATGAATCTCTTATCCTTAAAATAACATACTGAAGTTATTCAGGTACTCATGAATATGTAGATATTTGATATTCAGGTCCTCATGAATATGTAGAACATTGCTTTTTAATTGACCCATGAACTGTGTCCATATTTCATTACTTAATATTTAGGCAAGACATAAACCATCTAAAGATTTCTAGTTTATTTGCCCAACACTTTATAGATAGGGCCACATTCTTTAGCTTTTTTTTTTTAATTTGAAAAGTAATACAAGCATATAGTTATTTTAAAAAATAAACAACACAAAGAGTAATTTTTCACATCTCTCAACTTAAGTCATCCCTAATAAATAACCTATTTTGTACCTGTTTTCATTTCAGAACTTGGAGACTATTTCATCAGTTCAGATAGATGTATCCATTTTTATTTGCTGCATCATCTATTCCATTGTTTGAATATACCATAATTTGCTTAAAGATATGTCTGTTGTGCTCATTTGGTTCTTCCCAGTGTCTATTATAAACAATGTTACAATGAATATAAATCTGTAAGCACTTAAGAGCATATCTTAAAGTAAATTCCTAGGAGAGCTATTGCTAAATCAGGAGATACCTGCATTTAAAAATTTGACAGCTAGCGTCAGGGTCAAATTTAAATGAACCAAGATCAGTTATGATAACGTTCCTCCAGAGAGAAGTTGCTTAATTTCCTTCAGTGGCAACACATTCCAGTATCCAGAGTGAGTCACAAATAAAACGAAAGCACAATTATCAATAAGAACTTCCCCCTCAAACTTTCTATTTCTGAATTTTATATGTTGTGGTGGTTAATACTTTATTTTTTTCTTTTCTTTTAAATTTATTTATTTACTTATTTTTGGCGGCGCTGGTCTTCGCTGCTGCACGCAGGCTTTCTCTAGTTGCAGCAAGCAGGGGCTACTCTTCATTGCCATGCGCGGGCTTCCCACTGCGGTGGCTTCTCTCGTTGCAGAGCACGGGCTCTAGAGTGCAGCCTCAGTAGTTGCGGCGCACGGGCTTAATTGCTCCGCGGCATGTGGGATCTTCCCAGACCAGGGCTCGAACCCATGTCCCCTGCATTGGCAGGCGGATTCTTAAGCACTGCGCCACCAGAGAAGTCCTAGTCGTTAACATTTTAAAAGGTTTGTTTCCCTTCATAATAATGCCTTAGGGAATACATGTGCCCCCCAGCTCTTTTTCCAAAATTTACTACAACTTTTCACTAACAAAGAGGTAAAACCTTGACTCTGAATCCATGTTACAGTGCCACCCACGTTCAATCTGTGGGCCTTCTTGTTGTGCAATAGACTATAGTAGCACTGGAACCACCATTACTACCTAATGCTTTCTTCCCTGTATTTAAATCTATAATTTTCCTTCTAAAGTGACATATCAGCAAATATTTGTGCAGCTTTTCATAAAAATGAGTGCACAAAATACTACTTAGAGTTACACTGACCACGTTTAAAATTAAGATTCAGAAAAGTTCAGAGAAAATGACAGATAGCCACATTTCCAGCATTTATTTTCTTTGTAGCCATGTACAGTTTGAAATCATTTGCTTTTACTATGGACCCTGTTAAAGGAACAGACAATACAGTTACATTTTATTTAGAATGGCTTTACATTGTGGTGATAGCTTTTTGTCTTAATATGGCTTGTATCCTACCTTGTGTTTGTAGAGTGAAGTAAGGTCATTATTCAGATGATACATAGTCAGACTTTTACATAGACTGAATCTTCAATGTAAATGCTACATAATATTTTTTATCAAATAATAACAGAGGAAAAGAAAAACAGCTATAGATGTTTAATAAGGAAAAACTGGTGTATAGAAAATACCAAAGCAGGTTACAATAGCAGGGTTTAAGCAAATTTTGTTTTTAAAATGTCATGTACATAGAAAAGAGTTTAACATCAGTTTTCTTTGGATAGTGGAACTATAGGTGATTTTAAAATATTTTTTTAAAGATTTTTTATTTTCCCACAATGAACATGCATGACCTTGCAATTTAAAAAGCCAGTGCTCTTTAAAAAATAATAATAATAATGTATTCCTTCAACTCTTCCTTTTCTATCTCCCCCCTCCACTTTTCCATCAGTTTTCCTTCCTTAATCTTTTGTGTTTTTTTGTTTGTGTGTTTGCATTCTTCCTTGCTTTTGTCTTTTTGTTTTTCCTCATGATGATAGAGGACTAGTCCTATTCTCTCTTTAGAGTAATATCAAGGAGTGAATTCTCAAGAAGACAAATATGCATTACCACATCTGTGGATTTTCTACCCGTCTCTACATTTGTTAGCTCTTCTTAGGTGGGAGAAGCCAATTACCACCTTTTGAGATGGGGGTAATTTTTCCTTTTATTTTCCAAATTTCATACAATATTAATGTGACCATGTGAAAAATTTTATTCTCAGCCACTGCTGAAGACTGCGTGGAAAAGAGGAAAGAGTGAGGAGGGACAAGGCAGCCATTGACACTGGTTACATTAGGTTTAAAAATAACTATTTTTCAGTACTATAGAGAAACATATTTGGTGACATGAGTGGATTTTAAAGACAAATTCAGCGTGCTATAATCTGTTAATAACTTTTCATCTGTTAGTTGTGTCAGTGTTTTTGAAGCCACTAAGTGTATTACCACCATTTTTAATGTTTCAGGTGTTCTTGATGCATTCCAAAGAGCTGACCAGTGGAAGAAATAGAATACTCTATTATTTATGAATCACCCCACAGTAGCTCAAAATACACTGTTTGAATTTCTGTTCTGAGCTTCTATGTCTTTTAACAATCTTTTGAAAAGGGTGCCTCAAATAACAGCAGATAATCACCAGGATGGGAGTGAATGACTTGTGGCAGATTCTGGAGCCTGTTAAACAACACGTCCACTTGCACAGTCTTGGTGGGAAAACCATTGCGGTTGATCTGAGTCTCTGGGTATGTGAAGCACAGACAGTCAAAAAAATGATTGGGACGGTCATGAAGCCCCACCTCAGGTAGAGTAAACGTGCTCAGAATATAAATAGATGATTGCATAAGCAGTGGATGTCTTGGTTTTGTTTCCACTTCATTTCTTTTGTTGTTGCTGTTTTACATTTTGAGATTTTAAAATGTATTAACGTGTCTCGATCTGCCATCTCCATATTGATAACACTATTTGTACCTCGTACCCTTTGAGCTTCAGACTGGTAATACTTGGCTGCCTATTTAACATATCCGCAAGTATGCTTCGATGACTAAAAGCCAGAAATTTGGGAGCCATTCTCCCCCTGTTTTGTCCTCCACACATCCAGTCCATCAGAAATCTTGCCACTTCTACTTCCAGAGTATACCCTGCGTTCACAGACTCCTCTTGATGTCCAGAAGCACTGCCTCAGTGGATGCCAATATCTCTTATCTGCCCTGCTGAGATGAAATCTTCGCTAGTTTCCCTCCCTCCTCTCTTGGCCTCCTCCTCCAAACCAGCTTCCACATAGCAATTAGAATAATCATAAATCTCCTTTGCTAAAAGACACACAGTGGTCTCTCAGTCCCGTCTACTTAAAATCTTAACAAATAAAATGTTATTGCATATAACATTTTTTATATTAATGTTCTTGCCATTATGCCATACTGCTATGTTGACTTCTGCTATCAATATATGATGATTAATGTATTATTAACGTCTATATTTCAGGAACCTATTTTTTCGTATCTCATATTTAACGCTAATGGATGTAAAACTGGTGTTTGTTATGGAAGGGGAACCCCCAAAGCTGAAAGCTGATGTCATAAGTAAGAGGAATCAGATTCGATATGGACCTTCGGCAAAAACATCATCTCAGAAAACAGGGAGATCACACTTTAGCTCAGTCTTAAAGGAGGTGAGCATTCAGATATGATCTAATAATTCTGATTTGAATTATAGAGTATACTTTACTCTGATAAAGTTTTTCGTTCAGTATCCTTAATACTTATTAACTTTACTGTGACTAGAAGCACAGTGTGAATAAAGAGAGTTTAAGTTTTGGAGTGAAACTCACCTGCTTTCAGATTCTGACTGGCCATTAGAAACTCTGAGACAGTGGGCAAGATTTTTAACCTGTCTGCCTCGTTTCCTACTCTGTAAAATAGGATAGTAATACTTTACAGAGATATGGTAAAAATTAGAGAAAATATATCTAAAACAACCGGTACATAGTCAGGACTTAATATGTAACATTTTATGACATCTTCAGCACTTAAAGAATTCCCAGGATAGAGCTCTCATTAATTCATACTTCACTCATTCAGGATTAATGAGAGTTCATAGACAGAATACGTATTTGGCATCCTTTAGGGCTTTGTAATTTTAAAAAGTACTCAGTTATATTTTAATATATTTATACGTTATAAAATATATATTTTTATAAAAATTTAAAAAGAAGAGAAATCTATAATACGATAAAGTAAGTAAAACAATAGGAAGCTATTATTATCTTGTCTCTTTATTTTTTTATAAATTTATTTATTTATTTTTAGCTGCGTTGGGTATTCGTTGCTGTGCGGGGGCTTTCTCTAGTTGCTGCGAGCTGGGACTATTCCTTGCAGTGTGTGGACTTCTCATTGCAGTGGCTTCTCTTGTTGTGGAGCACGAGTTCTAGGCACACGGGCTTCAGTAGTTGTGGCTCGCGGGCTCTAGAGCGCAGGCTCAGTAGTTGTGGTGCACGGGCTTAGTTGCTCTGTGGCATGTGAGATCTTCCCCGACCAGGGCTCAAACCCGTGTCCCCTGCATTGGCAGGAGGATTCTTAACCACTGCGCCACCAGGGAAGTCCCCTGTCTCTTTTTTAAGGGTATATGTTTTTTAAAATTGCAGTAATCATGCACAAATAATTTTTATCTGGAGTTTTCACTTAACATACCCATGTTTCCCTGTTGCCATATTCTATTCAAAATCATTACTTTAATGATGGTACAACATGTATGAAGGTATGAAATCATTCCCCATGATTGTATATTGTATTGTATACTGTTTGCTTTTTAGTTCTTCTCTATTATACAGTAAATTATGATGAACATTTTTTTGTAAGCATAGCTTTTTCTTGTGATTTTAATATAAAATTACCCAAAGTGGGATTGATAGACCAAAGTTTAGGAATGATTTTATAACTCTTGCCAATTACTTTCTACCAGTACAGATATGAATTAGGCAATTTCATTGCACCCACAAGATTATTGGATATTAGGAGGTTTATCTTTGTACTATTTAGTATGGAAAATCGAAGACATTTCTTTGTTTATATAATACGTATAAATACATATAATACATATTTAATATGTATTGTTCTTTTAATGGTGAGGTTAAACATTTAACTTAGTTTTAGTCTCTCTCTGGGTAATGACCATCATATCCTTTCCCCACTTACCTTTTGAGGTTTTACTTTTTCTTTTGTTCATATTCTTTATATACTAAGGAAGTAAACCTTTTATCATGTTTGCTTTGAGTTCCTATCCCTGTTTTTCTTTTTAATGTTTAAAATTTTAATTTCTTTTAAAAGGTATTACGTAAATTAAAAAGCATTTTTCTCCAGAAATTCTATTTTTATGTGATTAAAAATAATAATTTTCAGTTAGTGACTATTCTACCTTAATGACTATCAGTAATTGAAGAAAATATCTATACTGAATTCTAATTATTTCTTGTGTAATCAGTTCCTGGAAATATCTATGGTTTACATACTTAAGGCATTAAATACCTAGTGTAACGCAAAAAGATGTTTATGTCCTTTTGAGAAAATTGCTCTATGCTTATTTCTTTATTTCTCTAATTGTGGTGTTCTTAGGCATTTTGTATTGGTTCAGTGTTGCCTGCCCATTAATCATTATCATATTTCTGTACACTCAGTTACTAAGCCTTACGTTCTCCTAATCTACTGCCATTTTTAGTTACAAGCATGAAAAGCACACATTAGTCCTCCAACACAACCTCCACCCCATGTGATAGAGGCTTAGGGTAGAGAAAATTGCAACCAACCTCATCACAAATTCTGTGCTGGTTTTTGAAAAGAGTTGGAACAGAATCTGAAATGACTTTTAAACTCTTGTTGTTTTTTATGAAAGGATACTTTTTATGTATGAGTAAATTAGAAACAACTATGGTGTTGCAGTAAAGCAGCACCTATAACAAAACTGTCTCTCTAAAGTTACCCAGCCAGAGTTCTGAAAAGCACCTTTTTTTTTTGACATAGTACTTTGTCCTTCTGAACCTTGTCCGCCTTGGGCAACATCTGGCAGAGGTTTTTATTACATCATATAGCATGCAAACAATTAATCAGTTAAAGCAAAAGAGATGATCTTTTTTCTGTCTCTAGAAACTAGGTAAATAGCCTCTTTTCCTCACCATTTCCAGTATTCCTCAGTGATAGAATGAGAGTATCACATATGACAAGAAAGAATGCACTAGGCTGTAAAGCTAAACTATAAGCTACTCAGCTGGGTTAAATTCATAACCCCAAGAAAACTGCAAATTGATATAAACATCCTGTACAGACATTTGACTTACTAGGAGCACTCCAACAACGGGCCCCTGTGTGGCTCCCCGTAATGTGAGAGTTTCATCGTACAGGGGAGGTGATAAGAAGTGAACTTAAAGGTCTCAAGCCAAAATTGTGTAATAGCATCTTCTTTGGAAGAGCTCATATTGGGAGGACCATCATGTGAGAAGAACTGCTGTAGTTTTACAGATGTATGTTAATGTGATTAATTATTATTATGTCAAGATATTTCCAGACTCTTGAGATAATAGCATTGAACAAAACAATGAAAATTGCATATTCATTACTTTTAAAAGTACTTTTTAAATTAAGGTTTTAATCGAATATGGATTACTTTTTAATTGACATTTAAATTTTTAGCTTTTCCATACAGAAAATTTTAAACGAATACAAAAGTAGCCCATCACCAATCTTTAACCGTTATCAACTCTTGACCAATTTTGTTTCATCTATACTCCCACCCACTCCTGTACTCCCACATTTTTTTTTTCTAACATCTGTATTGGAGTATAATTGCTTTACAATGGTATGTTATTTTCTGCTTTATAACAAAGTGAATCAGCTCTATATATACATATATCCCCATATCTCCTCCCTCTTGCATCTTCCTCCCACCCTCCCTATCCCACCCCTATAGGTGGTCACAAACCACTGAGCTGATCTCCCTGTGCTATGCGGCTGCTTCCCACTAGCTATCTATTTTACATTTGGTAGTGTATATATGTCCATGCCACTGTCTCACTTGGTCCCAGCTTACCCTTCCCACTCCCCGGGTCCTCAAGTCCATCCTCTACGTCTGCGTCTTTATTCCTGTCCTGCTCCTAGGTTCTTCAGAACCATTTCTTTTTTTTAGATTCCATATATATATGTTAGCATACAGTGTTTTTCTCTTTCTGACTTACTTCACTCTGTATGACAGTCTCTAGGTCCATCCACTTCACTACAAATAACTCAATTTCGTTTCTTTTTATGGATGAGTAATATTCCAGTGTATATATGTGCCACATCTTCTTGATACATTCATCTGTCATTGGACACTTAGGTTGCTTCCATGTCCTGGCTATTGTAAATAGAGCTGCAATGAACATTGTGGTACCTGACTCTTTTTGAATTATGGTTTTCTCAGGGTATATGCCCAGTAGTGGGATTGCTGGGTTGTATGGTAGTTCTATTCTTTAAGGAACCTCCATACTGTTCTCCATATTGGCTGTGTCAATTTACATTCCCACCAACAGTGCAAGAGGGTTCCCTTTTCACCACACGCTCTCCAGCATTTATTGTTTGTAGATTTTTTTGATGATGGGCATTCTGACTGGCGTGAGGTGATACCTCATTATAGGGTTTTTTTTGTTTTCTTTTTTTGCGGTACGCGGGCCTCTCACTGCTGTGGCCTCTCCCGTTGTGGAGCACAGGCTCCGGACGCGCAGGCTCAGCGGCCATGGCTCACGGGCCCAGCCGCTCCGCGGCATGTGGGATCTTCCCAGACCGGGGCACAAACTCGTGTCCCCTGCGTCGGCAGGCGGACTCTCAACCACTGCGCCACCAGGGAAGCCCCTCATTGTAGTTTTGATTTGCACTTCTCTAATGATTAGTGATGTTGAGCATCCTTTCATGTGTTTGTTGGCCATCTGTATATCTTCTTTGGAGAAATGTCTATTTAGGTCTTCTGCCCATTTTCGGATTGGATTATTTGTTTTTTTCACGAGCTGCATGAGCTGCTTGCAAATTTTGGAGATGAATCCTTTGTCAGTTGCTTCGTTTGCAAATATTTTCTCCCTTTCTGAGGGTTGTCTTTTCGTCTTGTTTTTGGTTTCCTTTGCTGTGCAAAAGATTTTAAGTTTCATTAGGTCCCATTTGTTTAGTTTTGTTTTTATTTCCATTTCTCTAGGAGGTCCTACCTTATTCTGAAGCAAATCCCAGACATAATATTGTTTTAGTATTTCAGTACCTTTCTCTATAAGATAGGGGCTCTTAAAAAATAAAAACATAGCCACAATATAATTTTTATTATTGCATCTAAAAGTTTAATACTTATACTGTGCCATTAAGTATTCAGTGCTCAAGTTTCCAGTTGTTTCTTAAATGTAATAAGTTTTAAAACACCTAAATAGCTACTATTAATACTTGTGATATAGAATTAAGTCAAACACTGAAAAAAGCAGCAATAAAAATGTTCTTAGATTTGTTACACCTTCTTTTTCTTTTCAGTGCCTTGATATGCTGGAATGCTTAGGAATTCCCTGGGTCCAAGCTGCTGGGGAAGCTGAAGCCATGTGTGCTTACCTCAATGCCAGTGGTTATGTAGATGGCTGCCTCACCAACGATGGAGATGCTTTCCTTTATGGGGCCCAAACTGTTTATAGAAATTTCACTATGAATACCAAGGTATTTTTTCTTTCTCTTTTTCAGCATTTGTTTTACACACTACTTTTTTTAAAGCAATTAATTCTTGGCACTTAGCAATTGCTAAGTAAAATGTTTACTGTTACTAAAAATATCAGTGCCACATAGTTCATTCTCTTTGAAATGTGGATTTCTCTCCTAAGGGCTTGACTTGTTCCACAGATTTAATTCTAAATCAGTTTCAACTATATATTATAATATTGCATACAATATGTATTGCCTTGACCCAGAATTTGCACTTTTAGTAAGCCTCAAAAACACCTCCAAATATGCAAGGAGAGATATACAAGGATGTTAACTGCAGCATTGTCACTAATTACAAAAATTTGGCAAACACCCAAATGCCCATTGATAGAGAATGGCTAAATACAGCCACAGTTCTCATGGAGGGAGGTAATACATGGGACATTTTGGTTGTAATTATTCAAGGTTGGGCAAGGGAGACTATGGACCTTTCGTGGATTAGAGCCAGGGAGACTAAACCTCTTGCCAAAAAATTCTGTTATCTTTCTGAAAATGCTCCCAGTATCCCCATTGAGAAACACTGCCTTAGAGTCCGTCTAATGTAAGCAATCATTAAAAAGGTATGTATTATTGATATTAAAGATATCCAGTTATATTAGTGGGCAACAAATATTGCAAAATAGTATTTTTATATAATCCTATTTTTACTTAAAAATAGAATAATAAATATTTGTATGTATGTGTCAAAGAACATGTTTCTTAGAAGAATATGCCGTATGCTGTTAATGATAGTTAACTTCTGATGATGTAATTACAATAATATACAATTTCTATAATATACATTTTACAGTGCTTAATTGTACAAGATGAAAATCTACTTTTGTAGACACCAGAAAACAATAAAGAGGAAAAAATGACTACTATAGTTAATTTTTTAAAGCCATTTTTGAAACTATGACTTTATTTCCAGATATTGAAGTGTTAGATTTTATGAAGATTCTGGTGATCAGGATAATTTTAAACTTTTAGGAATAAACATTTAGAGACAGCTTTGACAAATTATTTTTTATAATGTTGTTTTTGTTTAGTTTTTTGAAGATGAAACTGAATCTGTTCTTTCTTCTAGGACCCACATGTTGACTGTTATACAATGTCATACATCAAGAGTAAACTAGGTTTGGATAGAAATGCTCTGGTTGGGCTAGCAATACTACTTGGCTGTGATTATCTTCCAAAGGTATGCTGAAATTGCCATATTTATTTACTATTCATAATGGGGTTTTTTTGATACCTTACATGCTGCATAGATATGAATACAATATCATTTTATATAATTAAGAACCTAATTTAGAATACAGGTGTAATAAACTCTTCAGTAACTAAAATAATCAACATTTCAAGTGGCATTAAACAGCTTGCTCATCATGATACTGAATGTTAGAAATGAGAATAGAATCATCTAGTACCACAGCTTAAATCTCAGTAAGCCATTCCTCTAAGAGATTCACATTCACGTTTGACTATCCTTTTAGAGAAATGTAGGAATTACTCTTTCCTTGTCTTGTGCCAATATTAGTTTCCATCACTGTTGTCTGAGTTCTGCATCTCCATTTTAGCTGTTTGTGCGCATGCTCAGTGTTATTGTTACTGTTGCTACGCAACACGATCATTGGGTTAAGCTATTCATCCTTGCGTGCCTCTTAGCATTGCATTGAGTTTTGCTCATGAAAACCTTTTATTTTACATCTTAAGATACACAATATAGGGCTTTCCTGGTGGCGCAGTGGTTGAGAGTCCGCCTGCCGATGCAGGAGACACGGGTTTGTGCCCTGGTCCGGGAAGATCCCACATGCCGGGGAGCGGCTGGGACCGTGAGCCATGGCCGCTGAGCCTGCGTGTCCGGAGCCTGTGCTCCACAACTGGAGAGGGCACAACAGTGAGAGGCCCGCGTACCGAAAAAAAAAAAAAAAACTAAAAAAACAAGAACAAAAAAAAATAGGTACACAATATAGTTCTCTGTAACAGGTATAATAGGTGAGGGATGAATTAAGAATTACCATGATAACCACATTCATAAATATGATGTTTAAATATATAAAATGACTTGTACTGTAGCTCCTACTATTTTTGTATAGTCCTGTTATTATGTCCCTGCTGATCATCTTTGTATCCTTACTAAACCCCTCATTATACTATAGACTCTATCCCCAAGAGAAGTCTAAAGAAGGATGACATATAATTTTTTTTCACTAGAGCTTGGGAGAGGAAAAAATAGTAGGATAGTAAAATTATTAACTCTGATTTCTAATCTGTGTCACCACTGACCAAATAGAGAAATCAACAATTTTTTTTAACTAGTAAAAAAAGAAAACAGGAGGAAAAGAACTGTTAAACAACATGGAAAATAATTATTATAGTTCTCATTCTGAAATAGATTTGTTTCCCATATGTAATTGTGTCATAATTAAAGTCTAAAAACTGCTCAGTGTTGAATATAAGAAAAACGTTGCAAACTTGAACTCACAGAAACCAATTTTAGCTGCAGTGGTATTATACACTAGCCTTACCTGTTTTGATTTTTTGTTTCTTTGCAACCAAAACTGCTATCTATTTATATCATTGTACTTAATGATCTTTAAGACTCTACTATCATGATTTGCCTAAAAAAATTAATATATAACTAAATGCTAATACATGAAGGGTGACATACAAAATATCCAGCAACTGTTTTACTAAAGACATAGGCTGTAGTGATGGAAAATGCTTCTGGATACCCTCTGTTGTGCTATGTGTTACCCTTTTAGCTGAATCCCGAGTGTAGGTGGGTTGGAAAGGGAATTAATTTTAAGGGGGAGACCCCTTTGCTGGCAGGCACTCAGGGTACATGGGCATTGGCTATTTACTAACCAGTTTAGAAGTATTTTAACACTGGTATGTCTCTCCTGATGCATATCGGCTAAAGAACAGCCTTGCTTACAAAGACATATTAATAAACTTTTATAGGAACTGGAAGACTCAATGTAAACCAGAAATTGTCATGTGAATATACATTTATTTATATATTTTTTGTGTAGGAAACTTAATGCTTATTTTAATTTTCTTAAGTTATTAATTTCAAGAGTTAACTTGGAATTCTCCTTTGTTCTCTTTGGTTGTTTGGATCTTTAAATATTATATGTTCATATAATCAAATGAACATGCCTTTTCCTGATTACAAATATAACAGAAAGTTAGGTCAAATTAAAATACTATCAAAATAATTAACATAGAAAATGAAAGCCCTCTAAAATTCTGTTCCTCCCTCTCCTAAAATAAACAGTCAGTGGTTTGGTATATAACACTGACTTTTTTGTTTGCATAAGTTAACAATATAATTGTTATTTAACTTACAAATCTAAATCATACTGTATGCTATTCTGCAATTTTCATTTCACACGTAACAATGTGTCTTGCACACAGTTACCTCATTCTTTGAGCTACACAATCTTACATTGAATGGACATCTCACCCTTCATTTATCTATTCCCTAGTGATTAACGTTTGAACTTCTTTTCCCACTTTCTGAAAGGGAGTCCCTGGAGTTGGAAAAGAGCAAGCATTAAAACTTATAAAGATTTTGAAAGGACAAAGTTTACTTCAGAGGTAACTAAAAATTACTTTTTCTTGTGACATTAGTCTTTTATTCTTGTTGAACTTAATAGTGAATACAAAAAGTATTGTGCTTTCCAAAAAAAGGTTTTGTATTTTTGAGATGATCTGTATTTTTATTTAAAATCAGTTATTTTATTTATTCAGAAGTTTTCCAAAGAAAGCTGAAAAGTATATGTCCTAAGCCATATTTTGTTTTTTTCAGTATTATTAGCTCATTACAAACACAAGTAGTAAGATATCAAATGCGTTTATTTATAACCATGGGCATTTGCCACAGGCTATTTTAGACTATTTCATCAACAAATAAAGATAAACTAACATTAAATTAATTTTATATTTTAAATTACTTTTTATATAAATACTTTGATACTATATTTTTCTATAAATGAAATGCCTGACATGTTGCAAATATTTAATAACACTTGATCAAAAATTTTTCTTGACTGCCCTTTGTTCTATAGCCACAAATTTAGTAATATGTTAATTCTAATGAATTAACTGTACAATCTGAGGACTCAAGACAGGATACAGAGTATATTAAAGTTTACAAACTGTGCTATTTAGTTTTGAAAGCATGTGAGTTATATTTACTTGATGAGGGCAAAGTTTTATAAAAATTAATATTTATGATGATAAAGTATAGAATGAATAAAAAGGAAAGGAACTAGGACTCTGGGAGACTTAAAATAGTCCTTGCCTCCGGTAGTTATGAGATAGTGAGTACATGAAAGGAAACATCAAGTGGTAGAAATGAAGAAGGGGTGACCATGAGAAAGATTTCAAATAGCCATGCTCTTTCTTCTAGTGCTTCTCTTTCAGCTGTAAAGCTACTAATAGATCTAAGACTTTAATAAACTCCTTATTAACATCAGTGATTACTGTTTTCCAAAGCAAAAAAGCAAAGGTATACTTTGGCTTGGGGGTGAGTTAAGGAATCATTTGGGAATTGTGAAGAATAAAATAAAAAAGGAAAAGCAAGCAAACGTGGCACCTGGCTAACTACAAATCATTCTTATTGAGACAGTTTCAGCAAATACGTACTTTTGGCAACACTTTATAAAATGGTTGCCTTCACGCTTGAAAATAATGAGATTACATTTTGTTATAATTATCTGTCATTCCAATTTTTATTAATTTAGACTAAACTTCCCCCTAGTTATTTTTAATTTTTTATGTTTTTATGTCCCCAGACTGGGACAGCAACTTTACCGCCAAAGGAAAAATTAAGTAGGCAGGGGAAAGGAACAGAATAGCCTGATATTTGAGAACATGGCATTTTGGTGACCTTATTATTTATTTTTTCTTTTTAATACCATTTTCTTTTAAAGGTTTAATCAGTGGAATGAAAAATTTTGTTACTCTAATTCACAACCAGCAGTTGTTAGCAAACTGGCTCATTGCTCTGTATGTTCCCATCCAGGTAAGCAGACATAGGGCATGATATCTCTAGAATATTATTGTCTGATACCTAGGTTTTCATCTCTGTTCTTATAGTACTTTTTACATACCTACCTTCCTTACCAGATTGGGAACCCTCAGTGTCAGGAGTTGTGTCACATACACACAGTAGGCACTTGATAAATATTTATTGAATGAAATAACGTGATGTAAATGATAAATATAGGATATGTGCAGTTTCGAACTATGTTATCAGATTACTTTGATCCTAAAATTATGTTTTCAATATAGAAATCCATTTTAAGGAAAAAAATTGTACTGATAAATCTTAGGGAAAAATGGAAGTGAAATCATTTGCTTATGTATCAGTGATTTATATTCATACATTTAAAGAATTCTTAACTGTCCTATAGTGCATTTTTATTGTGTGTGAAGATAGTGACTTAAAACTAATTTCTAATACATGTTCACTGTTAAGTAGCTTGGACCCTGTTCATTAGTCTTGATAAAAATATGATGTCCCTGACATGTACTGGGTGAAAAAGGCCTTTTGCTCTCAGGAGAGATTAAGAGATCATGTTAGCTCATCTTTTAAAAGAAATTCTGCTTTATCTATTTGTCTTAATATGTTTTCATTAGCCTTTTAAAATGATAGGTGAAACCATGGAAGAAATCAATGTTTTTATAGATAAAATGCCATTCTGTAGTTTTTTTGGTACCTTATAAATGACGATTTTGGTCATATCAGTTATGTAGGTTCTTTGTGTTCTCAAAAGTGTTGAAGGTAGTCATGCTTTCCTTTTACTGGGCACTAGGACCCCATACCCAGGCCACAATCATAATTTATGTTCCAAGCATAGTTTAAAAATAGCTATATAGTAACTGAGAGCTAGCCACTAGCAGAGGTAATTAACTGCTCTATTCTTTTCATATTCTTATTAAAGAAACCATTTCATGAATTATTCTATTAACTAAATAATGTTTTACTAATAATGTCCTTTTTTCTTGTATGTAGCTACCACATACACCACAGTTTTCCATTTGAGATGATTATAAATGTATAATTTCATATTACAAATTAACACTTTCAGACAGAAGGGTAATTTACAGAAAAAAATAGTGTCATGTGATAGTAATAGCTAAAGATCTACTTTATCGTAAGAATTATTATTGTGTTCATTACTCTATTGGGCCTAAATGTATTGAAACCCTTCTATATGCTAGGCATTGTGCTAGGCAGTATTTGTTTTTGAAAATTTGGATAAGGGCAAAAAAAAAAAAAAATGTACATAGAAGGTAATTCTAAAAAGCAGTGAAAGTCATACTTTTTGTGTCTCCATGAAGGTTCACCTAAGGATCACGAACGTAATGGATGCAAATTATGTAAAACTGATCGATACTGTGAACCACATGATTATGAATACTGTTGTCCTTGTGAGTGGCACCGAACAGAACAGGAGAGACAACTAAATGCAGTAGAAAACAGTATTAAGAAGTAAGTTTTTTGTGCTCATTGTTTCCTGATGTGGCCTATTTATACACCTGTGGTTGAATTATTTCCGCATAACTTTCCCCCATGTAGGTTAATAACGTTTCACAAAATCCTTCTATAGATTCTGTTCAAAAATTAGGCTATCTTAGAAGATAGCAATTTAATAATGTTTCATCGAGAAGCTTGATGACTAGGATACTATACAAGGACACTTTCCATTAAATGAGAAGAGATTAAATGGATGATTTTAGAGTCTATCTAAAATTGCCTGATTGTATTAATAACATGTATATAACTTATTTTCAGGAAAGCTTGCAGTTGTCAGGGATTCCCATTCCATGAGGTAATGAGTAATAATTCAACCATGTGTTTATCTCAGAAGCTTTTTTTAAAAGTTTGACATGTCAATTGCTATTTTCTGTTCTCTTGCTAGGTTATTCAAGAATTCCTTTTGAACAAGGATAAATTGGTGATGGCAATCAGGTACCAAAGACCTGATTTATTATTGTTTCAGGTATCTGGAAATAAACTCTTATTTTACAGTGTGAAGTTGGATACTAGGAAGATAAGAAGGGGTAATCACTTTGATCTGAGAGGAGTTTGAAATAGATGGCTCTTGAGTGCACATGTGTTTTTCAGCATTTATATCTAATCTTCATTCCTTTGCCACACAGTAACTATACTTTGCGGCCCATAAGACAAATCACAATTATGCTGTTCTTTACAAGACACCTTAAAGACCATGTACAGATGTATTGTATTCAGGGATATGTTGGGGGAGAGATGCTAATAACCGGAGAATGTAAAGATATATATTGTTATTGTATATTATTATGGAAGACAGTATATTGTTATGGAAGACAATATAGTTTACAAGTGCATTGGGATTTGTAATCAGTGACCTAAATTTAAATTTGGACAGTCCATCGCTTACCATGTGACCCTGGATATGTGTTTTCCTCAAAATAGAAATAATATTATCTTGTGAAGTCACTATGCAGATTAAATGAGATTATTTATATTAACCCCTACTATAGTAGCTAAAGAAACAGAGTGGCTCAATAAATTGTAACTACTTGTTGCTTGGCTCTACCAACAGCAGTAGTAATAATGGCAACCAACATTCATTGAACATTTAAAATTTGCTGTTATATTTACCACATTACATGTAATCTTCCCTAACTTTATAATGTGTGTGCCGGATTATATTTTACAAAGGGAAAACCTGAGGCTAAAAGAGGTTAAGTAATTTACCCAAATCTAGGAAATATTCTGGCCTTCAAACCCAGAACCCTCACGCTTACATCGTTGTGCCATATTGCCTCCTTAGGAGGCTCACTGTTCTTTCTGGGAATATTCTCGTTGATACAACTTTAACTAATGTTATCTCTTAAGGAAAAGATAATATCACCCTGAGAGTGCTGTTTGTCTCCAAGAGATAACAAGATCTTGTTTTATTTTTATTATATTTACAGAGATTTGCTCTTGAAAAAATGGAGTGGCCCAGTCACTATGCATGTGAGAAATTGTTGGTACTGTTGACCCACTATGACATGATAGAAAGAAAGCTCGGTAGAAGGAACTCTAATCAACTACAGCCACTTCGGTAATATAAAGAATCGTATGAATAAGTCCCTGTGTTTCCATTGGAATATCTTATCTAAAATATTCTTCTTAGTATCTTCAATAGTGGGATATATATCTCTTTGTTTTATAAAAATGGAGGAAAGGTCTACTGGAATATTAAAAGCTTATTCAGGGCTTACAGTCAAGATAATATAGTAAGTTCATGCTCTGACACACTTCTCTGCCTCAAACATATAGTAATAATAGACTATTAAAAGAAATAAATATAAAAAGATATAGATTAACTAGATAATTATTCCCGTGGACCAGAAAGGGGACAGAAATGTAAAGTGAATGGAGGGACTGAAACTGAGAATTGGTGGCTCTCAGTGAAGGGTATATGATTATTCATTGTACTCTTCTTGAAACTTGTCAAAATAAAAAGTTTGGGGGAAAGTATTAAAGAAAAAAGATAAGCTACAAAGGAGTGACAGTCTGCTAGCATACATCTTTCACGACAATAGTAGACTCCAGAAGATGATGGAGTAATATTTCAAAGCTTTGACTAAAAATAATTGGCAACTCAGACATCATTAAAATTATTCACTGGTTGGCAAGGCATTTTCAGACATATGAAGACTAAGAGTTTTCCATTCACAGACCCTCATCAAAAGCACTGTTAAAGGATGACTTCAGCAAGAAGAAAAATGAACTCAGGGGGAAGATGTGGATAACAACTAACAGTGGCCAGCATACAAACCGATAAAACATGTTTAGCTAATTTAATAAATGGAATGGAAAAAATTTGTATATAAATATCTTAATAATGCTTGATGGTTAGTATATGATGATGATAATAAACTAAAACTCCCAAAGTATGCAAGTAAACAGTTAAGGGTAACCACTAAAACGTTAGAAATACAATCTCTATCTTTAAAACCAATACATAAAATAAGAAAGTTAAACTATCAAACCGGAAGAATACAGGAAGGTGAAAGGTGGAAATAGCATAGAAAATCTTAGTAACCAAAAACACAAAATAAGATGTATGAATGAATCCAACTATATCAGTAATCATAATAAATGTAAGTAGATTAAACTCATTATTAAAAGACATATCAGACGAGTAAACAAAATTCAACAACAGTCTGCTTTATATAGGGCATGTGCAGAATAAGACTATGTTAAGTTTGAAAATAAAGAGATTTAAAAGATTTAACCAGGCAAATATTTACCAAAGTGATGTAGCAAAATTAACAGAAGCAAAAAAGACTTTAAAACAAAAATCATTATTATGGAAAAGAGGAACACTGAACAATAATGAGAGGAAAAATCTACTGATAAGATCTAACAATTATAAACTCTATCTTTTAAATAACAAGTCAAAGGAATAGCCATACAATAATTCTTAAAACATTTTTAGAATATTAGTAAAACAATAAAAATTAATGGGAATTGAATTATTCAATCTACAAATTGAAAATTTCCAAATAACTCATGCAATTAAACCTCATTAGATGAGTTTTTTTTTTTCCAGAATTGTTAAAAACCGAATCAGAAATGGAGTTCATTGCTTTGAAATAGAATGGGAAAAGCCTGGTATGTATACACTTTAAGCAAAATTTATAACATTTGGTCATGTATGTTTAGCAAATATCATATACATAGGTAAAACATACGTATGTATATAAAAAATAAAGACGAAAATATATCACATACATCAAGGATTAATTTCATAGTTTACCTGTGCTATGTAAACAGCCGTTGACTGATAGTAAATATTTAAAACTTAAGTAATTTTATTTCAAAGTCTTAAATTGATATTTCTTTTGTAATTAATGTTTACGAAAACAATATGGAAATAGTTTTTATTTATATTTCTCAAGAAAATACTGCTACAAATGGTCTAGTCATTGGATTTCATTGTATAGCTGGGTCTAAAGAAATCAGGGTTGCTGTAAAGCACCTGGGGTGCTCTTCCTCTCCTTTCTTTACTCTGTTTAGTTTTCATGGGATTTTTTTTTTTTTTTTTTTTTTTTTTTGGCTGAGTTGGGTCTTTGTTGCTGCGTGCAGGCTTTCTCTAGTTGCGTCGAGCGGGGGCTACTCTTCGTTGTGGTGCGCGGGCTTCTCATTGCAGTGGCTTCTCTTGTTGCAGAGCACCGGCTCTAGGCATGCGGGCTTCAGTAGTTGAGGCTTGCGGGCTCTAGAGTTCAGGCCAGGCTCAGTAGTTGTGGTGCACGGGCTTAGTTGCTCCGCAGCATGTGGGATCTTCCCGGACCAGGGATTGAACCTGTGTCCCATGCATTGGCAGGTGGATTCTTAACCACTGCGCCACCAGGGAAGCCCTTCATGGGAATTTATAATGGTCAAATTACTCTTCTCTTCTACAGGCAGAAATACAGTGAACTCTGAATTAGCTCCAAAACTGAAGGCAAGGAAAGCACAGATCATTTAAAGTGGAAAATAATACCAAATTCATTTCTATTTGGCTTTGAAATTAGATTGTATAATTACATGTGAATGAGTGAGAGAACAGATTTGAAATGAAATGAACGTTGTAAGTAACTTTGAAGAATTAAATGATAAAGAATTAGATAAGTCGTTCTAAGCAATAATAGGAAAATAGCTAAAGAATTTTGAAAACTGTTTAGGAACCGATCCACCAACTGTAGTAGATTTTCAGGAAAGACAATGGCATTAACCCAGTTTGGCAGTGCATCTCCTTTGTTAAGAACTGAGGATTGGGTGCCCACTTTCACTTATCCTTGTAGGAGTCATCCCTTAAGGGAAAAAATGTACCCCACGCTACTTTAACTAAGAAATAATTCTAAGTTCACTTGTTTCTATTGTTTCTACTTTAAACTTATCAATGAATAGTTTCATTATAGTTTGGCTTCTTATGGAGTTTTCCCCTCATATAAGATAAATACAAGAATCTAGTCTACTGTTTACATATCTTATTGTAAGTTTACATATAAGCATTCTCATTTTCACTTATCAGGTGCTTGTGAGTCCAGTAAGCCCAGGTGTGTCCTCAAGAGATTGATAACCTTTGAAACAACAATCTGGAAAATAGTGATAGTTTTGATGACCATTTCAATTCTGTCCTTTTCAGAAGCTACCACTAAAGAAAGCCAATGTTAAAGTTTTAGGAAATTGTTTCCATTCTTTATCTGAAATTTTACACTTATATGAAATTAAAACAAACTAGCCTTATCTAAATAAAGTTTCCTAGTCTCTAAGCTGCTCCTCCCATCTCTGAAGCAAGAGAAATTTAAAGTTCTAATTTAAAAGGAACCTCTTTTCAGCTCTTCCCAAGTGGAATAAAATCACTTCTGTACTAGTATCAACAGATTATTAGAATAGAGGTGTTATAAAGCAAGATTTGCATCAATTATCCATTTGTGAATGACCTAGTTGACTTGGTAAACTGAAGTTACCTGGAAAAATGTAATATGTCAACTCTGTAATTAAAGCTGTTTTACTGTATTTTTAATCCTTTAGAACATTACTCTGTAGAAGATAAACCTGGAGAATTGGTTTTACAAACAATAGAAGAAGAATCATTGTTTGAAGCAGCTTATCCTGAGATTGTTGCTGTTTATCAAAAACAAAAGTCAGAAACTAAAGGCAAGAAACAAAAAAGTAAGTATCACATTTGATAACTATTTAGCCTGCACACAAATATTACAAAAGAGCGACCTGTCTTATTTGAATCTGTCTTGTCCAGATTTTGCTGAAAGTTCTGTAAAATCAAGAGTAAGGATTGTACTTTTTCTTGTCTCGACACAGTTTGCTTTAAAATCTAAAAGCCAAGAATAGACCATGCTGCTCTGAGTCTGCTAACTTAACTGTTAGTAATTACACTAACCACTTATTGAGCAACTAGTATATATAACATATTTTGGATTATAAATACATTTTCTTTATTTCCCAGAACTCAGTGAGGAACTTACAACATGCCACTCAACTATAACATTGTTTCCAAAATAAAATATTTTATACTATTTTATTAATAATTATTTTGTTATAATTATGTATAACACAGTTTCCAGGAATGCTCTGAGACAAAAGGCAAAAATTGATCATACAGAAGATTTCTGATCTGAGCTTTTTAATTTGTTTACCCATATTAGGAAAATAAAATAGATTTTAATTGTATTATATATTTTTTTTTCTTTCAGGCACGAAAACTAAGTCTAAAGGAAACAGTTTGCCAGAATCAGATGATATGATGACTTTTCAATCACACACGACTTTAAAACCCACACGTGAAATCTTTTCTAAGCAGAATTCCAAGTTAAATTTGGAAATTTCCCCTGATTCTACATTACCACAGGAATCTACTGTGTCATTGAATACCTTGCTTTTACCTGAAGATGCTCCCTGTTTGAATACACAAGAACAGTTAATATCTTCTCCAAGACCTTTGGCTGTGCAGGAAATTAAAGCTATCAGTAAGTCTCTGATTACAGAATCTAGTCAACCCAGTACCTCATCCCATAATATATCTGCAATTGCTGATCTGCACTTGAGCACCATTGACTGGGAAGGTACTTCTTTTAGTAATTCTTCAGCTATCCCAGGGAACACTTTTGCTCATGGTGTAAAATCGGAACTTGAAACAGCTATCCCTGATAGCTTTAAAGATATTACAGAGCAATTGTCATGTGAATCAGAATGGTGCACTGCAAGCATTAATAAACAGTTCGATTGGGATCTTCAGAAGACTGATCCTGAAGAGCACCTACTTTCTGGCATTACTGATTTACATCTTCAGGATTTACCTTTAAAGGAACGAATACATATAAAATCATCATCTCCTCAGAATAATGTACAACCAGATGATGATCTGAAAACATTGTCCCTACTTACTGTGCAAGAACACTGTATTGCTAATAGTACTTCTGAGTGTCTGTCACATCTTTCAAAAGATTTTCTAGGAATTCATTTGCAAAATGAATCTAGAAACTGTAAAGTCCTAAAAGGAAACCAGCTGTTTCCAGAAAACTATAAAGCAAATACTTCGATACCTTATTCTGTCAATAACCCAATAGTAAAGACCTCCAGTGTTAGAATTGGACCACCAAATACTGCCTTAGATTATAGTAGAAAAGTTGATAGGCAAACCACTCGGAAAACTGTAATGAAGAAGAGTGTTTGCCTTGACAAACATTCCTCGGGTGAAGAAATTATCCCAGAGTCTGGGAAAGCTAAGTCCACAACTCAAAAAATGAAGCAGAATTCTCAGAAACATAGCGCAGCCCAGTTCAACAACAATGATGCCAACAAATTGAGTAACCCTAAAGCACATATTAAAGAAACTGAACAGTGTGTCCAGCCTTATAAAACAGCTGGAAATGAAGAAGCCTGTTTCCAAGATGCAGCAAAAGGGTCTCTGAGTTTTCTACAGTGTCATAAGGAAAAAGACGTCTCTGGTACCTGTTTGGATAGTCCTCTTCCTTTAAGTCAGAGATTAAAACTAAGGTTCCAAAACACCTGAAATTCAATTTAAAATATTCAAGTATAACTTAGTATTCTAGTACTGTTGGCATTAGCAGAAGCAGAAGGAAGGTATCTAGTTAATGTATAGTAGAAAAATTTAACGAGATTCTATATGTTGTGAGACACTTGACATTTTAACCAAAACTGTAATAAAAAATGTTACCTAAAACTTTGGTTTTAAAAGGCGATTCTCTGCAGTGAAAACTTCAGATAATGTATATTTTTATAACATACTTTTTTCATTAAAAAAATATCTTTATTGATTATTCTTAAGTTATATCCTTAAAATGTTAGTATACTACTAGACAGAGTAAACGCTCCATTCATTTGCTCATTTTTACTCATTTCTTCCACAAGCCCCTAAAGCATTTTTTGATATTCCAGCTTGTTCCCAAGGGATAACTCTTTATAATTGCCTGCATTCTCACAACATCTTCTGTTGTGCCTTTCTGAGAGTTATATTTGCTTTCAATGTGAAGATACTTTCAGCTGCTCTTCCAGTTTCAGTAATCTTATTCTCTTTTGTGAGGGACAAAAAAAAAAAAATGGAAAAGGAGGATGATGATCAATATATATAGTGAAAATCATGGTTGTGGTAGCTGAATAAACTGAGGAAATCTACTTCTTACATATCCCCAGAAGTCCACAGGCATGCCAAGTGGAAAAAGATTTGGAAAATAGAATGTATAACCAGAAGAGGATTAGGAACTTGCTCAGGGTCATTCACGTAATTAATAGTGGTATGGGAACCAGATTGCTTGCCTCTCAATTCATTGCTTTTTCTGTTAAAATTTTTCTTCGATAGCACTTTTTTCTTCCCCTTTTGTTTTAACAGTGCATCTATACAATATCAACTACAGCACCTCCAAATATTAAGCTATTCATTTATTTATTTAGCATTCAAAAAGTCTAGAGGGAACCAGATTGGAAAGATAAAAGTAAAACCGTTGCTACTTGCAGATGACAAGATCTCGTGTTTATGAAATTCTGAGGAATTCACTAAAAACTATTAGAACTGATAAATGAGTTCAGCAAGGTTGCAGGATACAGGATCAACATATAAACATCAGTTGTATTTCTATACCCTTCTAATGAATAATACTAAATGAAATTAAGGAATTCTTTTTACAACAACAACAAAAAGAATAAAATACTTTGGAATAAATTTAACAATAGAAGTACAAAATTTTTACTCTGAAAACTATAACATATCATCGAAAGAAATGAAAGAAAACCTAAATAAATGAAAAGACATCCCATGTTCATGGATCAGAAGACTTAATATTAAGATGACAATACTCCCCAAACTAATTTGCATATTCAATGCAATCCCCATCAATTCTGGCTGATTTCTTTGCAGAAACCAATAAGCTGATTCTAAAATATATACGGAAAATTAAGGGATACAGAATAGGCAAAACTATCCTTAAAAAAAAAAAATGGCAGGACAGGACTTGCCCTTCCTGATTCTGATTTCAAAACTTACCACAAAGGTACAGTAATGAAGAATGTGTTGAATGGCGTAAAGGTAGACATATAGATCAGTGGGATAGAACTGAAGGTCCAGAAATATGTCCTCACATTTATGTTCAGTTGATTTTCAACCAGAGTGCCAGGACAATTCAATCGGGAAACAATAGTCTTTGAGCAAATTCTACTGGTACAATTGAATATCCACATGCAAAAGAATGAAGTTTGATCTCGACCTCATAAAATATAAAAAAACACACAAAGGTGGGTCAAAGACCTAAATGTCAGATCTAAAACTATAAAACTCTTAGAAGAAAACATTGACATAAATCTTTGTGACTTTGACTTAGGCAAGGGTTTCTTAGATATGACACCAAAAGCTCAGGCAACAAGAAAAAATAAATTGAACTTCATCAAAACCAGAAACATTTGTGTTTCAGGGGACATCATCAAGAAAATGAAGAGACAACCCACAAAATGGGAGAAACTATTTGCAAATCATAAATGTAATAAAGGGGCTTATATCTAGAGGGACTCATGTAAAGAACACTTACAACTCAATAATAAAAAGACAAAAGTGGGTAAAATATCTGAATAGATATTTCTTCAAAGAAGACATACAAATGGCCAACAAGTGGATGAAAACATTCTCAACATAATTAGTCATCAGAAAAATGCAAATCAAAACCACAAAGAGATGCCACTTCACAACAAATAAAATGGCTAGAATCAAAAAAAGTGTTTGGTGAGGATGTGAAGAAATTGGAACCCTCACAACCTGTTGGTAGGAATGTAAAATGGGTCAGCCACTATGGAAAAAGACTGTTGGTTCCTCACATGGTTAAACATAGTTACCATATGATCCAGCAAATCCACTCCCAGGTGTATACCCAAGAGAAATGAAGACACACCCACACAAAAACTTGTAAACAAATGTCCATAGTGGCATTATTCACAATGGCCTAAAAGTGGAAACAACTCAAATGCCCATCAACTGATGAATGGATATACAAAATGTGGCATTTCAATACAACGAAATACTGGCAATAATAAGAAATGAAGTGCTGATACATATTACAATGTGAAGTTTGAAAACATGCTATGTGAAAGAGACCAGTCACAAAAGACCATGTATTATATGATTCAGTTTGTATAAAGTGTTCCAAATAGGCAAATCTGTAATATATAGAAACACAAAGTAGACTCATGGTTGCCAAAGGCTGGCAGGGAGGGGAGGTTGAGGAAGGAGAAGGGAAATAACTGCTTGCAAGATGGGTTTTGGGGGGAGTGTGTGATGATGAAGATGTTCTAGAATTGATGGTGAAAGTTTGAATATACTAAAATCATCGAATTCTCCAATTTAAATAGATAAATTCTGTGGTATGTGAATTATATCACAATAAAGCTGTTTTAAAAACAAAAAGAAATTGTGGAGAGTTTTACCTGTCCAAACTCTTTAATATCTAAAATGTATATAGTCTAACCTCACTGGCATATATGCACTGCCATCATTATTGTCTAGATTTGAAAATAAGTCCAGAAAAGTGAAGAGATTTATTTTCCCAAGACTGGAGATGGAATTGTGTTTATTTATCTAGTATTTATTTCATTATGCCATGTTGTAAAATTAGGATCAAATTTGGAATACATTTGAAGTTTTGTGCTTTTCTGAAGTTATGATTTTGGGTGTTTTTTTGAAAATTCTACTAAAAATATATAAATACTTTGAATCAAGTGTAACATTGTTTTAGAAAAGTGTCATGTCTGCAGAGCACTTAATATATATAAAATCTTACTGGGCAAGGAGAGTACTGAATAAAGGCAGTCAGTCCACTGCTCTCAAGAAACCCACCTATTCTAGCTGAACTGATATGTTTTCTAAAACCTAGTGATTTTTTGTATTGATAGAAGTGTATACCTTTGAACAACGTGGAGGATTAGGGGCACCAACCCTTACTCCCCACGCTGCACAGTCAAAAATCCTTACAGAGATTTACAGTCGGTCCTCCGTAATTGCAGTTACACATCCCAGATTCAACCATCCACAGATCATGTAGTACTGTAGTATTTATTTATTGAAAAGCATTTCGCCTAAGAGTGGACCTGTGCAGTTCAAACCTGTGTTGTTCAAGGGTCAGCTGTATTTACTTTTAAGGTAATACTTCTGTGTGGTTAATTAAAAAGGTGAAACAGTACAAAAATACAGAGAGTGAAAAAGTCAATCTATCTTTAATGCTCAGACTCCAATTCTTGCATCTAGAGGCAAACACAGTTTCTAATGTCTTGTAGATCCTTCCAGAGGTGTTCTGTACCAACATATTAATGTATCTTAGAAATTTCCCATGTCAATAAATACGATGTCTCACTCTTTAATGACATCAATATCCCTACGTGTGTATCTGCACAGATGCCTAGAGCTATACAGTAGATGTGAATGTCATGTTTGATTTTAACTGTTGATAAATGTACAATTGAAACATTTTTAAATCTCTAGGGCTAACTAAACTATTGAAATTCAGATATGTGAACTAAATCATATGAATGCTTTTAAAACTCATATTTGACTTTGCTGTAAGCTTCCTCTTTTAAAATTTTCCCATATGCCCTTAAATAGTTAAGCATAATTGTAAATGACATGAATTTACACATGAAAATAATAAATTTACTTTGAAGACCTGATGTTAGAAAAAGCTGACAGTATGGCTACCAAGAGTGTTATTTCTGTGGTAAAATCACATTTTAGAATTTGACCAGTTTTGAACGAGTACCACATATTTTTAGTAATCTCAATTTTAAGGGCCCATGTAATGTAAGTTTTTAATTTTTCAAGGTATCATGCTTTTGACATAAATTGGACATTAATTACTTCGTAGGTGTGTGTACAGCTCTAAGTTCTGAGGTTAGAGTTGTATAAAGACCCAATACTCTACATTGAAGGGGATGAGTATGAAATTTTACTTTGGAGTAATTAATTTTGTTTTGAACTGCTCACCTGATCCCACACCCAGTCAATTTATGTTCTCAGAAATAAACCTAAAGACTCAATTCCTTTTTCACGGACTTTTTTTCTTTTTTGAAGTTTAATTTACATACAATAAAATCCACTCATTTTAAATGTAAAGTTTGATGAATTTTGGTAATTGTATACAGTTGTGTAACTTCCACCACAATCAAGATATGGAAAAGTTCCATCACCCTTAAGTTTCCTTATGCTCCTTTGCAATTAATCCTCTCTCCCAAGCCTTGATCCCAGACAACAACTGGTACTCTTTTCTCACTATGGTTTGCCTTTTCTAGAATTTATGTACATGGGACCATACAGTATATAGTCTCTGTGTTTGACTTTCTACTTAGCATGTTTTTAAGACTTATCTATGTTGTCTATATTAATATCTTGTTCCATTTCATTGTAGAATAGTATGACATAATATTAATATACCATTTTTTTAATTCTTTCATCAGTTGATGGAAAAATAGGATTGTTTTCACATTTGGGCTATTATGGATAATGTAGCCATGAATATTCAGATATAGGTCTTTAGGTGGACACACATTTTCATTTCTTTTGGATAAATATCTGAGAGTGAGATTGCAGGTTCATATGATCAGCATATGTTTAATTTTTTAAGATACTACCAAACTCTTCCAAAGAAGCATTGTCTTCCCACCATAGGGGTTTCAATTATGCTACATTATCACCAAAACTTAATATTGTCAATCATTTTCACTTCAGTCATTCTAATTAGTGTATAGTGGCATCTCATTGTGGCTTTATTTGCCTTTTCCTGATAACTGGTGGATTAATTATCATGTGCATATAGGTCATTCATATATCTTCTTTTGTGAAATTTCAATTCTTTTTGCCAATTTTTAAATTGGGTAGTTTGTCTTCTTGTTATTCAATTATAAGTGTTCCTTATTTTTTTCTAGATACAAGATGTGTTTTGCAAAAATTGTATCCCTGAGTCTGTCATTTTAACTGTGTCTTTCAAAGAGCAAAATATTTAAAATTTTAATGTCTACTTTATTAATTTTTGTTTCCAGTGGCCTATTTAAGATATCTTTAACCTAGTGTCCCAGATATTACTTCTGTTTTCTCCTACAAGTTGAATGGTGTTTACCTTTTATATTTGGGTCTGTGGTTCATTTCAAGTTAATTCTTTGTACAATGTGAGGTAAGGATTGAGGAAAATTTTTTTCCCATACAGATATCCAGTTATGCCACCATGACTCGTTGAAAAGACATCATTTCCCCCATTGAATTACCTTGGCTCCTTTGTTGAAAATCAATGGACCATGTAAGAGTGGGTCTATTGCTGACATATTCTTTCCATGGATCTGTATGCTTTTCATCACTCCAATACCACACTGTTTTGTTTTGTTTTGTTGGGTTTTGGGGGGGTGTTTTTTTTTGGTTTTTTACATCTTTATTGGAGTATAATTGCTTTACAATGGTGTGTTAGTTTCTGCTTTGTGACAAAGTGAATCAGTTATACATATACATATGTTCCCATATGTCTTCCCTCTTGCGTCTCCCTCCCTCCCACTCTCCCTATCCCACCCCTCCAGGCAGTCACAAAGCACTGAGCTGATCTCCCTGTACCACACTGTTTTGATTACTGTAGCTTTATAGTAAGTCTTGAAATCAAGTACTGTATTTTTGTTCATTGCCTGTATTTTTTTGTCAAGATCACCAACTGACCTTCGTGTTACTAAAGCTAATAAACAATTTACAGTCTTAAATTTAACTTTCTGCAGAATTTGGGACTATTGAACTTCCCTCTTTCTTGAAAATTTCTGTTGTTTTGCATGTCAGCACTGCCTCTTGGTTTATCTCCCACGTCCTTGGCTATCGTTTTAAACTCCTCATAGGCTTAAATATCCATGCTCGTTAAATACTTGTGTTCCTTCAGTTCTCTCTCTGGCTCTATTCTCTCTAGATATTTTCTATACTCATGACTTCAACTGCTTATGTGCTTATGACTCCAGATATAGATCTTTGGCCAAAGCTTCTCTCCTACTCTATAGATCTGCCCATTTTACCAATTTCTGACATCACCAGGGATGAGTATGGTAATAGAGATGACAGAGGCTCTGAGGTGCTCAACATCCCTAACCCGGGATGTAGTTCCAAGCCTTGCTGTAACTGGTTCCTAGTTCCAAGTGAAGTCATTTGGGTAGTGTACGTTCATTCAACCCAGAAACATTTATTCAGAGTCTAATGAATAAGTATTACACACGTCAAATGCCAAGGGCTGCCAGGAAAGACAAAGTGGAGTAAAGCCCAATTTTTACTTCCAAGGAGTTGACAAGCTAGAGCAAGGTAGGGCAGTGTGGCATATTTGCATCCAAGAAAAAACTATATTGGCTAGCACAGAATTGTTAAATGAATGCAGTAGGCAATCAATATTACAGGAATCTTTCAGAGGAGGGAAGATTCTTTAAGCAAACTAAAAGAATTTGGGCTTTGAAGCATAGGCAGCAGTATGGTTGGCAGAATTGGAACAGCATTACCAGCAGAAGATATTTCAGTGGATGAGGGAATAACTTGAAGTAACCTTGACACAGATTAAAGAATGAGAGTTGGCATGTTTAGGGAATGGTGAAAAAAATCTTTCAATTGTGGAGTTATTTGGAACTCCAGTCTCTAGAGAACAAATTGCTATGCAGGCAAAGGAATCACCAGGAACTGGGGAGAAGTAATGAGGAATCTGGAGCAGAAAGCAAGCTAGGCTATCTTAGGGCAAAGAGAAAAAAGAAATATAGCAAAGAAACTGACCAGGATGCTAAAGGATTCTGAGTGTATAAACCACATATAAAAGTTTATGTGTGTCCTTTTTGACCCACCTCCTAGAGAAATGGAAATAAAAACAAAACTAAACAAATGGGACCTAATGAAACTTAAAAGCATTTGCACAGCAAAGGAGACCATAAACAAGACAACCCTCAGAATGGGAGAAAATATTTGCAAACGAAGCAACTGACAAAGGATTCATCTCCAAAATTTGCAAGCAGCTCATGCAGCTCAATATCAAAAAAAAAAACAACCCAATCCAAAAACGGGCAGAAGACCTAAATAGACATTTCTCCAAGAAGATATACAGATTGCCAACAAACACATGAAAGGATGCTCAACATCACTAATCATTAGAGAAATGCAAATCAAAACTACAATGAGGTATCACCTCACACCAGTCAGAATGGCCATCATCAAAAAATCTACAAACAATAAACGCTGGAGAGGGTGGGGAGAAAAGGGAACCCTCTTGCACTGTTGGTGGGAATGTAAATTGACACAGCCAATATGGAGAAGAGTATGGAGATTCCTTAAAAAATTAAAAATAGAACTACCATATGACCCAGCAATCCCCCTACTGGGCATATACCCTGAGAAAACTATAATTCAAAAAGAGTCATGTACCACAATGTTCATTGCAGCTCTATTTACAACAGCCAGGACATGGAAGCAACCTAAGTGTCCATCGACAGATGAATGGATAAAGAAGATGTGGCACATGTATACAATGGAATATTACTCAGCCATAAAAAGAAACAAAATTGAGTTATTTGTAGTGAGGTGGTTGGACCTAGAGTCTGTCATACAGAGTGAAGTAAGTCTGAAAGAGAAAAATAAATACCATATGCTAACACATACTTATGGAATCTAAAATAATAAATGGTTATGAAGAGCCTAGGGGCAGGATAGGAATAAAGACACAGACGTAGAGAATGGACTTGAGGACACAGGGAGGGGGAAGGGTAAGCTGGGACAAAGTGAGAGAGTGGCATGGACTTATATTACTACCAAATGTAAAATAGATAGCTAATGGGAAGCAGCCGCATAGCACAGGGAGATCAACTCGGTGCTTTATGACCACCTAGAGGGGTGGGATAGGGAGGGTGGGAGGCAGACACAAAAGGGAGGAGATATGGGGATATATGTATATGTATAGCTGATTCACTTTGTTATAAAGCAGAAACTAACACTTTTATTCAAAAAGAAAAAAAAAAGTTTATGTGTGGGTTCATCAATTCACACACATTAAGTACCAAAGGTGCACCCAACCTGCATAGAAGGGAAGGAAAACAAGGACAAGGAATTTTAAATCACTGGGCAAGGGACTTCCCTGGTGGCACAGTGGTCAAGAATCCGCCTGCCAATGCAGGGGACACAGAATCGATGCCTGGTCCGGGAAGATCCCACATGCCATGGAGCAGCTAAGCCCGTGTGCCACAACTACTGAGCCTGCACTCTAGAGCCCACAAGCCACAACTACTGAGCCCGTGTGCCACAACTACTGAAGCCCACGCACCTAGAGCCCGTGCTCCGCAACAAGAGTAGCCCCTGCTCGCTGCAACTAGAGAAAGCCCACGCAGAGCAGACAAAGCCCACGTGGAGCAACAAAGACCCAATGCAGCCAAAACATAAATAAATAAATAAATAAAATATATAAAAATAAATAAATACATCCCTGGGCAACGGGAAAGCTAACATTTCTCGAGTACCTACTATGAATGTGCAAAGTAAGGTTCCTTACAAGATTTTTTATCCTCTCAACAACTCTGTAAGGACTGTATTGCAATATTTTGTGCCCCCAGAACGTTGCACAGAGTTTGATTCTTTACTTCACTAATTCTTATTTACTGATCAAGACTCAGTGTAGACATGGTCTTCTCTAAGAAGGGTTTATATAGCTTCTTATGGATCTCTACTAGTTCCTATACATATCTAAGATATTAGCTCTAAGTAGTTTTGTGTTGATTGATTTGCAGTTTTGTCTCGGGCACCGGGCTGTGAGCATCTTGTATTGCTGAATCTGTAGCATTTAGCAGAGGGGCTGGCATAGAAAGCATTCAGTGAATGGGTGCTGATTGCCTGGTAACGAATTCAGGGTCTTAGTTCTTCCACTGACTGTGGAGAAAGATCAAATCCATTTGGGTGGTTCCTTGATCACTGGTCCCATTTAGTCATTTTAAGATGCCATGGTGAGATGCCTTGCTTTCTGAAGGTGGGGGGCTAAATCACCTGCTGACTGTTCCTGTTGCGCTGGTAGCACTTAGGGTAAAACAGCTTAAATAATATTACCGAAGTCAGCCTCCTTTCATCTGCAGATCAACGTGGCAACGTTTATCACCTTCTTAGCCAGGAAAAGCTTTTATCAGGCTCAGCTAACAGCTCGCATTAGCCTCTTGCAAGGACTTGCCACATTGCCTTTAACCTGAGATGCTGCAGAGTCAGCCCAAATACTCCAAAATGTGGAACCTTGGCAGCTGATTGCCAGAATACATAGCTTATTTAGCCCCAGACCAGATAAATTCAATAAATTGTCTGTTTGGCAATGGAGGGCAGGGTCATCAGCAAGGTAGGCTGACCCTTCCGTGGGCAGAATGACTGAATATTTTGCTAATATTTGGAAGAATTCTTTTTGTAGGCACTAAAGCAGAACTTCTTTAGGGGGGATTAAGTGTCTGGGCTTCCTCAGCATTATTCTGTGCCAAGACCTGAAAAGGAAGATATTGACCTCCCAAACGGCAAAAGGTGCCTGTGTGTTTAGAATTCTCTGATCAAAGACCTAATGAATGAATTCTACAGTGTTTGCATCATCATAACTTGAATCTCTTCATTTACCACTCAATAGATGGCTGCCTTTCAGCTGTGAACGGTGTCTAAAAGGGCCGTCCTTTGACTCCGCAAATGAGAATGAGTGATTTATTCACCATCCAAGTGAAGATAGACTACAAATCCTTTGCCTTTTTGCCTTGTTTTGTTTTAAACCAATACTGGCTACAGTAACCGCTCCAAAGTAATTATTAAGGCTTAACTCATTTACATTTTTATTAAACTGAGAATGCTGGTTCTGTGGATGCCAGATGCCAGAAGGCTTATTTTACAGGGTTGTGTCCAAAGACAGACGTCTCTCATCCAGGCCCTGTGAAGGCCCCACGACTTCACAGCTGGGATAGTTCTACGGGAGGTGTCAAAGGACTCAGTACAACCAGGTTGACATCCTGTGAAACAGACCAAAGGACCCTCTCTTTAACCTGGGAGGCAGTGGTCTGAGTAATTGTCCTAGTTCTGAAGGAGACTAGCTGCCTTGGGCAAACCTTCCCAGGCTTCAGCTTGCTTCTCTTCTTGTAAGTGGGAATGATGTTTCTGCCTCTCTTTGCCCTCATTTATACACTGAGGACAGATGGCTTTTGAGAGACATATCTTAATGTATAAATTTAGCATTACTGATTTTGATATGCTAAATCCATTGATGGTCCACAAATGATGTCATTAAAATGTGTTCCACTATAAGGTTCACACAGTGATGCAAAGTATTAGTGAATCCTGGGAAAAGAGAGATGACATATATTGCTTGTTTACTATTACGCCCACCCACTTTACTGATTCTTCAAACTCCTCCTATATGCCCCTCAAAAACTCTGAAAGGCAGGCACTTTTATCCCCTATTTATATATGAGGCTAAGAGAAGCTAAGGAATTTATCCGAGGTGAGAATCTACTAAACAGCAGGACGAGGATTTGAATCCAGAGCTAGTCTAACTCCAAAGTTTCTTTGGCAAAAATTAAGGCTTCTGTATACTCCACATTTATCTAAGTCTGTGTCACTTTAAAAGAAACTGCCCATCAGAGAGGTGAAATGACTTCTACTAATCTTATTTATAGGCAACTGGCCACTAGGTCAGAGTAGTTCAGAATCCCAGAAAATCAGTATTGTGAACATTCAAGACATGATCACAAAAGTTACTTTAATTTTCAGAATTAAAAAATAATTATCACAGTTAACCCTCGGGGAGGTTGGGGATTTTTGTATGTGAAGAAAGAATAGCATGCGAGGGACAGGCAGGACACCAAATATCCCAGAATTTTTGTCCCCTTCCTTCAAAGCTCTAACCACTAGGGCCAGATATCCTCTAGACGAGGTTGTCTGCAACTTCTCAGTAGAGCGTTAATTAAGAGTGTCTCCTTTTTAGTATTCATCTCTGACTTGAATCATCTTTGCACGGTGTCTAAAATGGGCCAGAGGCCCCATAATAATCAAATCAGTTAAGCACATTTTTCATGAATCTTGAAAGCAATCGAAGGGAGTAAAGCAACTCGCCTGTGGTCACACCGTTAGTCCAAACATCTCCTCCCAGTTGTATTGCTGCCTCCAAAGGGCAGGTACCATCATCTGTTGCAGGAACTCCTAAAAGCGCCTTCTGATTGATCTTTGCTTCAAAGCACTCGCTCCCTTCCTTCGTAGTGCACACATCAGCCAGATAAATAAAATGCAAATCACTTTCTAACAGCCCTCCTGCAAAAGCTTCCCATCCCTCTCAGTCTAAATTCCACAGTCCTCTACAGAGCCTGTAAAGTCCTCTGTGGCTGACCCCTGCTTGGCCCCCTAGCCTTGTCTCCTGCCTCTTTCCCCTAGTTCACCTGGCTCCAGCGGCACTGGCTTTCTTTTTTTTTTTTTTTTTTAATTTTAACATCTTTATTGGAGTATAATTGCTTTACGATGGTGTGTTAGTTGCTGCTGTATAACAAAGTGAATCAGCCATATGCATACATATATTCCCATATCCCCTCCCTCTTGTGTCTCCCTCCCACCCTCCCTATCCCACCCTTCTAGGTGTTCACAAAGCACCGAGCTGATCTCCCTGTGCTATGTGGCCGCTTCCCACTAGCTATCTATTTCATATTTGGTAGTGTATATATGTCCATGCCACTCTCTCACTTCATCCCAGCTTCTTAAACCCATGCAACTCATTCCACATTCCAGCTCCTGAACCTGCTGCTCCCTCTGCCTGGACTTCTGGCAGATCTCTGGATGGTAAGCACCTCCACGCCATTCAGCTAGAACTTGTGTGACCACGCCAGCTGAGTAGCGGCCTCACCTCCCCACTCCAACCCCACTATTTTCTTCACAGATAATTAGATCTTGTTTGTCTCATGTCATTAGAGCAACAACACAAGAGAAGAAACTTTGTCTTGTTCTTTGTTATATCCCCCGAGCTTGCAGCAGCGTCTAACACGTAGTGCACATTTAATACATCCTTGTTGAATGAATGAGTGGATGAAGTTAACCTTTGAACCCAAATCTTCCTGAAGCCAAAGCTCAAGCTTTGACCACCAACATGCGGCAATTTTTTTTATCATATCGTCATTTTATTTCAAGAGTTATCTTCTTATACTTTTCCCCTAACTGTCCTCATCCAATCGACACCACCCCCCCGCCATTTTTAGCTGGAAGGTTACATATGAAATAAGTGATGTGCTGTTTATATTTACCTGAAAATGCAAATGCTGCAATCTGAACTCCAGGTGGATTCAGTCCTGGCGAGGCATGGTGCAGAGCACACAGGAATAATACCCGGTCCTTCTCTTCAAGATGTTTATAACTTAGTTGTGATACCAGACTCTCTGTTCTTGAAACAACAGATTCTACAGATAAGTGCGGGGTGAAAGGAGTGGCACCAGAATGCAGAAGTGAGTGGTCAGCAGGGACCTAGGTGGTCCTCAGAGGCTCCCTAGTGGTGAGTGACTTGATAGGAGGCTTGAATGGCAGATGCAGTTTAGAGCTGGGGACGGAAGGCTGTCAGGTTCTTGGATAAGGTGAAGTCAGGTGAGTTTGTTCAGGAAGAGCCTCGTAAATGACGTGTTTTAGGGCATTCCAGGCTGGACACATTTGTTAGATTCTTTTATCTTAAAAAAAAACCCAGTCACCCATTACGTACAAGTACTATTTCATGAGAAAAACAAGGCCAGCAAGGGAAGAGGAAAGGAGGAAAGGGAGTGAGGTACCAACCATGTTCCTGACTCAGGATGGTGGTGGGGGACCAGGACCTGGCACATGGTGTCACATAATTATTGGCTCTCTTACCCCTGAAATTCTCCTTTGTAAGATTTACCTGGAATTCCATTCTTTCTCCAGAAATAAATCACTAACAGGGACTCATATGAGGAAGCCGCATTTTGGGGGCAAATGGAGGGAAAAGCTGCTCTGCAGTATTATGTGTGCCCAGGTAGGGGCTGCACAGAGCCCTGGCCACTGGCAGACGCCATCCAAGCGTTTCTCAGAGTGCCACAGCTGCCCCTCATGAGGATTCCCCCTCAGAGGGGACACCCCTCCACCTCCAACCATGGCTCCCAGTGAAGTGTAGATGAGGAGATCCCTGAGGACTGGGTCAGCAGCTGGTGAAGACAACTTACTATGCCCAGAGTTAACAACCATCCATCCACTTATTCATTCAACAAGCAGATACTCTATGCCAAGTACCATGCAAATTGCAGGGGCTATAGTAAGGGTTAGACAGTTCCCTTGAGGAGCTCATGGTCTATCCACAAGGAAAACCATATGCAGTCAGTGTCTTAACTCTCTACCCAGGTCAGAGTTGAATGAAATCCAGGCTTGGCTACAAAATCACACCAAACCAAACCAAAACACTTCATGGAGGGAAAAACCATACGTAACATTTTTTTCTCTCAAGCTCTTCCCAGAAAGGTGATAACGGAAGATTTGGTCCCAACAGGACCACAGACAAGGGATTTGCATTTTAAAGTTTGACAGATATTTATAGGCCTTTGGATGTCTCCCCTCTACCCACCCACCCCCAGCCTTGCCTGCCTTCCCCACCCCCAGTTCTCTTACACCGTCCCAGGTACAAACTTGAGAAATGATGGCTCCAGGCCCAGAGGTTTCTAGGATATGTGCCCTGGGTTCTAAGCTCATACTCATATTATAAATAAACTTCCTATTTATTGAATACCAGGTATATATGGAGTACTTTTCTTAATTTCTAATCCCCACAACCTCCCTGCAAATCTTGTTATTTACCTTTTTTGTTATTGTTAAGGGAAAAGGAAAACGAGGCTCAGAGAGTTTAACTAACCTGCCCCAAATCACGGATAAGAAGTAATGGCGACAGAGTTAAAACTCAGGTCTGTGCCTCTCCAAACCTATGACCTTTTCATGAAGCCAGCCCGACTCCAGTCACACAGCCCGGTTACGGTAGGCTACTTAGCTGAGATCCTTCTTGGAAAAGGTTACTCTGCGCTCCAGTTTTCTTGCTGGTGTTATTCTGGAAACAGCCCAATAAACGTCACAATTTGATTTACTCAGGACAAACTTGCAGCTGTCTTCCTTTGCAGCTCTCCTTGGGCTCTGCGATTTTTCCTTTCCTTCTTCTACTCGTCTTTCACGCAGGCCTCTGCAGCCTGACAGCTGCACGGCTTGCTTTGGAACCGTCCTCTGCAGGCCCATAGGATTTGCTGAACAGAGCTGCCTTCGGCCCCAAAGAAAGCCTGTGGGAGACAAGCTCAGAATCTCAGACGCTTACTTTTTTGCAGCTGGAAAGAATCCTGGAAAACATCTAGGAAACAGAGGTGCTGAGAATAACTCATGCGAGGTAGCTGGCGTCAGATCTATGAGAATACCTGCTATGTATTTGCTATGTTAAAAGTGAAAGATAAAAGAGACAAATCACATGGACGCCTCCACGTGCTGGGTGCTTTGTCTTATTTAATCTCCACTACAACCCAGTGAGGTACAATTAATTATTATCCTCATGTTACAGGGGAGCCCTGGCTCAGAGAAATAACTGACTGAAGGTTCCACAACGAGTAACTATTGGAAATGGAACCTGAACCCAGGCGATGGTAGGACTGTACAGAGCCTTCCTTTCCATGGCAGGCGGTGGGATGTGCTGAGGAGCCCAGACAGTATCCTGGCTGGGGTGACTGGCCTGTGAAATGTGCTCCTGACAGCAACAGGACAAAGAGATGAATGCCATCATTTCGTGGATTTCTTGGGAAGTCAAGTCTAGACTAAGGTTACCTGGTGTTCACCAACCACCACCTGGGTGGTCTTTTGACCAATAAGGCCTCCCCTGGAAACAAGGACCACTCGCCTACTTGCAGCCTCTCCCCAGACTTTCTGAGACTGTCTGCTACAAATCAGAAGGTTCTGCAAGTTCCCTTCCTCCTTGGAAAATCCATCCCCCACCCTCAAAGAGGAGGCCTTAGAAGTGCCAAATTGGGAGCCATAAGAAAGTTGTCGCTAGTGCCAAGTCTTCCTGTTGAGGTTGAGAGATCAGGTTCAAAGCTCAAGCCGCAGCTTCCCCACCTTCTCTCCCCATCCTGTCTCCGATCCGGAGAGGGGATGCTTCTTCCCTTCCCCCGCTGCAGTTCCTGCAAACGCCTCTGGATTGTGTTGTGCTGAGCTGCGGGTCAGACAGGGGTCTGAGGCATCCTCTCTGCTCTCTCCAGATAGATACCATGGCGGAGGCTCCTGGGACAGCTCCTCTCCAGGAAGAATGGCTACAGAAGCAGAGATCTCCATTCCTGAGCACCGGGGTAGGTTCTGGTGCGGATTGGGCTGCTCCTAAGAGAGCTCTTTTCTGAATACTCGCACTGACTCTGCAGCTGTGGGTCCCAATGTTCAGAACAACGTGGGTACGAGATGACGCTGGTCCAGCGGCTTCAAATCTTACCCAGCAAGCCCTGGCTCAGCCCCAGCTGCTCTTAAGGTACAACTCACAACCCACATCTCCCAAAACATTTTTCTTGGCCATCCATCCAGGCTAATCTCCATTCTCCTCAGAAATGAGATACACCCACATGTAACTATCAGGAAGATAGACTGTCATCGGTGGCATTTAGTTGTGTGACCAGGGACACTTTTGACCTCAGTACGTAAGGAAACTTTTCTGCATCTTGGTATCACCCATTCTGGAGGAAAGAGATGACCTGCTAATGACCGTGTTACTGATGGTCCTGATTTGGCATCATTTTGCTAGCTTGCCGGTGATATTTTCTCTTTTCAGAAAGCACTCAACATTGTTATCAACCCATCCAGTAGCTCTTAGCCCTTTTTCAGTTATGCCAAACCTACAAAACTTTTTGAAAACTTTTACCTACCAGTAAACTTTACATGGGAACATACACGATTATTATTGCGTGCTATATTTGACACCCTGAAGCCCATCTCTGGTGTCTATCACACTGCTAACCTCTGTTCTAGAGAGAGAGCATCCTGGTCCGGGGACCTTGTCTGGTTCCTTGTGTGTCTCCAGAATGTAGTGGGGTTTCTGGTGCATAATAGATACAGTACTTGGGAAATGTGGGTTGCAAGTTGAGTGAATTAACTGATCTGGGAGTGAGTTTGTGAGAGCAATGCCGGCTTGGTGATAACCCCATGAAGGAGACCATTGCTCTATTGGCCCAGTAAGAGTGACATTAAGTGACACTGTGCATAGCTCAAAGGTAGTCCCCAAGGCTGCACTTGGGTGGAAATGAGAGAGGGCAGGACAAACAAGGCTGACAGCACTGACAAGGGAAACACCTTGGGATGGCACAGACTGGAAGAGGTGCCAGGTGAGTACCCTGGGGATTGCAAACCTCCAGACCAATAGTTCTCAAATTCAGCCTTCTTAGAACTTGTCTGAAGAGTCTGTTATACAAACAAGCTGCTGGACCCCACCACCACAGATTCCGAATCAGGTGGTCTTTGGATCACACTTAGAGAAACACTGCTGTAGATCAGAGAAAGATGTAGAAGCTGAAGAAAGAAAAGAAGGAAAATAATGTTGTTTGGGGCACAGATCCATTCACCATAGCACGATAAGGATAATGAATTTCTCTCTCTCTCTCCCTCTCTTTCTGTCTGTCTCTGTCTCCTTTACTCTCATTCTATCTCCTTCTTTTAATCTGCTGCAGCTATAAAGAGCTTTTGAAAGTTTATGACACATTGCCCAGAGTGATCAAATATTAGCCTGCAGAGTTGTTTTTCTGAAATCACTGCTCTGGCAGACGCTGGTCACTGCGCAGGCAGGAGCCACTCAACAAGTTCCTTACGTGGTAACAGGGAGGAGAACAAGCCTACAGAGACCTCCACTTTGGCTCCCATGAGGGGAAACCAGCAGACCCACCCGGGACATGAGCTGTTTTTCTGAGCTCTGTTTTTCAGGGGCTTCTCCCCGAATGACATATAACGAGAACAGAAGATGCCAAGGCTGCCTCTAGCCATGGATTATGGGAGACCCACCACAGCTGGCCTCCCAGAGGCCCAAAGTTGATCACTTGCACCTGGCATTTCCAAATGCAGCTTCCCAGACTGGAATCCTTAAGCTGCGGGGGGAGGACACATGGAGCTTTGTGAAATATGGATGTCTGGGCCTCACACCCTTGAACTCTGGCTCAGAAGGTTTGCGGTGATCCCAGGAACCTGAGCTCTTTTAAAACCACCAGGTGTTTTGGATGGGCAACCAGATTTGGAAACTTTAGGAGGACTCTAGCACCACAAAATCTGTTTCAGTCCTCCAGCCAGCTGAGATAAAAAAATCCCATCCTAGGGCTTCCCTGGTGGCGCAGTGGTTGAGAGTCCACCTGCCGATGCAGGGGACACGGGTTCATGCCCCGGTCTGGGAGGATCCCACGTGCCGCGGAGCGGCTGGGTCCGTGAGCTGTGGCCGCTGAGCCTGCGCGTCCGGAGCCTGTGTTCCACAACGGGAAAGGCCACAACAGTGAGAGGCCTACGTACCGCAAAAAAAAAAAAAAAAAAAAAAAATTCCCATCCTAGATCTGGTGTGGATGCCTCCAGGCCTTTCCCCTATAATCTCATTTTAAGACCCAGTTCTGATGTCACGTTTTTCAGGAAGCCTTCCTGGGACGTCCAGCTGAAATTCGTTATTTCCCCCTTCTCTCTCCTCCATCCTGACATGTCATTTCCAGTGTCTTTAATGACACTTTATAGCATGACCCACTCCTCATATGACATTTGTCCACCAGTGCCATGCAATGAAAATATAATGCCATCACATATATAATCTTTAACTTTCTAGTAGCCATATTTTGTTTAATGGAAATAAATAGATAAAATTAATTTTAATGGCATGTTTGATTTAACTCAATATATCCAAAATGTCATTTCAACAAGTAGTAATATAAAAATCATCAGCGAGATTTTTTAAATCACACTGAGTATTTGAAATCTGGTGTGTGTGACACTTAGATCTCATTTCAGCTTTGCTTCCATTTCAAGTGCTACATGTGGCCACATGTGGCAAGTGGAGGCCATACTGGGTAGCACAGTCCTGGTTCTTTGAGGGCAAGTCTGTGACTTTGCCTCTGGGTCTTCAGAAGCAGAGTCTTTTCCCGGACCCAGTATAGGAGCTTAGAAAGGGTCTGAGTCCATTCAAATACAAAGTCCTCCTGGACCAGATCCTTTGGCTTTGTGTTTGTTTGTTTGTTTTAAGGCACAGTATCTCTGTAGATGAGAGTGGTTAATGGGTACATTCGGAAAGGGGAAAGCAATCCAGAGCAGGTTTCATTTAAGAGGACTGCGTATTGGGAGAGACCTGGGGGAACAGGGCATTCATCAAAGGGAGCAGAAAAAGGCAGTGGATCCCAAGGGGTAGATACCAGGGTAACTTCTCCATCCTGCACTGCGGGATCCAACCTAGCAGAATCGGGCGATGGTGGCTCTGAACCATATGTTCAGTCTCCTTCTGCAGGTTACCTTGAGTTGCCTGAAGAACACCACCTGCCAGAGGATTGGATTGAGTTGTATGTGGTCAGTTAAGTCTCTAAAAAAGAGCTGCAGCAAGAATGAGTTCTCAGCAAAGATGACTTCTGAAAACACATTGAGCCCGTTTATACCTTGGCCACAGGCTTCCCAAGAAAGTTCACTGGCTTACCTCATAATTCACTCATAGTTGGTTCAGTTAAGAGAACGGGCTACCGCTTCGGTCCAAAAAGAATTGCCCCCGAGCCAGTGCCTACAGATACATGATCATAGCTTCCCAGGAAACAGATATCTCCTGAGGAAACCAGAGTTCAAGCCCCTTTCCCTAGATCCTCTGAGTTCAAATAATCGACATATAGAGGTACAGGGACTGGAGTTCGGTACACCCGCCCACTCCCTCCAAGCTGCTTGTCACTAGCAGTGTAGTAAGTTTCAACCAGGCATCTAAGGAAGAACAAACCCTTGGTTGGACCATATCGTTCCTAGGTGAGGCTTGGGATATGGTAGCAAGAGCCCGGCCTTTGGAGAGGAACACCCCGTTCTCCAAATGCCAGCCCACCCATTTATTTGGAACATCTATTGTATTAGGACTGTTCATTTGTACACTTCCTAGAAGGGCTTTTCTGTAACAAATGGTTAAGATCTTGGCCCACGAGCATGTGAGTTCCAGCAGGTTACTTTTCCTCTTTTAGCCACAGGTTTTTCTCTGTGAAATATGGGTACTAACAGTCCCTACCCCCTAGGGTTGTGTACTGATTAAACCAGGAGATAAAGTACTAGTCAAAATGTATGGAAAGTGCCCCATAAAATTTCATAATGATTTGAAAATTCAACCCAACATAAAACAGGAGAGTTTAATGTAGAAAAATGAGTTTAAAAGAGTAGAGAAATGGATATTTTCAAGCAAGTGGGCACTGAATACATATGATTACCACAGTAAGTGATGGGCATCCGAGGGTAATTAGAAGAAAGGAAGCCTGTTCTCTTAGTGTTCAGCTTATAGTCTAGTCCAGTGGACTGTACCACAGGAGCATAGCCTCGTGTTAGCCCATGTAGCACCCACTATTAACACAATAGAGGCCACCACCACGGGGTTGACTGGTAGTCAGAGTAGACCAGAAAAAAACAGTTTGCCTCTGGAGAGCCAATGGGATGGCACCACTCAGCCCAGGCAGGAAAGCTACACCAGCCCATGTATAACAATGGGATGACCAGCCTGTCTTCTAAGGAGAGTGAGAAGGGAAAGTCCAAACTGAAGGAAAGAGACAAGTGAGAAGGGAGTAAGAAACTTCAGTGAGAAGTAAGCTGGAGAGTAAGAATATCAAAAGAGAAAACAGACCAAGGGCTTATCAGCAGGCACAGTCCCCAAAACATCGGAAGATGTTGCTAAGATCCATAAGATGACAACAGCTTGCAACGTGGGGAAGGGATGGGAGGGGAGGGAGAGGGGGAGTGGGAAATTTATCTCCAACCCCACTGTCTGTTCCTTAGCACAGACACTCCCAGGGCTCCCCGGCTCTGCCAAGATCACCCTTCTGCAGAGCTGATCACAAATGCTGATGATTGAAAAGTTGTGCAGTCCTCAAAGCCTCGGCTTTCCATTCCTAAGAATGTCCAGGAAAGGCTAGTTTAAGACACTTACCTTCTCTCTGCCTGGCTTTCTCACTTGTGCTTGCCAAGCCTGGTCTTCCTACAAGGAGTAATTAGATTAAATCTTTAGGACGTTTTGAGCTGCGAGAAGGGAGAACACCAGCACGTACATACAGGCACAGTTATTTTCACAGGATTCCATTTCCTCTGTTCTCTTTGAATTCACCTCCTGGTAACAGCTGTCTGGCTCCCTAAAGCAGCAACAGCTGCAATAATGAACCTGCCATTTGAGCCTGTGGATGACACTGGCTCAGCCCCGAAATGCAGCTGTTCTTTAATGCCTGATGTCTTAGCCCTCCCCAGTTCTAGACAACAAAGAGAGCCATTCATGAACACCCCACATCTCAAGTTTTCATATGGGGGATCCCCTATTCCTTTTACCAGTGGCACAGTTTCTTACTTCTGTCACTTATTGGTCGTTTTACTGAAGGCAAGCTCAAAAAGCCTCTCTAAACCTTAGTTTCCTCAATTCTCTGATGGTGATGATAATATGACCCACCTCGTGATGTTGTTTGTGAAGCTCCAAAGATATAACAGATATGAAAATCTTTTACATGTTATAAGGCAATATTCTTGTATTAGGTATTATTAAGGTCCTTGTTTCTGATTTTAACAAGTGAAAAATTATTAAACAATATAATACACTTCTGAATAATAATAAACTTCTGAATTGGGCTGTCCATATACATGGTCTCTGAGGAGTGGAGAAATCACAGAGGTTTCTGGAGAAGACACTTGGCCCCGGCTTAGAGGGACTGGTAGAATCTGAGAGGTTAAGGGAGAGAGAGAGAGATTTGGGTGAGGGACACAGCCAAGGCGAAGGGTGAGAGAAGAAAATGTGGTCTACTGACAAAGTAGGGCCATCCTGGAATGGGGCAGAGAATGTGCCTGAGGACCAGGGGGATGGAAAGTTGGGATGGTCAGGACATGGATGGCCTTAAATGACAGGCAGAGATGTTATCAGAAGAGATTTTAATAGCATGAAAATGTCAAGCCCGGGAGGTCACTCAGTCCTCCTCCCTGCCTCCAAGGGTTTATCTCTCTCCAACTATCTAGACAAAGGGCCTACACTGGACATGCTCTTGGCTTTCTGGAGCCAGGCTCAGTAGCTCTTGGAGCCCTGGAGGTCTTCTCTCTGTCCAAGTGAGTGATTCCCAGCTTCCCTGCTTATTAAAAAAAGAGATTACTGGGCTCCAGCCTAGACTCATCAAATCAGAGCTTCAGGAGAGGGGCCTAGGAATCTTCCTTTTCAAAATAATTCTTCCTCTCTCCCCAGGTTCTTCTTGTTGTCATGGAAGTGTGGAAGGTGTGCATGTGAGCCATGTGCCATGCGTGCTAAACATGGAGCCCCAGAAAGGACTCAGCAACCTTAACACGTCCTACTAGTTGATGTCCTAGTGTCTTTACAGAGTCCCTCCCTCCATCCCTTCCTTCCTCCCTTCCTTTCCCCTGTGGGGATCTCAGGGGCTGTTTGAGGATATATTTTCACTTTGTGATTATTTCACTTTAGATGCTCCTTTTTTGTATTTTTAACGGGAGTAGCAGCTGGACCATCCACCTTCCCACACCCACTGTCCTCTCTGCTGTTCCCCCGGCTGCCCTGGCCCTTCCTTCCTTCCTTCTTTCCCTCCCTCCTTCCGACTTTGTCTTTTCCTTCTTTCTTTTTAAATAAGTGGACCACCCAGTTGCTTTGACTCAACTTGAGGGCAACTGTGATCCTCAAGTCTTTGTACTGTACACTATACATGGACCTACTCAGGCCAGCCTTGCCTAGTCACTGCTTTGAAAATTCTAATTTTTAAATTAATAATTTTTTGAAACTTAGAGAATACTGACAACTATAAAGTATAGTTACTTTATAATAGCAACTACAAAAAAATTGAAATTTCTTTCCATGTATTAATTAATCTTCACAGCAATTCTGTGAAGTAGGTGCTGTTATGATTCCCATACTACAAATAGAGAAACTGAGATGCAGAGAGATTAAGTTACCTGCTTAGGATCATATAGTTACAAAAGTAGACGAGTCAAAGTTTGGACCTAGGAAGCCTAGCTGCAGAGTCTACAGTTTCTAACCATGACACTAGACTACCCCTCAAGAAGAAAGATGAACGAAGAAAACTTACCCTCAATTCCTATTACCAGAAGTAACCACTCAAACACTTAGTCTTTTTCTATTAAAAAAAATATAATTGTATCAAAGTATTAATTTCATATATCTTGTTTTACAATTCTAATATTAAATTATAGTTCCTATATTACACATTCTTCATAAATATGGTTTTTATCCACTGTGTAGCCCCACTGTGTAGTATGCCATCCTATGGAGAGGACATAATTTATGTAATCACTGCTTTCTTATTAGATGTTGAGGTTGTTTCTAACTTTTTACTCTCATAACACTATGAACTTTCTTGCCCATAAATATTTGACTGCAGCTTGATTTAGCTCTGTAGAATAAAGTTCACGTGTCAAAGAGACTTTTAAATCTCAAATGCATTCTGGAGACTTTAAAATATAAAAAAAATCTAACCAGTTTACCCTCCCACAAGCGGTGTGTGGGAGGGACCGTTTCCTCACCCTCTTGCCAACTTTGCCCATTTGGGAGGTGAAAAATGGCCTCGCCTTGTTGCTGCATTTGCATGTCTTTGATTAAGTGAGGTGAACATTTTCTTCTGCGTTTGTTAGCCGCTGGGTACTTCTTTTGCGAGCTGTTTATTTATGCCCTTGTTCATCTCCCCAAAGGCAAGCTTGTGTTTTTCTTGTCTGTATGAGTTCTTCATAGCAATATCCTTTTGAGTCATATTTGTTGGAAATATTTTCCCACATTTGTTCTTTCTGCCTTTTAGGTGTCAATTAACTTGCAAATATGGAAGTCTGAATTGAAAATGGTCCAAAGGAGGGGCCAGAGTTTCTGAAAATGAGCAGACTCATTACACAGATATCTTGCTAAAAACATTGAGTATTCATTTAATACCAGGAGTTTTGGCATCTTAGTCATTGGTTTGGCAACGACTAGAGAAGAAACTTTGCACTTTTCTGCTGCTCAAGCTGATAAAAACAGAGGGAAATCCTTAGAGAACAGCCTCAGTGCAAATTGCTTTCAACTTCTTGACATGGGTATTAAAATGCCACCCCAAATACCAGTGGTAATAAAGAATCCAACTTAAAAGGGGGAAGTAGGTGTAAATGTAACACATAAGATTTTTTTTTTTTTTTTTTTTTTTTTGGAATCTTGCTAGACTGGTGCTGAAGAATCAGTGGTGAAGCTCTCAAAGCTGCCTCTCCTTCCTTGTGTGGAAAACCCCAGGCTATTTGTGGACTAAATATTGACATGAGATTTTGAAACAAGACGAACGGCTCATATTCCCTTGCAATAGGAAAACCCAACACATTCTGCCCTGCTCCTCTCAAGGGAGAATTAGCTTCACTTCCTCTATTTATTACCCTCTTGCCCTGCTCTGATGTTCCTCCGCCCCACACATCACATGCCCCTCTCTGCTACCTTCCTGTCCTCCACCGAACTGCCCATTTTGTGCAGACGTGGTGACTGGATATTTATCCCAAATGAACACATTTAGTCATATATTCAAAAGAGAAGGTGGCTCATATTCTGATTAGAAACCATAGGGACGGGGCTTCCCTGGTGGCCCAGTGGTTCAGAATCTGCCTGCCAATGCATGGGACATGGGTTCGATCCCTGGTCAGGGAAGATCCCACATGCCACGGAACAACTAAGCCCCTGCGCCACAACTACTGAGCTCTGTGCCGTAGAGCCCGCAAGCCACAACTACGGAGCCCGCGTGACACAACTACTGAATCCCGCGTGCCTAGAGCCCGTGCTCCGCAACAGGAGAAGCCACCGCAACGAGAAGCCTGCGCACCGCAACGAAGAGCAGCCCCCGCTCGCCGCAACTAGAGAAAGCCTGTGCACAGCAACGAAGACCCAACGCAGCCAAAAATAAAATAAATAAATTTATTAAAAAAAAAAAAAAAAGAAAGAAACTGTAGGGACCCCACAGGGACATGGCAATTTGGGAATAGCCTTTTTAAGGCTTTTTTTTTAGAGAAAGCCACACTGCCTTGGCCTCCACCTACATTCATTCGGCCAAGAAAATTCACCCAGCGCTTGGCTGTGGAGTGGGTTGATGAGTGAGGACCTTGAGCTCAGGTCATGCAAGCGCTTGAGGACAAAGAAATCTTAGACACGTTTGGGAGCAAGGGTGCTACTCTACCTTGTGACACCGCTTAGCCAAGGGGATGGAGATAAACATGGTTTCAGGTCAGGAAATCCTCCTCAGGAACTGCTTGAGAAGTCTGCGAGGCTTTTCTCTTTCTGTCCTAAAGCATTTCTACAGTTTAGCATATTTATCTTCTGTCTCTCATCTCTCCTACAAAGTCAGCCATATGGTTTCATTCCTATTTTATTTTTCTGCTACTTTGTCCTAGTTTAAATACTCAGCTGGTGAAAGTCATCTATGTGCACATTGCACAATGCCTTGCAATTTATGTTTAAGAGAACGAAAACAAAAGATTACCCTCTGGCTTTCCAATGAGCCTCAAACTCAAATCCTGAGAGCCAGAAACTTCTATCATTTTCCTAGTTTGTAGAGAGAGTGATGGCAGTGACGTGAAAGCGATGCTGGGAAGAACCATCAGTGGCTTCACAGCCCAGGAGGCTGCGTCAGTAACCAACTAAGAAACTGCTACTTTTATTTCTCTTTACCAGCTCAAGGGCATAGGAAAACACCACATTGCACTTAAGTGTTTTCTTTAAACACACACCCAGACACACACACACACACACACACACTCTCTGCCCCATGAGAAGTATCTCTTATCCAGATGTGAGCTGGGCGCTAAGGTTGTGAGATAGGGCAAACGGTCCAGGTTTTTAACTTAGTCTCAACTGTGTTCAAGCATCGTCTGTGTCCCTTGCCAGCGGAAAGGCCAGGAGCTAGCGTGGACAGTGGGGTTCTGTGGGGCTGTGGCTAGGATAAGGGACTGCGGATTATACAAAGGTCCGGGGAGTGTGTAGACCCCAAAGCCCAAAGACAGCTTTTGAAACCAGGGGCCACTGAGTGTCGGCATGCCAAGCACAGGGCTAGAGGCAGTGAGGGCTGGAAGTGGCCGCGTGGCTGGGCTGTGGCTCTGGGGGTGTCTGCTGCACAGGTGTTGGGTAAGGCTGGGTCTCCAAAGGGGACGCGGGGTCCTGTGAACTTGGGCGGGGTCCTGAGCATCTGAGCTTTGCATTCTCTCTTGTAAACTAAGGATGATGCCTATTTCACCGGATTGTATCGAGGATTACGTGAGAGTATAGGCAAAGCCCTCATTTTTAGCACCTAGCACAGAGTAGGTGTTGTAAGTCTTCAAAATAGGTGTTATTGGACTTCCTTGGTGGCTCAGTGATTAAGAATCCGCCTGCCAATGCAGGGGACACGAGTTCGAGCCCTGGTCCGGGAAGATCCCACATGCTGCGGAGCAACTAAGCCTGCGAGCCACAACTACTGAATCCCGCGTGCCTAGAGCCCATGCTCCACAAGAGAAGCCGCCGCAGTGAGAAGCCCGCGCACCGCAACTAAGAGTAGCCTCTGCCTGCCGCAACTAGAGAAGCCCGCGCACAGCAATGAAGACCCAACACAGCCAAAAATAAATAAGTAAAATAAATAAATTTAAATAAACAGATAAAAATAAAAAAGACATTGGTGACTTACAAAAGAAAAGCATCTCTTAAAAAAAAAAAACTAGGGGCTTCCCTGGTGGTGCAGTGGTTGAGAGTCCGCCTGCCGATGCAGGGGACATGGGTTTGTGCCCCGGTCCGGGAAGATCCCACGTGCCACGGAGCGGCTGGGCCCGTGAGCCATGGCCGCTGAGCTCGCGTGTCCGGAGCCTGTGCTCCACAACGGGAGAGACCACAACAGTGAGAGGCCGGCGTACCGCAAAACAAGCAAACAAACAAATAAATAAAATTAAAAAAAACTAGCTTTAGAAAAAAGGTGTTATTGCTGCTGTGATTGACGTATATACATAAAAGTGTTTTATCTATACAAAAAGAATTCTTTCTAAAAATTTCAATTATAGGAAAATATGTCTAAATATCCCCCGTACCTGCTTGATAAAGATAATTTTGTGGCCTAAGTCTAAGTAGAAAGTGGTATGGGGTGACAGAGGCCTTTATTTTGGAACTGCAAACCCAAAGTTGGAAAACAGTGTCAAACCTTACAACAGGCTCCAAGGGGACTTCCAAAACGCTCCCTCACCTACCTCTTCCCTCAAGATATAAAATCACTTCCTGGAGCTTGGTGCTTCAGAGTCAGACCGCCTGGGTCTTGACTGTGTCTCCTCCACGGGTTAATCTTGTGGCTTTGGGCAACTTTTTCAACTTCTCTAAGCCCCAGTGTTTTCTTTAAAGGATTTTTTGTAAGATTTAAATGGAATAAACCATACAAAGCACTTAGCACTAAATACATTAATTATTATTGTTTCATCACTGGGATAACTGTGTATGGCCGAGAAAGGGAGTGCTTCGCACGCACACATGACACTCCTTTTAGACTGTAAGAATTATGCCTGTTCACTAACATGGCAGAGAGGAATGCCTATCTTATGTTAACATCTAATTTAGGAGTAAGCACAGCAAGTCTAAACCTACTTCGTGTTTTTAGCCCCTACAGTGCCAATCTCAGGCGCCCTGTATTGTCTACATGATTGAATGGTACCAATCAATCAGGCTTCTCGTATTTACAGAGTTGAAGTTCAAGCTTGAGTTCTGGCTTCAAGGGCACTACAGGGACCATCGTGCTGATGCCTCTAATTCTTCTCCGGTGTTTTGGCCTGTGGTTAAAAGTCTGGACCCAAGGAAGCCTGCTTAGGGTCGAATCTTAGGGCTACCAGTCATTAGGTGTGGGGTCCTGGGCAAATTACTTAACCTCTCTGTGCCTCAATTTCTTTTCTGAAAAAAATACGTTATTGAAGTATAGTTGATTTACAATGTTGTGTTAATTTCTGCTGTACAGCAAAGTGATTCAGTTATACATATATGTATTCATTTTCATATTCTTTTCCATTATGGTTTATCGCAGGATGTTGAATATAGTTCCTTGGGCTATACGGAAGGACCTTGTTGTTTATCCATCCTATAGATAATAGTTTGCATCTGCTAATCCCAAACTCCCAACCCTTCTCTCCCCTCCTCCCCTCCTCCTTGGCAACCACAAGTCTGTTCTCTATATCTGTGAATATTTCTGTTTCGTAGATACGTTCATTTGCGTCATATTTTAGATTCCACATATAAGTGATATCATATGGTATTTGTCTTTGTGACTTACTTCGCTTTAGTGTGGTAATCTCGAGGTCCATCTCTGTTGCTGCAAACTGTGCCTCGATTTCTAATATTAGTCAAAGAGGATTGGTGACGATCATGGCACATACTTCATAGGGTCGTTTCGAGGATTAATGTGAGTTAACCTCTGTTAAGCACCTAGAATAAGACCTGGTGCAGCCTTGGCCTCCAGGCATGTTCCACTCAAACACGTCCTCCACAAGCAGCTGGAGTGATGGCTCTAGGGTTCTGCTGGCCAAATCCGGCCTCTGCTTAAATTTCATCGTGATGACTAGAAGCTCCTGTCATCTACAAGATAAACTCCAAGTGCCTTATCATTGTGAACAAGGCTCTCCTCTCCAGCTCCAATTGACCCCCTGGGACCATGGAATGACTGGTAGTTTCTTGCACAATTCATGCTAGGTCTAACCATCAAGCAATGGCTAGAATGCTCTCCTCCAAACTTTCACCTTGTTAAAAGAGCTCTACTTTTAAAGGAACAGCCTTTTAAGAACCCACAGGAATGCTACTTAAAAAGCAAGGCTGCAGACGTCATACCTTACAGAAAACCCTCCAGATTCTTTATCGTGGCCTCATCTGTGTACAACTATTTCTAAGATTTGACCCAGGTTTAGTCTGCCTCCGATGGCTCTCCTCTTGACACTAATATCACTTTCTCGCCATGCACCAGTGTTTGGACAGCCACTGAAGTACTACGGGTGCTAATATTGCAAAGGGGACACAGAGGGCTCCCAGGGCTGCCACATACAGCTGTACAGGTGGTGCCCTATGATTCAATTTATCATAGCACTTACACACGGTTTTATAAGTATTTTTACTTCTCTATCTCCACCCTCAATACTCTCAGCAACACAAAGAAAAAAAGTTTTTAAATTTAACTTTCTGTCCTCCGCACCCAGCGCAGTACTTGGTATGCAGCACGTAGCAAATTAAAACCCACAGGCTAATCCATGATTCCTTCTCAGCTCCTTGTGCCATGCTAAGACCTGGCAAAATAATCATCCATACCTTCAAGGAACGGCGATGTAATTGGAAAAGTAAGTTAGACTTATGTGACTAGATAACTAGAACATCAGGCACTAAGTGTTAGTAGTGAATGAATGGAGTCAAAGCTTCGTACTGTCTGTCCATCGGAGAAGGGAGAATTTCTAAGAACTGAGGAGTTGGGATGTGACCCAAGCCTCGCATCTTGTAGATGCTCCCCTGACTACATCACATGGATGATTCCTTCTGGGCGGCAGTGTGTGTAGTGGAAGGAGCCTGGGGCTTGGCCTTTGTGCCCTTAGGTTGCACCCTGCCTTTTCTATCTTCTCGCTGTGTTTGCTGGGTCTCTTTCTGAACCCGGGCTTCCTCATCTTTAGAGGGTGGTTTATAACCTCTACCCTACAGAATTGCTATGAAAATTAAGATGAACTAGTGAATCTAAAACAGATGAGTGTAGGGAATTCCCTGGTGGTCCGGAAGCTAAGACTCCAAGCTTTCAATGCCAAGGGCACGGGTTTGATCCCTGGTTGGGGAACTGGGGTTCCGCAAGCCTCATGGAGTGGCCAAAAATTAAAAAGCAAAATAAAATAGATGGATCTCATTCTCTGCACACAACAGGAATTCAACAGAGTTAACTCTCATTTTAACTAGACTCCAGGCTTAGATGTTTTTTTGGTTACTGACCAGATTCTTATTTATTGAAGGCTTTTCTGCAGTGTCCTGGGAGGTTGCAATCCATCTGAGCCTTCCCACTGCCTTGAGCCGATGGCCCACACCGACTGCCTCATGTGTACAGGGATCCAGGAAGTCACAAGGGAAACAGACCCTCAGCCTTGCTGCTTCTCCAGGGTCTGGTGGCAGCACTATTTCTCAGGAGATAGGCTTTAAAGTGCCATTGTCCGTGCTGCTTTATCTGCTGTTACAGAGCATGGCAATATTGATTTTATAGGTAAAGTAGTTATTTTTGTTAATCTTGGAAATATCATAACGTATTCCTATAGCCCTTTACATTTTCCAAAGGGAAGCTTCAGTTTTCGATCTTCTTAACTTTCTAGCAACAAGGTATATAGGATGGTCCAAATTTTCACACAAGGAAGGCAAGGTCCATAAATGAATGAATCACTCAATGTTCCACAGTAGAGTAGGGTCAGAACCCAGGTGCCCTGGGTCGCAGTTCCAAACTGCTAGGCTAAATTTAAAGTTCTCTTTGGCGGTGGTACCAAGGATGGGGTGGTGGTGGAAGTGGGCACCCCCAGCACAGAGTAGTCATTTTATTATTGTCATTGTTTGGAACTGACACTACATAGCAGTAATAAAACACAGACCAACTTTTAGTCAGCTTTATCATTGTTTCTAAATTTTCTATAGGTAATGCATCGCTTTATTAGGTAATGCATCCTCCATCAGCACTGGAGGCTGATCGACTCTGACCACCCACCCAGGGTAACCATTGTTCTTTGGTAAAGAACTCTAACTTAGTTTCATCTAAAATTATCTATCTATCTATCTATCATCTATCTATCAGGTTGCATTTGAAGGAGGGAACTTTGATTTCTAAGTAGAGGTGACTTGAGGTCAAAGAAAATGGGAGAGATGCATTTGACTACATGTACTGTGGCTCTTCTCTTGACTCAGGCAATCAAGAATTGACTGAGCGCAGTTTTAAGCTTTTTGGCATACATACAGCATACCACGTGTAGACATGGTGAAGGTGTGGTCTCTGTGAGGTCAGTATTAGTATTTCAATTCTACAGACAAAAGCTGAAGCTAAGAGAGATGCATTAACATGTCCAAGGTCACAATGACTCAGGAGCCAATGTAAGGTTAGTCTGACTCCGATGGCTGCATTCTTGTAACAGTACCACATTCCTTCTGTCCACCAATGTCTGAACAGCCACTAAACTACTAAAAAAATGCTAATATTGCAAAGGAGACACACCACAGAGGGCTCCCAGGGCCACCTGCAAAGAGGTGCTTGGCCAGAGGTCATGGCGCTGGAATAGGTCCAAGCTCTGCATTTTCCTAACTCGGTGCCGAGATGCCTTATGGGCTAGCGGTGCTATGGGACCACTGGTAGTTTCAGACTCCAGCATTGAAGCAGCCTATTGCCTTCTGTTTCCAGTTGATTCTTTGAGTCAATTTGAGTCTATTGTCTTTGAGTCTATTGTCAATTTCCTGGACATGGCTCTACCTGGCCCTTAGATACAAAGTTTACAATCACCTCTGGCTAGTGTGACATGCCCAGTTGTCCATGCCTCTGTCATGACTGTTATTGGGGCCATGACTGTCATTTCATTCCCTTAGAAGCTTGTCATTCTGAAAATTAGACACCAAACCACTCATTAATCTGTGTAGCAAATCCTGGGTCCCTCTCTATGGGTATAGCTACAGTGAAAAGTTTACTGTAACAACCTGGGATTTGAAAGCTGAGACAATCTGTACTTGTATGTTACTCTTTGGAAAAGAGAACCAGGAAATTTTAAAGTCCTCTCAGGAGAATGCCTTGGGGTTGGAGACTTCTTTTTAATGTGTTACAATCAGAGTCACAATAGCTTATAAATTTTTTTGAATGAATGACATTTAAGTTCATATTAAAATATTTATTCCAATAACTCAGTACTGTGGGGACTATGCATTCTGACTGATATGAAAGCTTATCTATCACTTAATCTGTATTAGCTTCAAGGGAAGAAAAATGACAGATCTGGGAGTCAGGCAACTTTGGCTTTTCTATTCCCATCTTTGCCACAGCCTTTTGGTGTGACACTGAGTGAGTCATTGTCGTCTCCAGAATGCAAATAAAAGGATGGACTCAGTAGCCTCTAAGTCCCTTCATGGGTGTGATCGTGGGTTACTTCCGATCAAGTACCATGTTCACACAGTAATGTGTTGTATTGCATTTTAAAGCTGGAAGGGGGTTTAATGATCCTCTGGTCTACACTCCTCATTTCACAGGTGCTCTTTGCAAAGTAGAACAGATGCTATTATCCTCCTTTTACAAATTAAAATTCTCAGGCCCTGAGGGGGTGAGTCATTTGCTCTAAGGGAGGGTGAACTCTAGCGCATATTCCCGCTACACCACACTGTCAACGAGGCTTTACTGGGTCCAGTTTAGTCTTGTCCACTTTCTGTGGCCTGGTCCTCAATGCAGATAGAAAAGCACCAACTAGCATGTGCTCAGCTATAGGCCTTCGCATGCTATCAGCGTTAGGCTATATCCTGTGCCTCCATTTTCCTCTGAGGGTAGAAATGCTTCATTGCAGGGTAAATGCAAGTCTGGTTCTGGTTTGTTTCTTACCAGAGTGAGAGTCTACATTGACAAACATGGAAACCAGGCAGTTTTCCTTGTTGTAAGAGCAGGTTTTCTGGGTGACCAGGCTTCAGAGGAGAGAGGAGTCAGAACCCGGTAAGTCGTTCTGGTACTGGTTAATTTGACCGTGCACATACAGTAACGATGAGAACAAAACCTACATTTATTAAGTGTCTATGTATACCAAGGATTTCACAGATATTGTCTCATTTAGAAAATGAAATTTCCGAAAATAGAAGTTTAAGAAACCAGCAATTTTAGAAAGAAGCTTTAGAGAGGGAAAAATATGATGGCGTCTGGAAACAGAAATGGTCTTACGTGGTTTAGAATACAAGGCCTGAAAGCCCATGGTGACGGGGACCACCACGTCCACCTGAGGCCTACTGAGAATACCCTTCTCTCCGAGTTGCAGTCACGTCACCTGCCTCTACCGAAACCAAAGGTTTTTTTTTTTAAAGGTGGGCTTTGGGGTCTTAAGAGGGATCTTGTGTCAACCACTTCCTAGTGGCACTACCACTTCCTACCAGGGAAATCTTTACTGATTCTCTTAAGCTCTTAGAGCCTCCGTATTTTTATCTGTAAAGTGTGTTTTGTTCATTTTTAGATAAAGGTTAGTTATAACTATATATAAAATTCCTTGAATAGAATCAACAGATTCTAGGCTTTCCAATAAGAATTGAAGGGAGAGAAAGAGGAGAAGGGAAAGGAGAAGTCATTTATTACATTTATTATGTTTCATTAACGTTATTATTCTTCAAGATACGGCTTAGGGTCTTTTAGTAAATGGCAAAATTAAGAGCATTCTTCCACAGATTACCTGCTTGAGCTATTTCCCCCCTGAGCCAAGCTAATTAAAAAATACCACAAATGTTCTAATTATACCATTGACATTTGGATAACTGCAAAGGGACTTTAATAACCATGTTAAAGGACACATTAATATGAAATGTAACTCACTGTGAGTCTGATGTTCATACTAATTTCTAGAATTAGTAGCACAGAGAATAAGTTGCGTTTGTGGGACAAATGGGGAATCTGAGACCCCCTTTCCAAAGCACAGGGTCTATCTCTCCGAGCATTAGGAAGTGAAGCAAACTAGCAAGACGATCCAACTTAACACATTCAGCGGCATTTGGAGCTACGGTGGGGAAAACAGGCTCCCTAGTTAATTTCACACTTCCTCTATACATTTCAAAAAACAAGGTGTGACTCTGCAGCTGGATATTCAAAAGACCTTCAGAAGGCTAAATGCCAGGTACTTTCCAAACTTCCCTGCCCTAAAGGAGCTTTTTGTTTCCCTGTGTCTGTATGCTGGGGAGAAATCCCAAACTGCTTAGTTAAAGCTAGGGCTTTAAGCTTCTCGAAGGATATTTCCTGCTCATTATGGCTCTGGGTTTACTGGAGCTGCTGGCTTTTGTCATTCTCAGTGTAGGAATGCTGGGGGCTTGTCTGCACTCTGCAAAACCCAAGGAAATTTGCTAAAGAGGAAGGAAAGGAGGAAACGGGCGTCCAAGGTGTGCCTGTGTTCCCTCCTCCCAAGAGCCGCGTGAAGTAAGAGCCGTTGTCTGCGTTTGACAAATGAAGAATCCAAGCTCAGAGGGGTTACCTTGTCCCTAGAGCACACCGCTTCTCCAGCATTGCACCCCCTCTGCTCTGAAATCTCTAAGCGGTCGTGGCCCCTCTGGGGCACTCTGCACCTCCCCACCAGGCCCCTCACCACCACTTCCTTGCTGCAGATTGCCCTAGGTTTGTTTTTCTTCGCTCCCTCATTAATGAGTTCCACAGGACATGCTAAGTCTAGTTATGCAGCTTTAATTGGTTTAGTTACAACAAGATAATTCCTTTTTTCTTCTCTCGGAGGCCTTTCTGTTTAAAGACATTTTAGCTGGAAGATGCTAATTATCAATGAGGAGAAAGTGACACCTGAAGAGTTCATTCTCCATCTTGGTCCTTGGTTTCTCCTTTGAACTCCCTCTACCCGGCCCTCGTTCCCACTTCAGCACTTCTCCCCGACCATCATAAAAGAGACCTCTGCCCTGGCGGGGCGGCAGAACTTTCCTTCTCACTTGCCACGGAGTCGTTCTCTCTGCAGTTGTGTCGCAGGCATGGACAACCTGCGTGAGACCTTCCTCAGCCTCGAAGATGGCTTGGACTCCTCCGACAGCCCTGGCCTGCTGTCCTCCTGGGACTGGAAAGACAGGGCAGGGCCCTTTGAGCTGACCCAGGCCTCTCCCACCCAGAGCCTCTCTCCGGCCCCATCGCTGGAGTCCTATTCTTCTCCTTGTCCAGCTGTGGCTGGGCTGTCCTGTGGGCATGGAGGCGACAACAATGGGGGCGGCGATGACTGCGGCGGCCTTGGGACTGGCGGCCTGGTGGAGGTGGGCTATGATATGTTAGCTTTCCAGCCTGCCTATCTGCAGGGCGCTGGTGGCCCCAAAACCCAGAAGGGCACCAAAGTCAGGATGTCTGTTCAGCGGAGACGGAAGGCCAGCGAGAGGGAGAAGCTCCGGATGAGGACCTTGGCCGATGCCCTGCACACCCTCCGGAATTACCTGCCACCCATCTACAGCCAAAGGGGCCAGCCGCTCACCAAGATCCAGACGCTGAAGTACACCATCAAGTACATCGGAGAACTCACAGACCTTCTCAACAGCGGGCCCCAGAGCACCTGAGCTCTGCCCAGGGACTCAGGGACTTACCACCCAGCGCCCTGGGTGGGGGCAGAGGACCTTTAAAGACCTGGACCACCTCACGGCACAACAGCACCTGGTTATCTTTATACAGTGAGCGTGGTGACCTTGCTGGCTGCAAAGTTCTAAGGGAATTCCCTCTGGACTAGTCAGGACCACCAGAACACTTAACTGACAGTCAGTAGGTACTTTTGCTTCCAGTTTTCCCACCATTTCTCAAGAGACTTGCCCTTTGCAAAGAGACAGTCGGCTTTGCCCTTTTCTGTCTGTTCGAGGTATTTTAAAGGGTCGATGATTTCAAATGTATTTTTTCAATCGTGTAAAATTGTTACAATTAATCTTCTCCTGCCATTTTGGGGGCGGGTAGCTTTCTTTCTGTTGCTAACTAAACCTGTATTTTGTACAGGATCCAGGGTGACACCTGGATTCTTACTTAGAAAGATTAGTGTCAAGTAAAGGGCTACAGCACTCCTGTTTTATTTTGTGTGTGTGTGTGTGTGTGACTAAAATCAGGCCTTTGCTTTTGCAGGGAAGAAAATCACAAATGCAGAAGAAATTAGTGACATGGTAAATAGAAACTCACAGGCAGACAGACTACATTAAGACAGACTGGAGAGTTTAAAGACCAGCCCCTTCTCTCTTAAGGGAAAGAAAGGGAGGCTTTATAGGGCTCTTGGAGCCAGAGGAGGAAAAGGGCAAAGACTCAGCATCACAGCCGGGGCTTGAATAGAGCTGGGAGGGTGGGCACTCCCTGAGCCAGGCCGGGTGTGAATATGACCTCATTGAATCCCTTCACTTACTCATTTCTCAAATGAAGAGACTGGCCCAAAACTCTAGTTTGAGTCTAGAGATAAGTGAAAGGGTCAGGATTAGAACCCAAGTCTCTGTCTAACCCTCCAAAGGGATTTATTTCTTTAGCCATATCTCCTTCTCCTACACCCCCCAAATCACCTCACGTGCACGCCCTCACAAACACACCTCCCTCTTCCCAGTACCTCATCTTAGGGTGGTGACTGTAGCACCCTCAGCTTGGCTGATCTGATGGCACATGACATTAAAATGGAGGCTTGGAATTAAGGAGTTTCTCAAAAACTAGTAGGCTTTTTTTTTTTTTTTTTTTTGCGGTACGCAGGCCTCTCACCGTTGTGGCCTCTCCCGTTGCGGAGCACAGGCTCCGGACGCGCAGGCTCGGCGGCCACGGCTCACGGGCCCAGCCGCTCCGCAGCATGTGGAATCTTCCCAGACCAGGGCACGAACCCGTGTTCCCTGCATCGGCAGGCGGACTCTCAACCACTGTGCCACCAGGGAAGCCCTAGTAGGCTTTTTTAGGGCTGAATTTTTCTCCCAATTGTTATTAACCAGCTGCATTATTTCTTTTTTTGGTGAATTGTCTCCTGTCATTTTTTCTACTGTTTTTTTTTTCTTGTTTTTAATAACAAATTACAAAGGCTGTAGGTGTGTTCACAATTTAATATATAACTTCTCCACTTTCTTTGCTGATACAAACGTATACAAATAAATATAGATGTATATACATTTTTTAAGAATACCTTGAATTCTGCAAATTGCTTTTTTTTTACTTAGCAATATATAGTAAAATTCCTTCCAGTTTAACACAAATAAATCCGTATTGTAAGTTCCATTATTTCTTTGATTTTATAGATGAGGAAATTGAAGCACAGACTTGCCCTAAGTCACACGTGAAAAATATAGTGGAAAGTAGAGGTTCAGACAATGTTCCATAGCACAGGTATGCTATGCTAAACACAATTTGTTTAATTAATCACCTTTTGAATGACATTTAGGGTTTTTTCAGTTTTTTATTACCAAAAACTGCTGTTAACAAACATCACGGACAACTAGCTTTATCCACTGATATTATCATTAGCCTGAAAATTTCCCAGAAATGGGATTCCTGGATCAGAGTTGTGTGCTTGCACACTTTAAATTTAAATAAATACAGTTAGGTGTAGAAAAGTTTGTAGTTATTTACACTTGCCCAACATTATGGGACAGAAGCAGCTGGTCCACGTTGTCCCTGGATATATCAATCTTCTGAAATTTTCAATGGATTAAAAAAGGGTTATGCTGTTCTTGTGTTAATTTTCATTTCCCTTTGTACAATCTGAGATGGCTCATCTTTTAAAATTTTTTTGTGACTGTTGTTCATTTTGGTTCTTCTATAACTCGCCAGTGTATGTTCTTTGCCATTTTTCTATTGGGTTATTTATCTTCTTGTTAAGAATTTGGGAGATTTCTTTGCACACTGTATGTACTGAAAATTTTCCTTCCAGTCTCTCATTTTGTTATCATCTTTGTGTATGATAGCTTATATTTATGATTTTCATGTCTTTTGTTCTTTGAAGCTTTTCATTTGTATATGATCAAATCTCTCCTCTTTTTTTTAATGGCTTATCTGTTTCTTCCCTTTGCTTAACTTCTCCCAGTTCCAAGGCTATCCAAATATTTTGATTTTTCAAATATTTTAATATTTATAAATGGATCTTTAATATACCTGCAATTTATTTTTGTCCATAGTGCAAGGAAGGAATCTAACTTTATTTCTGATTAATCTTCTTATAACTGCAAAATAAGTATAACTTGTCATTAGGGGTGGTGGGTGACAGTGGGGAAGAGCTGCTAAAATGTCATCCTATGTATACAGATCTTCGTCTACTTCTGATGTATTTCTTGTTGATGCCTTAGAGGAGAAACTAGAAAATGTTGAATAATATCAAGATTTTCTTCAAGGGATTCCACCCTGTGCATGTACAGGTGTTCATGTGAGCATGTGTGTGTATGGTTGCAGATGTACATGTATTTGTTCCTTTGTGTGTGTGTGTGTGTGTGTGTGTGTGTGTGTGTGATGTTTCATGTGTCGGGGGAAGAGAATTAGAGAGGATAATAATATGGGAAAGGGAGTGTTCAGCCTTTCATCAGCGTCTAGACCAACTGGTATTTTCCTTGCCATTTTAAAGAGAGTGGAACCCAAATGTGCTTGGCTTTTGATTTTTTCTTTCTTTTTTTTTTTTTTTTTTTGCGGTACGCAGGCCTTTCACTGTTGTGGCCTCTCCCATTGCGGAGCACAGGCTCCGGACGCGCAGGCTCAGCGGCCATGGCTCACGGGACCAGCCGCTCCACGGCACGTGGGATCCTCCCGGACCGGGGCACAAACCCTTGTACCCTGCATCTGTAGGCGGACTCCCAACCACTGCACCACAAGGGAAGCCCGGCTTTTGATTTTTTCAAGCTCAAGCTTTAAGCATGGTTTATACATCGCTTGAGTACTTTTGGTTGCCCTGGGGACAAAATACTGTGGATGGGTTAGGAGGTCCTATCTTTAGTATCAAAAAATTCTGGAAAGCCACCAACTCAACTACTAGGTGGGCTTGCCCTCAGGACTCCGAAGGTCCTCCCCAGAGGGGAGGCGTGTGGAAAGCCTGGAGAAGGTGACAGCTTCCTGGTCTTACCGTCATCACCTGGAGCCCCGGCAGGGCGTCACCAGGAGAGGCAGCTGCACGCCAGCATTCAACTCCGCAGTAATCCCCAGTGAAGTCGCCTCCCGAGTGGGGACGATAGCTAGCTGGACCGGGTCCCTGATTCCTCTAGAAAGCAGTTAAAAGCAGTCGGCTCAAGCGTAGCTCAAGATTACGTTATTTCTGGTGCTTGGATAGGGAACCACAGTTTGTGGGCATCCACTGTGTTGTGGTCAGAGTTTTCACACTCGTAATTTCATGTAATCCTCCTAACCGCCCCTGGGGGTGGACGTTATCAGTCCCATTTTGAGGATGAGGAAACGAAGGTTTAGGACAGCTAAATGCTGTAAAGCCACATGACTAGCTGCGGGCACGTGGTTGGCTAGTTGGCAGCGGGTGACTTCAGCTCTAACTCCAAAGCTCGGGCCCCTCCTGCAGAATCGCGCTGCCGTTTCCTCCAGGCGACTCTGTGTGCCCTGGGCTGAGCAGACAGAGAGCTTTCTCGGCAAATGCTCACTCCCAGGCTTCTCAGCTTTGTCTCTGCCTCGCCATCTCTGGGGCCCTCATTTCTTTTACTGTCTGAAGCATTTCTGAAAGGGCTCTTCATCTTGTCCTCTAAACTATTTCCCTTTGAACTTCTGCCTCTGCCCCAAACATTTCCTCCAAAATTCCTTTCACCTCCTTGCTGGCGCCTAGAGTCCTTCTTAATCCACAGAGAAACCTGACTTCTTCTGTTCATTTGTGTTCAATAAAATGTTCCACAATTCACACCAGGCTGAGGTTTCTTTGTTCTTCTTGTGGTTTAGGCCGCATCAGCTAATTGGGAGAGAGGTCAGAGCTGGGGTGGGAGAGAGCCTCAGCAAACTGACAAGCCGACAGAATTACCCTTACTTTAAGACATCTTAAAAAAAAAACAACAGCAAAAGAAGATGTATATGCAAGTGAGTTTTGGAGCTGCCGCTCTGAGCTCTCATTACAGTAGCTTAGTATGTTATGTGACTCCTCTGAGGCGTTGTTTGATTCCAGGCTGCAGCAAGGAGACTGGACCTGGGCCTTGACCCCTGTGGGCGCAGTCCAAGCTGGCTTGAAGGCAGCAAGAGCTTGGCAAACACCTCTTGTCCTCCTGCTGGGAAGCCAAGATAACCTCTACCTTGCAATGAAACACTGACGACTAAGCAGTGCCTCTTAGAGCAGCGCTGGATGGACTTGCTCTTATTATTTTGGTTTCAGAAAGTCCCAACCCTGAGGAGGAAGAAAGCAAAAATCTTCTGAGAAGCCTGGGGAGAAAGCATACTTATTTGTTTGTCTCTTGGGGTTGGGGCTATTGACTCTCCTTTCCTTAGCAGAGTCTCCCATTAAGTTCTTTCTCATATAAACTCTATTGACTTCTACTTCTCTTCATTAAGTTAAGTGGGGAGCCCAGCAGGGCTGGAGGTCAGGGCTGTGCAGGGAGGAAGGAGAGTTTAGAAGGCACCGCACAGGCTCTTCCCAGCCCGGCCAACAGGAGTTGTAGATTCATCATCTGAGGTGTCAGTCTCAGGGGCAAAGACTCAATATACTTTTTCTCTTTTACTCTTAACAGCCAACAATAGGAGATCACTAATATTAGCCCATTTTGCGAATAAAGACACAGGCTCAGAGAAGCCAAGTCACCTTGCCCAAGGTCACATAATTGGTGCAGGGCTCAATTTGACTCACTGTTTTGACAAGACTAAGCTCCAGGTGCCGGAAACGCAGCCAGGAACGAAATAAGACACAGCAAAGTCTCCTCATTCAAGCCTCTCCCACTAGTCTATGCTCTCATTTGAAGAAGGTTTGCATTTGCACGTTCAAGCAACTTTATAGGATGTACAGAGATCAGGGCATATTTTAAACTGTGATACCTTTTCTACTCTCCTCCCACATGACATGGAGACTGAACATTCTTTCTCTCTCTCTCATAGACTGGAATGTGAGAAAAGTATGGGAGTTTTGTAACAAACTTGGGGCTTTTGTATGTCTCCAAAGGGATCACAGATCAGATTTCAGAAGTACTTGTTCCCAGGGACTACAGTTTACACATCATTTCCTTCAGTTTCTTTTGGGTGCAAAATGAAAAAACGAAAAATGGCAGTCATAGTATTAATAATAATGGCACAACAACGAATACTTATTGTGTGTTTACTCTGGGTAAGGCACTGTTCTAAGTACTTTGCATGAAATAACTATTTTAACCCCTCATGAATGAAGAAATAACTACTACCCTATGAAATAAGGACTAAAGTTTTCCCCATTTTATAGATGAGAAAACTGAGGCACAGAGAAGTGAAAACTAATCCAAGTTCACGCAACATACGAGCCGCAGACCCAGGAATCAAACCCCAGCACGTTCCACACCAAGCCCTTACTATTACACCAGGTGTTTCTTTATATTGGTTTAGTGATTGCAAAGCATTTTACATACATTATCCTATGTGATTCTTTAATTCCTATTTAACCTAACTATATATGAAGTTGAACAAGGATTGTTATGTCCAGTTTACAGATGAGGCTATTAAGGCTCATAGTGACAAAATATCGTAACTAGGAATAAATGACAGCTCTGGTACCAGAGTCCAAGTCTTTAAACTCCTGGTCTCGTACTTTCTGGCTAAACTCTTCTGTCTCCAAAGGAAATCTAGTTGTGCCTTAAAGCCTGCCCCTAAGGGGATCCTCATAACAACAGAACAACAAAATGTGCCCTATGGTAACATTTTTTCAAGGTGGGTTTTCCATGGAACGTTTTCTGAATTTTTGAATCTCATCAGTGTGCACACAAAACAATCTGTATCTGCATGTAAGGAAGGGTGACGAAAGCCTAAACCCTTGAACAGAATTTTATTCCCTTTCATAACTCGAGAATTTGCATCCCCAAGAGACTCCCATCCCCGTTTTTACTGTACATCTAATTACTTCCTAGCAGAGAAAGCAGGTGACATTTAAGTAATTTAAGTTCCAGGATTCTAACACACATCAAAAGCCTAATATATTCTGGGGTAGCTGAGAGGCAGGCAGTGGGCTGAATACCCCGGCACTGAAACAGAGGGGAGACATGCAATAATGGTGGGAGCTGCGAGACCAGATATGAGGGCTAGGGAAGGAGACGGGAGTCAGATTTCAGCGGCAGCCCTTCGGCGGCGCTGCAGATGCAGAGCAGAGGTGCGCGCAGCCCCGCAAGGGAGAAGGACAAGTGAAGAGATGAAAGGACCCGATGCCCCCGGCGGGACTCAGGGAAGGCGTCACACAGGAGGAGGCTCTTGAAGTTGTCCTCTAGGGAGCCAAGGGTATCCTGAACAGAGAAAACAGCATGGGCAAAAGCACAGAGGTCTGAGAAAGCGCTGGGGTTGGGGGATCAGAAGCTGGCTGGTTTGGTTGAAGCTCACAGGGTGAGTTTGGCGGGCAGGTAAGGGAGATGGACAGGATAGCAGGACCGGGAGGCTGAGGGCTTGAACCTCCTTCCAGCTGTGGGGAAACTGACTCTCAACATGAGGGAAGCCTCTCTCACCCACAGCCTAACTCAGGTGGTTACATAACCGTGTCCCGATCAATGCACCTGGCATAGAACATCACACACTTGTAATGAGCAACTGACGTCGTGATCCACTGGCTCAGTTACTAAATCCTCAAGTTTTTCTTGTTTTACTTATGTTGTTCTTCTTTACATATCCACGAAGAAATCCTGTCTTTAGTAATATTTCTTAAAATCATCTTTCCACTTCTGCTTTTCCTGTATCTCACTCATATTTTATTTTTTTGAAAAAATTTCCTCCCCACTTTTGTCCTTCCCCGCTCCTGCTCTCCCCACCATCGGCCCCTCCCTCTGTTCTGATCACACCCGTCCAGCTCTGGAGCTCTCCTAGGGAGGGAAGGGGGAGAAATGAAGCAGATAAAGCCAGAATCTTCTTTCATCGCTAGGTACAGTCAGGCAGTGTTCATCCTTTGCTGCTTGTGAGCATAGACCTCCACGCAGCGCTGGCTTGCATTTAAGGGTCCCTTTCATTTTGTAATCATTCATGCAGTATGGATTATCAAGCATATGTGAAGCTAGCTGAGTACCAGGCCTTGGAGCAACAAGTGGGTGAAGGGTGATCAAGATGACACAGATTGAACACAAGTCATGTTGTGCTCTTTCTTAACCTACATGATCTCATTTAATCCTCATAATGCCCTTGTGAGGACAAAATGTAGTCTTCATTCTCAAGAAGTTTAAATGGAGTTGGGGGAGATAGGCTTGTACATAAATAAGCATACATAGGCAAAAAATAAAGCGACAGACACTTTTAAAGGGTGCCTAAAATCAGTGGGGATAAGGGAAGGAAAGAGGGGTTCTGTTAGATGGGGTACCTGGCGGTACCTGGCTTCGTAGGTTAGCTGGCACTGAACTTGAACCTAGATGGAGAAGTGGAATCTTGATAGGACAAAAGGGCAGTTCGAGAGAAAAAGAGCAGCAGAAGCAAAGGTCCAAAGGCAGGAATCAGTGAGGCACCGTATGAGGGCACCTGGGCTGAGACAGAGAGTAGAGGGTGAGTTTGGATACAGGTTACAAAGGGCCCGGGTGCTAAACTAAGGGGTTGGACTCAGCAAACACCTTTGTTCTGTAAGACTATGTGAAGACGATGAATTTATTCACTGAACGAGAGCTGATGAGCTGATGGCACGTTTCTCAGCCTGTGGTTGGTTTTTGGGAGAGAGACAGGACCCCAGGCCTTTGCAAGCTTACACTCTAGTCGTGGAGGAATAAGATTCCATGATTGGTTGAGAGGACTATGGCTCAGAGAGTGAGTCTGGAGGGGCATTCTCCGGGGATTGGAAGTGCAGGAAGGAGGGGCTGAGGGGTTACAGAATGAGAGAGCTGAGGCTGGAGGGGTGGAACGGACACAGAAGGCAGAGCATCCCAGTGGAACCGGAGAGGAGGGTGAATGAGGGACCAGGAGACACGGCGAGAAGGGAAAGTTGGGCCCTGCTTTGGAAAGCTCTGGACAAGCCAGTGCGAAAGACATTTCCAAATTCTGATCCGCCCGTGAGCATTCTGTTGTTCCTGAATGTTCGCTTCAGTGCGTAACTATCAAAACAGAGTGCCTGCCTAGTGCTTCCACATCTGAACACACTCCCAGCGGGTCTGTGAGGCCGATGCCATCATCCCCATTTCACAGACGAAAACGAGGCTCAGAGAGGAGAAGCAGGTCTTTGCAGTAAAGGGCTAATTGGTTCCAGAGCTTCCCCAAGCCCCCCCCCAGCAGCACTACCCCAATTCAGATAAAGAACCTGAATGTAGAAACTAAAGAGTGATGATCACACGGGAGGAACGATTACTCAGGAGGCTTCTGAGCGTAGCACTATCTGTGATTAATTCTTAAATGATAAACCTCAGGAATGGGAGAGGGACAGATGTATTTCTCCATTTACAGCGAGTTAAGGAAATGCAAACGCCTCCTTATTTTGATCTTTCAGTTTTCTTGTTTAGGGGGTGACCCAGCGGTTTAAAAAAGCATGCAAATCCAAGTAAAACGCTCCAGTCACTTTTCGGGCTCTCTGGTTCTTGCAAAAGAGGTCCTTTCAGTCCGTCCTGCTCCGGTGTCCCCTTGCCCCCGCCCCTAATCACCGCAGCGGGCGAGCCTCCGAGGGGCTCCCAGAGCGGGCTTTTCACGCTGTTGACAAGGCTGGAGGCGCGGGAGTGGGCCCCTGGGGGGCCGGAGGGACCAGGGGCTCCGTCACAAAGGGCTCTAGTTAAAAGGAACAAGAGGTGCTGGAGAAACGCCAGGGCCTTGTTTCCTGTTTGTTTGTTGTGTGTGTATTTCAAATACCTGGAAGGAACAACAGTTTCCATTCCGGAGCCCGGAGTACGTCCAACAACGCCGAGGACCTGTAGCCCTAGGGCAGCGCGTCTTTGCGGAAGCAGGAACCCGAGGCAGATCCTATTTCCCCCACTTTTGGAATTCCCCGTCCATCCTGTGAACGGAGGCTTTTTTCCTGAAATGCTGAGGTCAGTTTTCCTACCCACCAGGCACCCAGTCGCTGCTTCCAGACCCACCTGCCCTCGGGTATCTGAATTGGGCCGCGAGGGGACAGCGAGCCCTGTCCCCGCAGCCCGGCTCAGCGCTCGCCAGGCTTCGAGGGGCGTCGGCCGACTGTTCCGCTGTCAGGGAGGCCCCTTGGCTGGAAAACAAGGAATCCATTCAGAAAACTTTATTTCCGGGCGAGTAGGCAATCCTGCAGACCTGGTCCTGGACTGAGGAGAGGGAAAAGCAGCGCAGATGCGACCCTCAGCGGTGCTCAAGCGTGAGCCTGGGGGCGGGAGGGGGAACGAAGGCCACGTCCCTTCCTCTCAGCCAGGCTCTAAACAGACTTGGTACCAAAGCAGAGAACAGCTTTGTTTCGTGGTCCGGGAAACGGAGAAGCCCGGTGGTTTAGTATAAAGCGCTCTGCTTTGGAGTTCCTTAGCAATGCCTCCAAAGTCACAAGGTTCATAAACTCCAGGTAATTGTCTTATCTGCAAAATGGGGGAACAAAGCTTACTTCATGGCCAGGAGCGAGAGATTAAATGGGACACTGACATGCACAGTGATGGATGAAGCGAATGCTAATTTCCTTCCCCTTAAGTTCAGGAGCTCTGGTGAATTATCTGACATTTTTCTCAAAAAGTTAAATCAGCAAGCTCAGCAGAGGAGAGTTGGCAGGAGGTGAATTTCTTGTCCCCAATGGGGCCAGCAGGGGGTAGGTGGCCTCATGATGGTAGAGACTGGGCTGGCAGTAAATGATCCAGCCTGGAGGCAGAGACCCAAACTAAACTACAGAAGGAAGCTGTTGCCTTTAATTCAGTCTTGAAATCATAGTATTACTTAAAATATGTTTCAATTCATTTCATAGCAAAATAAAAAAAATTAAAAGTTCAGACAGTATAGAGGAACTGAAAATGCAAAGTACAATTAGCTTTCCTCCTTGTCTAGACAACTACTACACTTAAAAAAAATTTATTTATTTATTGGCTGTGTTGGGTCTTCGTTTCTGTGCGAGGGCTTTCTCTAGTTGTGGCGAGCGGGGGCCACTTTTCATCGCGGTGAGCCGGCCTCTCACTATCGAGGCCTCTCGTTGTGGAGCACAGGCTCCAGACGCGCAGGCTCAGTAGTTGTGGCTCACGGGACCAGTTGCTCCGTGGCATGTGGGATCTTCCCAGACCAGGGCTCAAACCCATGTTCCCTGCATTGGCAGGCAGATTCTCAACCACTGTGCCACCAGGGAAGCCCTACTTTTTTATTCTGGAGTTTGCCTTATGATTTTAAATGATATATATGAAAGACAAAGAAATCGGCATTTACCCTTTTTCAAATACTGCGTCTCCTAATTATTCCATTTTTTTTACATTGGCAAGATTTATAACAATAAATCTTGTTTTCTAATTACAATGAGTTGTTCTGTGTCTTATTTATAGGTTAAATCTAAAAACTGAAAACTGATAAACAGCGTTTACAACATTATTCAGTAAATTTTACGCTGTGAATTCTTAGTCATAGTAGAAGTTAATGGTGTATTTGGAGCCTAATGGAAACAATATAGCCACGAGTCTGCATGATACATAGGGCTTCAGTAGTTGTGGCATGAGGACTCAGTAGTTGTGGTGCGTGGGCTCTAGAGCACAGGCTCAGTAGTTGTGGTGCACAGGCTTAGTTGCTCTGTGGCATGTGGGATCTTCCCGGACCAGGGACTGAACCTGTGTCCTGCATTGGCAGGGATTCTTAACCACTGTGCCACCAGGGAAGTCCCTAGCTGAAGAGAATTTGATAAGTGGAATGTACATCTAAATGATTTATTCAGAATGTAACAAAGGGGATTTCTCTGGTGGTCCAGTGGTAAAGAATCCACCTTCCAAAGCAGGGGATACGGGTTCAATCCCTGGTCGGGGAACTAAGATCCCACATGCTGCAGGGCAACTACTGAGCCTGCGTGACTCAACTAGAGAGAGAAAACCTGCACACCACAACTAGAGAGAAGCCGGGGAGCACCGCAACAAAAGATACCACACTCCTCAACGAAGATCCTGCTGCGACAAAGACCCGACGCAGTCAAAAAAAAATAAAAGTAACAAAGATGCAGGTGAAAAATGTGAACAAAATGAGACATGGAAAAATAAAGGTTTAACACATGTCTAATAGATGTTCCAAAAAAGGAGAATGGGTAAAGTAATATTTGAAGATACAATGGCTGAGAGTATCCTAGAACTGATAAAAGACAGGCATCCTCAGATTCAAAAAGTATTACTAACCCTGAACATGACTCTACTTGGATATAACATGTTAAGGCAAAGACGTTCTTGCGTTTTAGTAATTATTCCTGCTTAGGAGTCTGTGGTAGTCTCAGGTGAAACTAAAGCATTCTTTACTGCTCCAAACTGACCACCCAAAGCAAAATTAGTGAGGAGAGAAATTAGGCAAAAAATGAGACAGATGGAACAATATGGTATGCCTTATAATCAGCTTTCGTCCATAGGTTTCTTCGGTTGTGAATTCCTTGTTTAAGAGTTTTTATTTTCTCATTCATAGAGTGATATAGCTATTGTGTCAAGCATGGAGCTTTACGTTATAAAAGTGTAAAAATACCTTACCTATTAATTTTTCAGAAGAGAAGGGATAACTTAATAGACAAACCTTTCATATAAGCAAGGGTTTGACTGTCTTTCAAAAGTAACTTTAGTGAAGCAGAGATTCTGGAAGGACTTACCTCCTAGGAGAGTACAGATTATATCTGGAAGAGATTTCCAAAGTGCTTTCAGAGTAATGAAGGAGGGGGGTTAAAATATCATTTTCTATTTTGTGGTGATTTCGTCCTCAATCCCACCCTGCACACAGGTTCTAAAGTCTTCACAGTTGTTGTCTAGTTGGCCTCAAGGGAATGTGGGCAAATTAGAGCTAGTAGGTTATGCAGTCAGTTCTGACACCAAACAAAAATATTCATACAAGAGGATTCAGAGTCTTGACTATATGTGTATATGAAGAAAATTTACTATTTAGTTTAGATGCTAGAGCTGATCTGAGCCTAGGTGATGTCTCAGTATTATGTATCTAGCTCTGTAGCTTTCTTTCTAGTGGTTCGATGAAAGCCTTTGGATAAACTGTTACCCATAAATTCTTTCAAATGTAGATAATGTAGCAAATCTGATTGGGAAGAAAGAAGCTTCCATTACTGACTGAATCATCATAGGATGATAAAAAAAATTAACATGGAACCATCAAATCTCAACATTTACCTCAAAGGTCATGGACGCTTTGGGTAGGGGTCCAACTCCAGCCCTGAGTGGTGCTTGTGTCTGACTCAGCTGATGTCCTTTCCCCAAGAAAGGGCTTGGGGAAGCCAAGGGTGAGACTGCTAATATATTAGTAACTTGGGGAAGATCCCAAACTCCAAGCCTATAGCCACTTCCAAGGCTAAATGTGCCCTTAGAGGGCTTGGGTCACACCTGTACACAAGTGTAGTGGTTGAGGAGAGATGCCCACACTCTCCCAGTGGTCCTACAGGATGCTGTAGCCACACTGGGCAGCCAGGGCCTCATCTGTTTTTCTTCCTGAGCCAAACTGGTCTGAATAGAGCCCCAGACACCTTCTTACCCCCTTCTCCCTATTCAGCTTCAGGTGTCAGTCTACCAGCCCCCACTTTATAGATGAGAAAAATCTTGCCTAAATTACACAGCTAAGGAGAGATGGAGCCAGAATTCAAACTCAGGCACTTGACCCAAGGCCTGTACTCTCAGTCTTTTTTTTTTTTTTTTTTAATAAAAGTAGAAATTTTTGTAGTCTCATTGACCCCATCTCCCTCAGCCTCCAGGAAGTGTCTGGTATAATGTAGGTGCCCAATTATGGCTGTTAAGGAATAAGTTACTATGATGTGGCAGGGACTCTGCTGGACCCTTGACAAGTATTTCATCCATGCATCTCCCTCTGCAAAACACATGACATCATCCATCTGCAACTTCTGGGGAAACTGAGGATCACATGGTTAAGTACCCTTCAAGGTCACACAGCTAGTGAACAACAGAGGTGAAGTTAAACTCAGTTTTTAGCGCTCTCCATGATATTTTGTGGTTTCTATAAGACACATAGCTCCTTTCTGAAGTGTGGGCTGTTCCTTATTGGTAATAGGCAACTGTTTATATACATAAATCCACCCACATGTGAAATCTGCCAATTATGCTATGGCTAGAGGGCTAGGATTTAGTGAAATACTCTACAGATGGCAAATCAGGGCTGTGTTGACACCGAGGAAGCCAGGAAGTACCAGGGATTTGTGGGAAACAGGAGGGCTTTCTGAGCTCTACTTGCAAAATAGGCAATCCTTTGGCATGATTAAAACCGAGTGAGATAACGACTCCCCCTACCCCATGAGAATGAAGTGTAGCCAAGACTGTCCCCAGATGCCGAGGCTCACCAACTACACGCAAGTCCAGATACTGCCTTTGCTATGTACAGACTCCGCGGCTGTTCACATGAGGCTCCCCACATAGTCCAGGGACAGGAAACTACGTGAAGCAAAGACAAGGGGGGCGCTGAGCCTCTGAATATCACTTTTAGCCGTACCGTGCCCAGGTGGACAAGAAAAACCTCATCAACTACCTGTAACAGGAGCCCCAGGTCTGAAAATGGAAGCTCCAAGAAGAATTAATCTGTGATCAAAGACAGCACAAACTCTACTGCTAAGTCTGCACTTGAATGCCTTCCCCAGCATCCTGCTTTGAGAGGCATTGAGAGAAATTTACCAAACAGTGTCAGTAAGAGGGCTGGGCGGGTGAGGAGAGACAGAGATAGACAGACAGACAGATATACATAGACAGACACAGACACAGACACACACACGCACATACAGACAGATGCAGAGAGAGAGAGGGAGAGAGCCATATCGAGGACAGGGACTAATCTTCCAACTTGTATTTTCAAATAGCCGAGAGCCCTGAGGTCCTGTGGCCTCTCTCAGCTGTAGACCTACAGTAAGAGCCAGGTACAGTTCATCTCACGGCAAGACTTGCAGCCAGGTACAAGATGAGGCCCAGCCCAGACTTTTGGCCTTTTATCTCTGCAGACAAGCTCTGCTTTCTGCTGGGCCTGTCAGCATGGACCTGTCCTCAGTGGGGCTTGCAATCACTAGGAGAATCCACTATAGCGGCCCTTCCCCCTCTTCCCAGAAACAAGGCAGGATCCAGAACAGGTGCCCTGCAAGGAGGCCTCCGCCATCTGCCGACTCCTTCCCAAGGCTTCCCTTTCCACAAACACTGAATGTTCTGGAATGTTCCACAAACACTCCAGGAGAGGCCCCCAAGTAGGGCTGCCAAATAAAATACAGGATACCCCGTTAAATTAGAATTTCAGATGATCTGGGGAATATTGCAATTATTATTGTTGCAATATTTAGGACATACTCATGGTAAAAAAGTATCCATGTTTATCTGAAATTCAAATTTAACAGGGCATCCTGTATGTTTATTTGCTAAATTGGCACCCCTATTGCAAAGTCTTGGTTTTGCTGAGCAGGAAAGGAAAACTAGGATGAGAAAGAATATATATTTATCCAAATTACAAAAATGTTTTCTGCAGCTTTTGGTTCGATGTGCATATTAAATGGGTAGCTGAGAAAGACCTGTGAGATATTTGGCCAAGACTAAATGGAATCAGCCTGGGAGCGAGTGAACCTGACTATGTGTGTACACATAGAGAACACCTCTCTCCTTACTGGAATAAGAACTTTCCATGGCAGGAATCTGTCATGGGTTACGACCCTTTTAATGAGGACCTGCTATTTACCAGGGATTGTGCTAGGGACTGGGGATATGGCGGTGAAGTTAATCTCCCCTGGTAACCCAGCCCCTAGGCTGTTGTGTGAGATCTGAAACCGCCTCCTGCACATGGAGGTCAAGGAGAGACCAAAGAAGGGGCAGATCACTCCAGACTGGTAGGCAGCAGGTTTAATAAGCAAGGGAACTTACATACCAGGCTTGTCTTGGGAGGCTGCAACACAAGTAGGTCACCACACCTGCCCCCAGGAGTCTTAAAAGTTCATATAGAGGCCTTAATAGGGTTCAGTCATGTATGTCGTCCAGATGGTCTCAACAACACAGGGCTCTGTCAAGTCTCTGTCATTGGAAACGATTCCCACTGTGGGAACAGTGGGCAGAGTGTACCTTCCAAGGACAGGGAGGGGGTGAGGAGACTCTGCCCTGAGGGCAGTGTGACCATTCATTGGGGGGGAACCGTGGCAGATCCAGAGCCATTCTGGATGAATGTGTAAAATTGATCCAAAAAACGCTGGACACTGTCCCAACTGATATCCTTCAATGATACCATTTCCAGGGGCAGGAGGAAGCTCGAATTTGGCAGGTCTTGTATCTCAGGGCTTTGGGGTAATGAAGTTCTTCATTCCTGGTCTTGACACTCATCAACTGTGTGACCTCGGGAAGGTTACTTAACTCTTCTGAACTGAGGTTTTTTTTTTTTTTGTTAATCTGTAAAATAGGGATTTATTGTGTCACAATGTTCTCATGTAAACAGTGCCTGGCAAATTAGGGACACACACTCAAGAAAGCCTATAAGAAACTCCCTTCTCTCCTTCCACCTCCAACTTCTACTTGGAAAAATAAAGATTCCCTAAATGTGTGTGTGTGTGTGTGTGTGTGTGTGAGAGAGAGAGAGAGAGAGAGAGAACTATCCAGTGTAAAACAAGTGATCGTTTCTCAGTATTTTAGCAAGTTTTTCAATACTTTGCACAAGGAATTTTATACATTAAAAAATGCCCAAAAGTAGCAGAATTAAATTATCTTGGGCAGTTAAGTGAGAAAAGAAGGACATAGATCTTCATACATTCTGTGCCCATGGAAAGCCTACTAGGAGTAAATACAACAGAATCGTAAATTGAGGATTTTTACGTGTAGGATTAAGAGAGATTTGAATTTTCCGAGGCTGTAATCCTGGGCAGGTGCAATGTTAGGAGTCGGCCACAGGGCGGAGCCTGTGCCCCTCCGATGGCTTTTAGAAGGCGCCGCGGAGATGCTAGTGAGCAACTTGAACGCAGAGAGCAGAGTGAGACCTGACCGTCCCAGTTCCTGGAAGGGCCCCAAACTGAAATAACACCTGCCCTAAGCCCTCCTTTATAACATTCGCTGGCCCCGTTTAGCGAGGGCGAAGTGCCTAAAGGAGGCTGGGACTGAGAAAGGCATTCTCAGATCTGAAGGGTGTAGCTCAGAGGCAGGAGACCAGGCACCCTCTGCTCTGTTGGGATACGTAGGGCTTTTCCTCTGGCCCCTACATATCTCTAGGAACCGAAGTGCAAGGCAAAGTCCCACAGCACGGGTCAGAAGCTGGAGGCTCCTGGAGATTCGGGGAGGATACTGAATGAAGGTGAGACTGGGCACCTGGCTGAACAGAGATGCTGCAGATCCACCCTGAGCCACCTGAGCGAGAAGAGCCCTGGGGAGAGGCGGCGATAAAGCACACCCCCCCACACACAAAATGCTTGTTTTTTTCCCTTTCTCTCCTCCCTGCCCTAATATAGGGAGGCCTTGCTCCTAGAGAAGAAAGGGGGGTGTTGGGAGAGAGCAGTCATCCCTTCCACTCCTAGGTGTCTCTGACTTGGGTCCCTTCAGCCTCAAGACCAGCCAGGACCTAGGGGAGTGAAAGCAGTGCATATTGCCTGTTTGCATCTTTTATTTCAGACTATCCTGGACTTTTAACAAACACAACTACCTGACAGGTTGTGGCATTTCCCCGGGTGTCACTAAGGGCAAAAAAGAGCCATTTGACGGGATGAGGTTGAATTGATGATTGGAAAAGAAATCCTCTTCAGGTTTATTTTTGAGTCGAGGCTGATCAATAAGCCTCCTGGCCTCAGTTTTCCCTTCTTTAGCCACTGCTGGGCAGTGCTCTTTCCGCCGCTGTCCAGAACTGAGGAGAGAGGCAGGGGGCAGCTCAGGGGTAAGCTGCAGTGACACGGGGCACAGTCTGCCCTTCTAGGGGTGCTCCTGCCCTAGATCGCCCCATTTCAGATTACGTTGATCAATAAATATACCCCTGCATGTTCTCTGCAGACAGTTTCTCTTAAAAACCACATAAGTGGGTGAGCAGAATGCAGAGGACATTATAACTCCTCACAGACCCTTATTCCAAACCTTCTGGGCTCCCAGCACAAGGACAATGCTGCCAGCCCCCACCGTCAGGCATCTTGCCTCCACTTCGGGCCTCCTGTCCTCTCTCTTGGTTGTGAAATCCCCAGACGATGGTGGACTGTCAGCCTCAGTGATGACTAAGCTGGTGTCCTGCAGGGCGTGTATGTGTGTTGGGTGTATGGGGTGTGTGTATGTGTATTGCGTGTGTGTGTAATTCATGGAGGAGCATCACATGTATGAGAGAGGAGAGAGCATCTCCTCCAGTCACCTCTGTACAGGGGAGAACACTGGAGCTGCAAAAGGGAAGCGATTAACCCAGGATTATCAGCAGTCCTACTAAGTGCAGTGGGGAGACTGATGGAACGGGTCTTCTGAGGACCCTCTACTCAGGGGCATAAACACAGAATAGTGCCGTTTCTTACAATCACTTTCCACAACTGGAATATGGCCAGCCCCCTTCGCCACATCCTGGGCAGATTTCACAGGCTCTGGTTATTTCCTTTGATTCAAACTAGTCCAGTCCAGTTCATGATGCCAACCTCATATGTGATTCAGAGTTGTTCTTCCGGCCCATTTTAGGTCATTGCCATGCTCGAAGGGCATGGAGTAGGGGGTGGGGCACGGCCTCCCTCTCCTCTTTCTCTTCCTCTGTTTCTCCTGCCTGGTCTAGTGGGAGGTGGAAAGTGGGCAGTGGTGTGCTGGTAAATGCTTAACAACCAGCTCCCTGAAAAGATTCCCTGATCTGCAGAGCTTGCACATTTCCATGGAGTAAATGCCCTCCACCCCCCCACCCCGCCCCCAAGGCTGATTTCAAGTTAGTGATGTGGAGTCACTGGAGGTTGAGTTGGGAAGAGATATGAGCTGGAGTGAGCACACCCCTGGATGAAGGCTAAAGGACTGGTCTCTACCTGAGCGGGCACAGATACAGTCTTCTTCCTGCCGACCACCACTGCTGCTCTGGCTGACACTGATGGCTCTGATAGCTTCAGGGAGCTGGGTTTTTAGTGGGCCCCCAGGCTCCCCACTGCTCAGTCCCTGCCCGTGGGAAACCTTACTCTTCCCTCCTCCTTTTCTCCTGCCACCAGTGCCCAGTTCAGGGCCTCTTGCTGATGGAGTCCCTCCCCGGGGGTGGGGGGGGGGAGTAGCTGCAAGATGGCCCGGGCTGAGCTGCATCCCATAGTGTCTGCCCAATGCCTGACCTCAGCCTCTGGGGAAACAGCACATCCCTGTCACAACAAACCACAGGAAGGCAGGGAGTTTGGTCCCTTGTATTGTCCCCACCCCCGCTTTTTCTATGAACTGTTTTTCATTGTCACAACAGTTCCGACACCAAATGTATGGGTTTTCCACTCCAAGCAATTCTCCAGTTCTCTGTAGACATCAACTGGGTCAATTCAATTCTGACACAAACTACTCGGCTTCCTTCCATCATGTGAAGACACAGTGGGAAGATGGCCATCCATGAACCAGGAAGCCGGCTCTCACCAGACACCAAATGTGCTACCACCTTGATCATAGACTTTCCAGCTTCCAGAACTGGGAGAAATAAATTTCTGAGCTATGCAGAGAATTTTATAAGTGTATGTCATTCAACATGGGTTTTTTTATTTTTATTTTTTTTAGAGAAAGTTGGATTCCTTCAGGAGAGAGGTGAGCTCTTCAACATCATAGCAGAGTTGGTAGGAAGACATGAGCAGACACTGGATCTGTGGTCCAGCCTGGACAGCCCCAGGGCAGCAGTGTGGATGCTACCAGTTTCCTAAAGGTACGGATTTGTGTGCATATGTTGAGGGTCGGGGTGGGGCGGGGGCACGCAGGGGATGAACTGGTAGGAGATAGGTTACCAGATTTAGCAGAAGAAAAGTATCTACACACTATATATGTGTGTGTGTGTGTGTGTGTGTGTGTGTGTGTGTGTAGAGCAGTTATAGGCTGAAGGTTTGTGTCCTCCCAAAACTTATATGTTGATGCCCCAACTTCCAATGTGATGATAATTAGGTTTGAATTAGTTCATTAGATTGGAACCCTTATGATGGGATTAGTATCCTCAAAAGAAGACAGAGAGCGTTCTCACCATAGCACATACCAAGGAAAGGCTGTGAGCACAGAGAAAGAAGACGGCTGTATATAGACCAGGAAGAGAGTTCTCGCTAGGAATCAAATCTGCTGACACCTGGATTATAAACTTTCCAGCTTCCAGAACTGTGAGAAATAAATTCCTGTTGTTTAAGCAACCCAGTCTATGAAATTTTGTTATAGCGGCTAAGCGGACGAAGATATATGTGTGTGTATCTATATAAATAGATATACACACATATATATGTATATATATCTATATATGTATAAAACATTTAATTGGTATATATATATACCAATTACATGTTTTTAGTATAAATATGTCCCATGCAATATTCGGTGAATTTTCTAAAAGAATTATTCTCAGAGTAACGATTTAAGGAAGCATATTAAAGAAATCAATGACATCATATGCACGTCTTAAATTTGCATGTATCCCTACTCATATTTGAACACAAAAAGTCTGAAAAACTAAAATATGTGTGAAGTACTGGACACTATATAAATGGATTAAAAATGTACACAAGTTTGGAATACCTTAGTCCGTTTGGCAGAGGGTCAGTTGTTTTCAGCGTTAGATTTTAGACGTATCACTAGATGAATTCATGGTTGGGGAAGAAAAGGAACAGCCTTAATTTTTTTTTTTTAAGAAGATTATGATGATAATTTTTTCATTTTGGTCTTCTCCAGAGTGCCAGCCCTGTTCTAGCAGCTAGTTGAGAGAATTCTCAGGAATGTTAACTGTTTGGTGGTGCTTGCATATTTCATTTTATACAGAAGGAGTTGGAGGGCTGTTAGAAATGGTTCTCTGAGTGCCAGCCTGCCCCAAGGAGCTAAAGTTGGTACTTTCTGACAAGTGTGAATTCTCCAGCATCTCGGAGATCGCTGAGTGGCAGGCAGTTTTCTAATTGGGAGTGAACTCTGATTGGTAAAGTTTTCTTCCAACACCAAGTGGGCTGGGATCACCAACGGAGAGAACTAAATCCACTGGGACTGGTGTTCAGAGGATAGTTTGGACAATTTGAAAAGAGTAAACTAGGATTACAGGTTTCTCACCAGCAAACAGACTGCCCAGGTGCCTGCAGGGAGGCGATGGATGGATGGGAAAGTCAGCCTCTGCACCTGCTCAGGAGAGAGATGAACTGAGGTCTGTGAGAAGCAGTCTGAACTCTAATGAATGGCTAGACAAGGATTCCACGTTGAGGTTCTCCTGTCCTGCCAGGCCCACCCTCAGACCACTGGCATCACTTCCAGGGAGACACCTGGGCCATCTGGAATGGCAAAGGGACCCGTCTCCCAAAGAAGGGGGTATGGCTAACAGCCATGTTGGAAGGAACCAGATATTACTCCCAAGTTGTGGATGAGAAAACTTAGAATTTCTCAAGGTTTTAGAGGCAGCAAGTGACATTTTAGATTCATGTCAACTTCTGTAATTATCCATACATTTTTTTGGAGTCGGCTCTCCATATTTGTTTCTCAGTTGATTTTCAGATAGAATGCTCACTTCTCGAGAGCAGGGATTAAGTTCCTTCATCTTTGTGTTTTCCGAAGTCCTTAGCACAACATGCAGTGCTGAGCAAGCTCTCAGAGGACTGACCTCAGAGTCAGGGGGTGAGTTCTAGGAGACATCAAAATATACAAGCAGGGGGCTTCCCTGGTGGCGCAGTGGTTGAGAGTCCGCCTGCCGATGCAGGGGACGCAGGTTCGTGTCCCAGTCCGGGAAGATCCCACATGCTGCAGAGCGGCTGGGCCCGTGAGCCATGGCCTCTGAGCCTGCACATCCGGAGTCTGTTGCTCCGCAACGGGAGAGGCCACAACAGTGAGAGACCCGCGTACCACAAAAGAAGAAGAAGAAAAAAAAAAAAAAATATATATATATACAAGCAGGGATTGAGTCAATTGATACACTCATTTAGGGGAACAGCCCTGGAGAGAAGACAGAGGCTCAGGTAGGAGCTTAACTCACATTCTCATGGAAGTATCCCCCATGAAGGTGAGGCCTCATGAAGTCCAAATTGTACCCCCGCCACACTCATCAGGATTTTCCCTCTGACCCTGAACCGGGAACCACCGGAGCTCTCACCGTGTGTGGATACGAGAATGTACCTGTGTGTGGCTGTGAGCGTGTGTGATGCATATGTGCAACTTCCTGAGAGTATGTGTGTGCCCCATGCAGGTGTGCGCGCGTGACTGTACAGGCATGTGGATGAGGGTGCATGTGGACTCAAGTTCTGTACAGCAGACTTACAGTCCTAGAAATCTACCTACTAGTTCAGAAGGTAGAATTTTCTAGACTTTTCAGTCCTAAAATGACCTAAGCCCAAACGTTGATTTGGGTCTTCTGGTTGTGAAAATACCTGCGATGCAATGCTGTACCACCGTGAAACTTGACATTTCAGAAGCTAAAATAAATCCTTGAATTCTTGAAGGGTCTTATGTTTTTAAAAATCTCATAAGATCTTTAGGAACTAAATAAAATAGTAACTAGGTATAATATTTTTTAATATTAAGTATTTGTTGTATCAGTTGAGATTAGAATTGGTTGCCTTAATACACATATACACACATTGTCCTACAAATAAATTGTTTATTTTTCTCTCAGGTAAAAGAAGTGTAGCCCTTGACATTGATATAACAGCTCTGTGAACTGGTGAGGGCCCCATATTTCAGTAGCTCACACTCCACCATCCTTAGGATGTAACTTGTTCTCTTGGATCAAAATGGCTGCTAGAACTCCAGCCATCTCATCCACAATCTAGACAGGAGTTGGAGGAAAGTAGGAAAAAGGGCATACCTACTCTTTTAAAAAAGACTCTCTGGAAACATCTTCAAAGACCACTTGGGCTTACATGTTACTGTCTAAAAGTTGGTATGGCTACTCTAGTTGCAAGAGAGGCTGGGAAATATAATGTGTTTGGTTAGGGATGTGACTGCCCTGTAAATAAAAATTGAGTGACACAGCGGCAGTCCCTATCACATTCTCTAGTGCTCTTATTTCTCAATTATATTATCCTGCTAAGTTATCTTCACTCCCTGCCTGGTGCATAAGGCAGGCGGTATCATCCCTCTGAATTGTGAGCTCTTGCAGGGAGGGATCCTGTTATCAATCACTCTGATCCTTTCTCTTCAGCTCCCTTCTTTAGCTTGGTATCTGGCATATTATTCAGCTCAAAATCCCCATTTTACAGGTGAGAAAACTGAGCCAAAGGGAGATGGGGTGCCTTACAATGCCATTTCAATTATGAGTGACAACATTTCTTGTTATACTAAGAAGAAGAGAGATCATTTTTCTATGTGATTTTTCCCTTCGGCAAGGAAAACATGAAACCGGTCAGCATGAAGTAGGTCCTTGCAATAGGGTTCATTCTCACACGACTTCTAGCAGCGTCCCAGCCTCTGGTGAGAATACCTCCTGCCCATGGCTACATTCCCCTTTGTTTTCTTCTCTGCTGGCGTGAACTTCTACCGGAGCAGGCATGATGATACGTGCTTTACATATATGATTCACTTTAATTTTTTAACTCTTTGAGATAGGTGTCTGTTCTGATCACCTCCTATTCACCGTATGGGTGAAGGAGGGATTTCCCCCCCACCCCCACTAAATATGAGATGGCTGAACCCATAACCCCTGACACTGGACTGGTGAGGCTGACTGCAGGTCATTGCTCACATATACTCACAGCCCTGGGGAGGAAGACGCCACATGCCAAGCAGGGCGACACAGGGCTGCATTCAGGAGTGGTGTAAACCAGCGGGCTTTGAGGTGACAAGAAGATGAAGTGACTCTTGTTTTCCACAGGAGGATGTTATTGGCTAGTTTGAGTAGATTTGTGAACTGGCAGGGAGGTGAAACCCATTAGGCTGAGGACCCAGTGGAGTAAAGCCGGTCCAGCTGATATAGGAGAACTAGCCAGGAGGGAAGCCTTCCCCATTGGGTGGGGGCATATCTGACCGGAGCAGGGGAACTCATGGCTAAGCTTCTGCGGACCTGTGAAGTTCAACAATGTTAAGGCAGCACATGGAATCTCATAATTGGGAGGTACAGTACAGTGTAATTATCCCCATTCTACATGGGAGGAACTGAGACCTGGGGAGGATCAAGGTGAGACAGCCAGTAGAATGCTGAGTGTAATACCAAAAGGCTTTTTCCCTCCGTGATATTGCTGTGTATCACATCATTATCTTCTTTGAACCCGACTCCCACCCTCTGGGGGAGCATCTTTCCAAGGGCGAGACTGAGGGTCAGAGAGAGAGGTGAAATGCTCCAAGTCACCCAGTCAGAGAGTGAAAACTCAGGGTGCT